>NC_058101.1:29383636-29687954 GCF_020171115.1 Neogale vison
CCAGGAGTTTGCTTCTCTCTCCTACTCTACTCCTCTTCCTGCTCATGCTCTCTCTCTCAAATAAATAAATAAAATCTTTAAAAATTTAAAAAAACTAATATGCATCCAGTGGGAAGGTATAAATAGTAAGAGGAAATTGGGATGTTGACTTAAAAATAAAGTTGACTAGGACTACTTTATTGCCATCTCTTGAAGATTATTTGCTTTTTAACATGTAGGTTAAAAAATAAGTAAATAGTCTATAGCACTTAATGTTAAATTAGCTATTAGTGATCAAGAGAAACCCTGGATATGTCGGATAGAATTCTTGGAAATCCTATTTTGCTTTTGTAAGATCTAGGTAAGAAGATCTAGATCTCTTGGGTGCATGGAAAAGTCCAGGTGCTAATTTTATTATTTATTTCCAGCTACTGAAATAAAATAGTTGAAGAAAGGAGGCAGAAATCCAAGAGACATTATTTCTCTTACCTTTCTTCTCTATAACTAATCAGTCACCAGATTCAGGAAAGGCTAATATTTATTGATTTTCTTCCCTTTTCTGCATTCCCATCGCCAAGTACATTAAATTTTTAATCATTTCCCACTGAGTTTATTTCAACAGTGCTCATCTTACTACCAGATCTGCCCTTTTTCACATTGTGCATACAGTTATTTCTTCTGTAACCTGTGTATCATCAGACTACTCTCCAGCTTAAAATTCTTTAGTGGCCCCTCATGGCCATCAGGATCTAGTTCAGGAAACAGCTTACCAGGAAATGGTAAAATAAGTCCAAACAACCTCAACCACCTCCTCCCCCTCCTCCTCCTCCTCCTCCCCCCCCCCATATATATAATTTATTGATTTGACAGAGAGTGAGAGAAGGAGAGAGAGCACAAGCAGGGGAGCAGGAGAGGAAGAGAGGGAAGCAGGCTCCCTGCTTCATCCCTGCTCCTGGGACTCCATCCCAGGACCCTGAGATCATGACCAGGGCCGAAGGCAGAGGTTTTAACCCACCGAGCCACTCAAGTGCCCCGCTCCAGTATATTTTTAAGTATCCAGCAGTATCAGATAAAATGTCTATGCTTGAGGTGATTATGTAGTTGAAGTAACAAATCAGAATACTAAAACTTAGAGAAACCTAATTTTAATTCAGGAACATCAGTGATCTATTTAATAATTAAAAGGTATATCTTTATTTATATTTAAAGAAAATATAAGTTGTCTTATATGGTGCTTTATGTTTCTGAGTGAATGACTTGCTTTGAGGATTGGATAGTGAAAGTGTAAATTTTACATTTAATTAAATCTCTGACACATTCAAATTGTTTCTCTTTTGGAGAAGCAGAATTCACCCTGGGAGAAATGCCTCTTTACCACCAGTAAGAGGGCTTATTATCAGCTACCATCTTTACCCACCAACAATAAAATTTGAGGGGAGAAGAGGTATAGGTAAAAAATTTTGAGCTTTCGAAATGGATGGAGATATGAAAGAGGAGCAGGGTATGTAGCATAGAAGGGGAAAACATAGGTAAATACATATAGCCATCAGTACCAACAAATGATACTTTCCACTTGGAATTAGGGAAATAGAGTCTACCCATGGAAAAAGAAGAAGGCAGACATCACCTTCCCTTTCATCAAGTACTTCACTTTGTACCATAGTAAGACTATCTACAAAAGATTTAGAGTGGAAAGATGATGATATGCATGAAAAATTAGTAAATAAGAGCACCGGAGCACTACTGAGTATAACCAGACAGAGAGTTAATGTAATTCTTCTGAATTTGAGGCAAGGTCAGGAAAATTTAAAATCCAGCACGGAATCTTTAAAATAGCCGTGAATAGAAGAACCAAGCCCTAAGGTAATGAGTTATAAATGTGCGGCTAGCCCAGCAAGTAAGAAAGGTGGTGTTTTCAAAGAGAGTCACTTGCAAAAATTGGAAGCATCTTCCAAGATGTGAATAGCAGCTATTTGAAAACATTAAAAGAGTGAACCTCTTAATAGAAAAGTATCCATAAAAAGTATAACCTAACTAATTCTGTATCTCACTTTCTAGAAAGAAGCTGTTAATAAGCCATCCATGGATTACTTAAAACCAGAGCATGAGAGCAGAAATCCATGTCAGCCCAAAGAGAACAACAGAAGGAGGGAATTCTGAGAGCACATGTTTCGAGTTACTCTAGCTTTCTCTGGATCATAAAATTAAATGTAGTCATTGTCTGATGAAACGTCTTTTAGTTCAGACTGGTATAACAAATCACATGCACTGAGTAGCTTATAAGCAACAGTTCTGGAGCCAGAAGTTTGAGATGAGAGTGCCAGCATGGTCAGGGGCATCCCCCTTTTGGGTTGCAGACTGCGGACTTCTCACTGTGTCTGTATCCTCACATGGCGAACAGGGCTAGAGATCCCTGTGAAACCTCTTTTGTAAGGCACTAATCCCATTCATGAGGGCTCCACCTTTAAGATTTAAACACCTCCCAAAGGATGCTATATGTCAAATGCCACTACCTTTGGGGGTTATGATTTCAAAATAGGGGGAAGGGGGAGGCGCAAATATTCAAACCATAGTAACATTTCTCTAGATGGAAGTCTTAGAGAAGCAGACCATGACTGAATATGGCCTTGGATGTGTTTTGTTTGCCCTGCACCTTATTTAGAAACTAAATATCTTAAAAATCAGGGTATTTCACATTCATAACTTAGATATTCAGCTCCTCTTTAAAAATTAGATCTGGAAATACAGCTTAGGTTCCAGCGAGACACAAAAGTCAAGTATAATTAAAGAACATTATTTCATTAGTTCATAGTTTCCGACATAGCCTGTTTCTCTCAGTACTAAAGCTTAGTCTTCATTTTTAATTTTTTTTAAAAATTTTTTTTTATTTATTTTCAGCATAACAGTATTCATTGTTTTTGTACCACACCCAGTGCTCCATGCAATCCGTGCCCTCTATAATACCCACCACCTGGTACCCCAACCTCCCACCCCACCACCACTTCAAACCCCTCAGATTGTTTTTCAGAGTCCATAGTCTCTCATGGTTCACCTCCCCTTCCAATTTCTCCCAACTCCCTTCTCCTAACTCCCCATGTCCACCATGCTATTTGTTATGCTCCACAAATAAGTGAAACCATATCATAATTGACTCTCTCTGCTTGACTTATTTCACTCAGCAATCTCTTCCAGTCCCGTCCATGTTGCTACAAAAGTTGGGTATTCATCCTTTCTGATGGAGGCATAATACTCCTCATTCTCATTTTTCTGTCATGCTTACACCAAGGGTGTTCTTTGTAGTAGTAGACGAATATTTCTTTGTGACCCTGAGTCAGAATGGAAAATCAAATCAGCTTATAAATGGGCATTGTATTTCCTGTGTTTTAAGAAAACAAAAAAATACATATATTTTGCTCAAGTGTAAAAAACGCCTACCTGATTCTCAGGAATCCTTCAACCCATTTGCCACTTTTCTTTTATTTGTCTAGCTACTTTAAAAAAAAGAAGTTTTTTAAATCTTACTTAAAGCTCACCACACAAACTCCTTAGATAATTTGTTTTCCTAGAGTTTGTTTGTAGGAGATAGTTACCCTGAATAATGTACTAAGTGGCTATTAACAGTAAATCATCCTGGTGTGTAAGTCTGTGAGATTTGGACAGTATGATTTGAACATATGCAAACTAAACAATCCAACATAAGTTGCTGGATGAAAGAAGGAATTTTTGTGAGGATAAAGATCAGGTACTGGATTATGATCACTGAGATACCTAAAATAGCTGACTGTTCTGTTCCTTTTTCTTTTAAGTGAAAAAGGAATTTTATTGTTTTGAATTTTTTCTGTGTCAACAATTCTAAAATTTATCTAATAAACAATGAATACATTTAATGTATTTAATGTACGCTTAATGTGACAGTATTTTATTTTCTCTGTAAATAATTGTTGATAGCATCTAAGCAAAGAGGAAATTAAGTAATACTGCCTTAAAATAAACACTTAAAGATCCTAAATAGTAAACAAAAATACTTAAGAATTCTGGCATAGTAGCAGTTTGAAAAGGAAAACAGTTTTGGAAAAGTAATCTTTCAGATGACTTCAACTGACTCATGTAAGTGAAGCTGACCTGAGTTTGTTGTCATTGGATATATTCTAAATTATTAATTTAGAATTATTAATTCTTAATTATTTTCTGTCTTCTTTAATATCCTACAAGAGTTTGAATTACCTTCTTCATGCTGTAAAGTTATAATCAGGGTATACAAAGAGATTCAAATATGCTTTAGTAAAGCCTAGGTAGAGAATCAGTTTCTTGCTAAAGTCAGTCATCTTTTTGTTTTGTGTTTATGTGTAAATGCATGTATGTTTATGTATACACATATATGGATGTAACTTCAAATACAAATGACATTTGAATTCTCTGATGTTTTCATCCTTAGTCTAGATAATTGAAACTTTGATTTTTTAATTTAAGAAGTCTTATAGAACATAAACTCTGTACCTGCCTTGTGCTGGATCTCTTGCCTCTTAAGTTAATAAATTATGATTTGGCAGGGATAATTATGTAAGTACATAAAGTCTGACTAAATAATGACTAAATTTGGTTAAATTATGATCATGTTCATGAACTCTGATAGCGATGGTCAGGAGCAGGTAAGAGACCTTATTTTGTATAGGTACGACATGTTGTAGTCCTCTGCAAAATATCATCAAAGAAAATTTTAGAACCCACTAGACTACTTGGGTCACTACTGGTAGAAATAAGATTCTGACCTTGGGTCTGCTATTAAGCCATTTAACATAAAGAACACACATGCACACCGCATCCAACCACCAAGCACATACACAAATAGGAAAATGGGAAATGTGTCTCCTTTAAGTTCATGAAGTTATATCCTTTTAAAAAAGAAAAAATTGATACAAGGTATTTTATGTATATATTACACATTTTATGTAAATATTCTATATATAGCTATTATATGTATGTATTATATATATGTGTACAGCTATCATGTACATATGTGTGTGTGTGTGTGTGTGTATTTTCATTTAACTGAAAAGTCATGTACAAACTGTAATGCATAACACTCTTCTTACTGCCTCATTTCTTTATCTTTTCCAGTATGGCCCTATGTCTGGATTCCTATCTTGACTTAGCTCTACTAGAATTCATTCATGCAGCAAATGTTTATTGAGAACTTTTATATGTAAGATATTCCATAGGAGCTAGGAATTTAAATATGAATAAAAGAATTTCTATTTTTTTTAAAAGTTTTTATTTATTTGACAAAGAGAGCAAGCGAGCACAAGCCAGGAGCAGTAGAGGGGGAGGGAGAAGCAGGCTCTTAGTCAAACAGGACCCTGAGATCATGACCGGAGCCGAAGGCAGATGCACATTCAACTGAGCCACCCAGGTGCCCCGAGTTCCTATTCTTAATTAGTTTACAATTAAGTGGGAAAAAAGGTCAGACAAGCATTGTTAAAAAAATTTGATATATGCAGTTACAGAACTAAGAGCCCTTTTGTTCTCTGCTGGACACCATATTCCATTGTCACCACCTCCTCATCTCATTAAACTTTTTATTTTTTATTTTTTTTAAGATTTTTTTCACTTATTTATTTGACAGAGATCACATGTAGGAAGAGAGAGAGGAGGAAGCAGGCTCCCTGCTGAGCAGAGAACCTGATGTGGGGATCGATCCCAGGACCCTGGGATCGTGACCCGAACGGAAGGCAGGGGCTTTAACCCACTGAGCCACCCAAGTGCCCCTCATTAAACTTCGTATAAGTCACTTTTCCTTAGACCACAATAGTTATTATTATTCTTATTTGCCTATGAGGAGAATGAACCACAGAAAGTTTGCTGCCTGGCTAAGGTCACATAGTTGAATCAAGTTGCAGAGCTGAGACTAGAATTTTCTGGATCCTACATCCAGGATCATACTGTTCTTATAGTTATTTGCAGCCTCACCAATGTGCTTTTAAAAAAATATAGACAATAGGCAGATGACAGTCGTGATTAAAGAGATCAGTATGGTGCTTTAATGGATGATAGGATTTTTAGGCCTCTTGTAATTCACTCTTCTCAACAACTTCTGACCTATAGTTAGAATTTCTGATTTCTCCTGGGCTCTCTTGATTTTTAATCCGTAATACTTCCAAAGGTGTGAGAAGGGCATAACAAAAAGCAATTCATCATGTTGGCTAGCAAAGATCCATATTTCCCTGGGGCAAAGCAATGAACCTTTGAGTTTCAAACAGCTTGGAATATCAAGTCAAAACATTCAGATTCAGACATAAAACTAAAAGGAACTAATCCCCTCTGAAAAGTGTATTCTCAGCCTTAACTCTATTCTTACTTCCTCAGCAAGAAAGAGTGTTACCGTAACACATACAGGAATAGTTCAGCCATCTCTCCCGTCCTGGGACCAGGAGAACACAGTAGGAATGCCGGACCAATTAAAACAATATAATCTATATGTGGAAGGGAAACGAGACAGTGTATTTAGCAAAGGCCATTTCTAATGTGCCTCTGGAAGCTGTGCCAGCTCTTTAATGGACACCTTGGCTGCATGAAAGCAGCCGGAAACTATTTTGCACTCCAGATGCTACCATTTAGGTGGCTCCCTGCTACTGGTTCTGCTGACAAAGTACATGTAGGGGTAAGGCTGTTTTTCAGAGAGCTCTGGTTTTGGCCTGCGTAGGATCCTTTTTAAAGCCTTTTCTACTGAAGAAGGCTCTGATGAAGAAAGAGCTGAGGCGCTTCTAAGAGAACACTTAGCCTGATATGTAACTCACCTACCTTCCAAGAAGTTTTCTTGTGTTTGATTTGCAGGCAGCTTAAGTGACTGAGAAATTAGGACTCAGAGCAGTTTCAAGGATCAAAAGAAGGAGGAATTCCCTAGCCCTGTTGGAAGGCATATTTTACTGTAATTTGCTTCTGTGTATACTCACCAGTGTGATTCTCTAGGCATCTAGACACATCAAAAACCTTTTCTCATATTTTTTTCTTTGTTTCTGTCAGCTGACTTTTGAATAATTTCCTCTGATTTACTATCTTGTTCAGTAATTCTCTCTTTAGCTGTGACTGCCATTAAAACCATTCATTGGATTTTTTATTTTAATTGTATTTTTAGAAATTGTACTTGGTTCCTTTTCAAATCTTCTAGTCATTCTTTGTAGTTTCTTATTCACAGAGTATATTATAAAGTTTTTAAAAACTTCGAATATAATAAATATGTTTATCTTAGAGTCTGTCTCTGATCATTCTAATATCTTAAATACTTGTAAGTCTGTTTATTTTATTATTTCTTCTGGATCTTGCCCTTGGTGCCTTGTTTCCTTTATAATTGGTACTTTCTCTATAAACTGATCATTTTCCTTAGATTTTTAATTGCAGAATCCTGTGATATCTGGGATAGAAGTGTGTTCTTCTGGAGAGGATTTACGGTTACTTCTGTAACTCTAAAATCTCTATATTCTCAACTTGAGGGCTTTCAGACTACCAAGACAGTGTGAAATTGGGCTGTAAAATCTGCAGGAGGGCCAGTTGGTGGTTCCAAAATCGTAATCACCATTTTTAACCAATGTTCTCCAGGCAGTTTCAAGGTTTAAGGTAATTAGTTTTCTACAGAGTGGGTTATTTCTGGTCTACACTTTCCGTAAAGATACAACCCTTTGGAATCTTAGTTATAAGAAGATACATTTCCTGCCTTGTTAGCAGAAGATAGGATTGGAGCGCCTGGGTGGCTCAGTGGGTTAGCCTCTGCCTTGGGCTCAGGTCATGATCCCAGGGTCCTGGGATAAAGCCCCACATCGGGCTCTCTGCTCCGCGGGGAGCCTGCTTCCTCCTTTCTCTCTCTTCCTGCCTCTCTGCCTACTTGTGATCTCTGTCAAATAAATAAATAAATAAATAAATAAATAAATAAGAAGATAGGTTTCCTGCCTTGAACAAGTTTGAGTCTTGTTTACTAGTTTCTACACATAGTGAAATCATGAAAACTGAAGTTCAAGTTCACTTTTTGAGCAACAGATCTCAGAATAAATGCTGGTTAAAACTGCTGCATTGTCTTGGTTCCTTTATCACTGAACCTCTGCTTTGAGAATAAACATACTTATATATGTCTTGCCATGTTACTACCAATAGAAATTTTAGTCAGAATCACACTAGGAAGAAGTTTTGGGCCCATACATAGCTATTCTTATAATTTACTTTTTTTCCTCCTGAGGTAGAAAATCCCTTCATTCTTTTCCCCATATAATTTCAGCTTTGTTACCTGCACTTCTAGAGATTGGAAATATATGAAAATTTGACTAGTTTAAAAAAAAGAAAAAAAACAGACTGTGCACATTTAGGCACTTGGCCATATGTAGAGGCATGAATTGACTGTCAATGTAACTCCTGCCCAGTATATGGTCAAGGTAATGGCTAATTGAGACAGAGAGAGAGACAACTTTCCAAGGGCCATGCAGCCACTTGTCTAGATTTTCTGTGCTCTTCGACTCTCAGTTTAGAACATTAGGAAAAAGTATATCTATATTAGTTTATCTTAAATTGTTATAAACATATTTTTAACCAAACTTTGCTTAATAAATATTATCTCAGTTTCTATAAAATAGTACTATAAGAAATGGTTATATAATGAAATTACAATGAAGTGTTATATTTACAAATAAAATGCAAAATCCTTTGAGTCCTGTAAGGTTCTGCATTCCTGATTTCTTGTCGACCTTTTCTAATTTACCTATTGCTAGCTTCTCTAGTTCACAATGCTTCAGACACACTGAGCTTCTTTCAGTTTCTTCTTCAGGGCCTCCATGTGTATTGCATCATCATCTTAGAGTTAATTTTTCCCTCTTATACTGGAATATTTCTTTCTGATCATTGTATTGTCTCACCTTAAATGAGACTTTTATTTAGTAAAGCCTAGGTAGAGAATCAGTTTCTTGCTAAAGTCAGTCATCTTTTTGTTTTGTGTTTATGTGTAAATGCATGTATGTTTATGTATACACATATATGGATGTAACTTCAAATACAAATGACATTTGAATTCTCTGATGTTTTCATCCTTAGTCTAGATAATTGAAACTTTGATTTTTTAATTTAAGAAGTCTTATAGAACATAAACTCTGTACCTGCCTTGTGCTGGATCTCTTGCCTCTTAAGTTAATAAATTATGATTTGGCAGGGATAATTATGTAAGTACATAAAGTCTGACTAAATAATGACTAAATTTGAATCACAGACTGTCTTTTTCTCAGAGAAATTTTTTCTGCCTACAGAATATTAACATTACTCTTCTATTCCCATTTTTATAATACTCAGCATTTTATAGAATTTATCATTTAGTATAATTATAAAAGATTGTGATTGTTTAATGATTTGCTCCCCCACTGAGCTTTGTAAGCTCCATAAGGGCTAATAATGCATTCTTTTACAGCTATTTCAATAAATACTCAAATTTACAAGTAATAGCATAACATAAAATTTTCTCAATTTACTCTGCTCTAAAATGAAGATGATAACTAACTTCTGTGTTTTCTGATGGACATTAAAAGATAATAAAATGCCCTTCAATGGATGAATAAATAAGGAAGATGTGGTCCATATACACTATGGAGTATTATGCCTCCATCAGAAAGTACGAATACCCAACTTTTGTAGCAACATGGACGGGACTGGAAAAGATTATGCTGAGTGAAATAAGTCAAGCAGAGAGAGTCAATTATATGGTTTCGCTTATTTGTGGAGCATAACAAATAGCATGGAGGACATGGGGAGTTAGAGAGGAGAAGGGAGTTGGGGGAAATTGGAAGGGGAGGTGAACCATGAGAGACTATGGACTCTGAAAAATAATCCGAGGGTTTTGAAGGAGCCGGGGGTGGGAGGTCAGGGTACCAGGTGGTGGGTATTATAGAGGGCACGGATTGCATGGAGCACTGGGTGTGGTGCAAAAATAATGAATACTGTTAGGCTGAAAATAAATAAAAAATAAATTTAAAAAAGATAATAAAATATTGATGTAAGAGGGGGATTCTAAAGCAGACATATAAATACTCATTAAACAGCATGCAATGCACTCCACCACCACCACCAGTAAACAAATTTGTATGTATGCTTTAGTAAAATTCCAAATGATACATGACATAGACCTAATTTATTGCTTTTAAGTAGTTGAAACAATAAATTAGGGAATATAAAGGTCTTTCTCAGAACATTTTGAGCTGATAACAGAGGAATGAGTTGGAATTTCCTGCTATGAGAAGGAACTCAGTGGAGAGAAGGAATGAGTGTTCCTGTAACTAGAATGCAGAAAGTGAAGAGATTCGTGTGAGATGTTGCTTATTAAGTGAACAAGAATCATAAAAGTCTTATTATAGGCCATTTTTGTGGACTGAATGTTTCTGTATCCCCACAATTCATATGTGGAAGCCCTAGTCTGCAATGTAACTATGTTTGAAAATAAGGCAAGTGAGGAGATGGTAACGGTTTAATCAGTCATATGGATGGGTACCTCATGTTCTATGGCTGGTGCCATGTAAGAACAGAGAGAAGACATTAAGCTTGCTCTAATTCCTCCATGTGAAGACAACAAAGAGGCAGCCATTTCCAAGTCAGGAAAAGAGCTCTCACCAGAAACTGAGCCCTGACAGATCTTGATCCTGAATTTTCCAGCCTCAGAACTGTGAGAAAATAAAATTCTGATGTTTAAGCCATGCAAGCAGCACAATTTTTTTTTTTTTTAATGCCAGTCCAAACAACCTGGGCAATCATGTTAAAGATACTAGTCTTTATCTTAAAGCAGTAAATTCCAATATCTAGTGATTACATGACTATTAAAGACAACTTATTAAATATATAAATATAAGGTGATTTATTTTTGCTCCTCTTTAAAAAAGAAACTATTATGTGGTACTGTGTCCTGACCTAAAAAAATTTGACTTTCAACCATTGGTCAGGTCATTTTGGTTAATGTTTTTATACTCCAGTAGTTTGAGTAGGTTGTGTGCCTAATGGGCCTTAATATTAGATGGTATTTTGATGAAATAAATTCTTAGATGTGTTTTGATAAATATATGGAATTAAGCAGGAAGAAATACAAGAACTTAGGTTCAGGCACTTTCTAAGGCATTTTAGCACACTTCTTACATTAAAGCAAATCTTTCTAATGTCAGGGGCAGCTACTCAGATAGTTGAATTAAATAACAGAATTCAGTACAGTGGAGAAACTTAGGACCAATAGAACTCTAGATCCAAAGGGCTGTATCAGGCTGCTATGCTTATGAGAGTCTCAGTTTTTATTTATGCAGCAGCATTAGGCCTGATAAAACCTTTCTAGTTAACCATGTATTTTGAATACCAGTCATCGATTAAAAAAAAAAATTCTAACATCCCTTAGGTTAATTAACAAACCCTCTGATTATATTTTTTTAGTTAGGTTTCTGGTGCATGTGTAACCATCCCTGAAGTGTGGATGTCTGGTTAGTGTACTTTAAATTCTAACTAACTTTCAAATTCTTTGAAAATACTTTTGAAAATACTTTCAAAATTCTTTGAAAACTAAGGTTAATTTATACACACGTCAAACTATTTGCATTGAAGTATTTTTAAAGTAAATCGTCAAAGAGTATAACAAAGGTCTTTCAGTGTAGATGTGATACAAGCATATTTCTGCATATAGAATATCAGTTGTGAAGAATGATTCAACATAAATAAATCGGTAATATAATAAATCACATTAATAGAATGAAGGATAAAAACCATATTGTCATCTCAATAGATTTAGAAGAAATTTTGACAAAATGCAACATCTTTTCACAATTAAAGAAAAAAAAAACAAGAAATTGGCTATAGAGGGAATATGCCTCAACATAATAAAGGCCATACGTGATAAGCCTATAGCTAACATACTCAGTATTGAGAGTTTGAAAGTTTTTCCTCTAAGATTATGAGTAATACAGGAGTGCTCACTCTCACAATTCGTATTCAACATAGTACTGTAAGTCATAGCTAGAGCAATTAAGCAAGAAAAAAGAAATGAAAGACATTCAAGTGAGAAAGGAAGAGATAAAGTTATCTCCATTTGCAAATAATAGAATCATATAGACAGAAAACCTTAAAGACTCCACCAAAAAAACTGTTAGAACTAATTCAGTAAATTTGCAGTATATGAAACCAATAAGCAAAAATCAGCTGCATTTCTGTCCACTAACATTAATAAACTTTTGGGAGGAGAAGTTAAGAAGACAAACTTATTTACAGCAGTATCAAAGCCAAAATTTTTAGAAATAAATTTAACCAAGGAGGTGAAAGACCTGTACAACAAAAAAATGTAAGACATTAATGAAAGAAACTGAAGAAGACACACATAAATGAAAATATGTCCTTTGTTTAAAGCTTGGAATAATTAATATTGTTAAATTATCCATGCCATCAAGATAATCTACAGATTATATGGAATCTGTATCAAATTTTTAAATAAATAGATAAAAGCAATCCTAAAACTCATATTAAACCACAAAAGACCACAATCAGCTAAGTAATATTGAAGGAAAAGAACAAAGGTGAAAGCTTTATACTTTTTGATTTAAAGTTATACAAAAACAACAACAACTACTACAAGAAAATGAAACTATACTACAAAGATACAGTAATAAAAACAGTAGGGAACTGGATGAAAACAGATACATACACCAGTGGAACCAAATAGAGAACCCAGAAACCCAGTAGAGAACTGTCTCCCTACATATAGACAGTCAACTAATCTTTGAGAAGGGCACCAAGAGCAAACAATAGGGAAAGAACAGTCTCTTCAATAAATGGTATTGGGAAAACTGGATATCCATATATTGAAGAATAACATGAACTCCTACCTTACACCACTCACAAAAATTAACTTGACGTGGAGTAAAGGCTTAAAGGTAAGACCTGAAACTATAAAACTCATAGAAGGAAACATAGGTAAAAAGCTTTTGCCATTGGTCTTGGCAATGATTTATGGATTTGACACTAAAAGGCAACAAAGGTAAAAATAAGTCAGACTACATCAAACTAAAAAGCGTCTGCACACAAAAGAAACAAGATGAAAAGTCAACCTACAGAATGGGACAAAGTATTTGAAAATCATATATCTGATAAGGAGTTAATATCCAAAATATATAAGGAACTTCTACAAGTCAGTAGGAAAAAAAGTTAAATAACTTGATTTAAAAATGGGCAGAGGACCTGAATAGATGACATTTTCCCCAAAGAATACATCCAAATGACCAACAGGTACATGAAGAGTTACTCAGTATCACTAATCAACTGTGAAATGCGATTGAATACTGCAGTGAGATACACCTCAAACCAGTTAAGATGGCTGTTATCAAAAGATGGGATAACAAGTGTTGACAAGGTTGTGGAGAACAGAGAACCCTTGTGCACTGTTTGTGGGAATGTAAACTAGTATAGCTATTATGAAACAAACTGTGGGTTGCTGGGGGGAGGGGGGTTGGGAGAAGGGGGGGTAGGGTTATGGACATTGGGGAGGGTATGTGCTTTTGGGTAAATTGGAAGGGGAGATGAACCATGAGAGACTATGGACTCTGAAAAACAATCTGAGGGGTTTGAAGTGGTGGGGGGGGTGGGAGGTTGGGGTACCAGGTGGTGGGTATTATAGAGGGCACAGCTTGCATGGAGCACTGGGTGTGGTGAAGAAATAATGAATACTGTTTTTCTGAAAATAAATAAATTGGAAAAAAAAATAGAACTACCATATGATCCAGTAATCCTATTTCTGTGTATATATCCAAAGGAAATGAAGCCTCAGTATCTTGAGTACTGTATCTGTACTCCCATGTTCACTGGAGCATTATTCATGAGACCTGGAAAGACCCTATTATTTGATGACGAATAAACGGGTACAGAAGAAAATGTGGTATATGTTTGTAATGAAAATTACTTAGCTGTAACAAAGAAGTAAATCCTGCCATTTGTGACAGAATGAATGAACCTGGAATGTGTTGTTAAATGAAATAAGTCAGATGGAGAAAGACAAATACTGGATGATCTCATTTATATGTGGAATATATAAGAAACTGAATTCCTAGAGACAGTATATTAATGGCTGCCAGGGACGAGAGGAAATGGGAAGATGTAGGTCAAAGGGTAAAAACTTCCAGTTATAAGCTCTAGGGTTCCAATATATACCACAGTAATTATAACCAACAGTACTCTTGTTCTTACCACACACCCCATATACCACCACACAAAATGATAGCCATATGAGATAATGGATGTGTTAACAAACTTTATTGTGGTAGTCATTTCACAGAGTATATGCCAAGTCATTACATTGTACACCTTAAGTTTACACAGTTATATGTGAATTATACCTTAATAAACTTGGGGAAAATACAAAAAAAAATCACTTGTGAGCAGTTGGGAGAATAGATGAGGGGTACAAGATGGCAGAGGTATTATGGGAACACCATTTGAGGAAAGCATATGAAGGAAATTTGGGCCATAATGGAGACAATTTGCAGAGAGTTTAGCAGATATGAGCTGTTTTTAGGGTGAAAAAAGAATCCAATGGTGAATTAAATATTTTTGGGGAATTGAAGGTATCTAAAGAAGAATGATTTCTAACTTTTATTTGCTCAACTAGATGGATGGAGGTGGTATTTGCTGGGTTAGGAATGGAAGAGCATGGTTGTATACCATTAGCCTATTGATTTTATAGACCTCAAATTATCTTTGAATATCTTAGAGTTTGAATTATCTTAAGAGAGATGCTATGAAGGCATTTTCATGTAGTGCCCTTGAATGAAGAAAATGATTTATATTTGGAGATAAAATTTGGGAGATAGCTAATTGCCCGTGATAATTAAGCTTATTTGTATAGCTAGGAATAACTAGAGAGCATATAAAGTGAAAATACAAGAAAAAACCTATGTCATTTAAGAGCTTTTTTACATTAAGAACCTGTTAGAGGAAGATGGGTTTGTAAAGAAGAAGTAGCCATAGAAATAGAAAGCTAAGGGAATATTCTAGAAGCTAAATGGAAGAGAAAGTTTCCAGAGGAGGATGCATCATTGGTGCTATTTTAGCTGAAAAGTCAAGACAGATGATTTAACATGTCCACTTTAGGGACAGAGAGGCCATTAATGACCTTTGTATTACCTATTGATGTAAAATGATGGGATGGAAACTGGATGTAGTGTAAGAAGAATGGATGGTAGCTGAGGAAATGGCCAGGGTTCATTTAGTAGTTGTTTGAAACTGGATCCTGTTTCCTTCCTTCCTTCCTTTTTTATAATTAGTTAAGATTTTTTTATTTTTATTTTTTTACATTTATTTATTTATAAATTTGAACTCCAGTGTAGTTAATCTAGTGTTTAATATTAGTTTCAAGTTTACACTTTAGTGATTCAGCAGTTCCATATATTCAGTGCTCATCAAAATAAGTGTACTCTTCAACCTGATGACCTATTTCACCCATCGTCCTGCCTACCTCCCCTCTAGTAACCATCTGTTTGTTCCTTTTAGTTAAAAGTCTGTTTCTTGGTTAGTCTCAGTCTCCCTTTTTTTCCCTTTGCTCATTTTGTTTTCTTTTTTTCCTTCCAGGTTTTTATATAAATTCCAGTTAGTTGATATCCAGTGTAATATTAGTTTCAGGTGTAGGATTTAGTAATTCATCACTTGCATATAGCACCCAGGGCTCATTACAACATGTGCCCTCCTTAATACATTATCCTTTAACCCTTTCCCCCCACCTACCTCCCTTCCAGCAGCCCTCAGTGTGTACTCTATAGTTAAGAGTTGTTTGTTTTATGCTTTGTCTTTTTTTTTTTCCTCTATGTTCATCTGTTATTTTTCCTGAATTTCACATGAGTGAAGTCATATGGTATTTATCTTTCTTTGAGTGACGTATTTTGCTTAGCATAGTACTCTCTAGCTCTATGCATGCCATTGCAAATGGCAATTCTTAAATTCTACATATGAGTGAAATCTTGGAGTATTTCTTGTTCTCTGATTGGCTTATTTTTCTTAGCATTATGTTCTCTGGATCCATCTATGTCATTGCAGATGACAACATTTCGTTCTTTTCTATGGCTTGATAATATCCCACTGTGTGTGTGTGTGTGTGTGTGTGTGTGTGTGTGTGAGTGTTGTGTATTTCCACCAACAGTACACAAGGGTTCATTTTCCCCCACATCCTCACTAACACTTGTTCTTTCTTTATTTTTTTATTTTAGCCATTCTGAAGTTGGGAGGTGCTATCTCATTGTGGTTTTAATTTGGATGTGTCTGACGAGTAGAACATTTTTTTATGGTTCTGTTGGCCATCTGTATGTCATCTTTGGAGAAATGTCTGTTCATATCTTCTGCTCATTTTTAACTGGATTATTTGGATTATTTGTTTTTTTGTGTGTGTTGACTTGTGTAAGTTCTTTATATATTTTGGTTACTAGCCCTTTATTGTACATATCATTTGCAAATATTTTCTCCCATTCAGTAGGTCGCCTTTTGGTTTTGTTGGTTGTTTCCTTTGCTGTGCTGTGCTTTTGAATCTATTTTTATGTAGTCCCAAAGTTTGTTTTGCTTTTGTTTCTCTTGTCACAGGAGATATATCTAGAAAGAAGTGGCTACAGCTGATATTGGAGAAAGTACTGCCTGTGCTCTCTTTTAGGGTTTTAGGGTTTCAGGTCTTGCATTTAGGTTTATAATTTATTTTGAGTCTATTTTTGGGTATGGCTTAAGGAAGTGGTCCATTTCATTCTTTTGCATGTTGCTGTTCAGTTTTCCCAACATCATTTATTGAAGAGACTTTTTCCAACTGCATATTCTTTCCTCCCTTGTTGAAGATTAATTGACTATATAAATGGGGATTATTTTGCACTTTCTATTCCATTCTGTTGATCTATGTGTCTGTTTTTTGTGTGCTAGTACCATGCTGTTTTGATTAATAAAGATTTGTAATAATATCCTGAAGTCTGGAATTGTAATACATCTCTAGTTTTGTTTTTCTTTTTCAAGGTTTCTTCAGAATCTTTTGTAGTTCCATTAAAATTTTGGGATTCTTTATTCTGGTTTTGTGAAAATGCCATTGATAGTTTTTTTTTTTTAATGATTTTATTTATTTATTTCTCAGACAGAGATCACAAGCAGGCAGAGAGGCAGGCAGAGAGAGAGGAGGAAGCAGGCTCCCTGCTGAGCAGAGAGCCCAATGTGGGGCTCGATCCCAGGACCGTGGTATCATTATCTCAGCCAAAGGCAGAGGCTTTAACCCACTGAGCCACCCAGGCTCCCCGCCATTGATAATTTAGTAAGGGTTCCAATAAATGTGTAGATTGGTTTGGGTAATACAGACATTTTATATATTTATTTTTTAATGATGTTATTCGTTTTAGCACAAGCAGGGGGTGTGGCAGAGGGAGAAGGAGACTGACATGAGGCTTAATCCCAGGACCCTGGGATCATGACCTGAACTGAAGGCAGAAGCTTAACCAGACTGAGCCACCCAGGTGCCCCAGTATAGACATTTTAACAATATTTGTTGTTCTAATCCATGAGTGTGGGATGTCTTTCCATTTCTTTGTTGTTGTCTCTAAGTTCTTTCATCAGTGCTTTATAACATTTAGAGTACAGATTTTTAACCTCCTTGGTTTATTCCTAGGTATTTTATTATTTTTGGTATAATTATAAATGGGACTATTTTCTTAATTTCTTTTTCTGCTGCTTCATTATTAGTATATAGAAATGCAACAAATTTCTATATATTGATGCTGTATCCTGCCACCTTACTGAATTTGTGTATCAGTTATAGTAGTTTTTTTTGGTAGAGTCTTTCCAGTATTCTGTATATAGATAGTATCATGTTATCCACAAATAGTGAAAGTTTTATTTGTTCCCTACCAATTTGGATGTCTTTGTTTCTTTCTGTTTTTCTGATTGCTGTGTCTAGGTCTTCCAGTACTATGTTGGATAAAAGTGATGAAATTGGACATCTTTGTCTTGTTCCTGACCTTAGGGGGAAAGTTGTCAGATTTTCTCCTTTGACTACAGTGTTAGCTGTGGGTTTTTCATGGAAGGACTTTATTATTTTGAGGTATGTTCCCTCTAGACTTACTTTGTTGAAAGTTTTTATCATGAATGGATGTTGTACTTTGTCAAAAGCTTTTTTGCATCTATTGAAATGTTACTGTTTTTATCCTTTCTCTTATTGATGGGATGTATCATGTTGATTAATTTGTGAATATTTAACCACCCTTTCATTCTAAGAATAAACCCTGCTTGATCATGGTGATTGATTTTTTTATGTATTATTGGATTGCATTTGCTAATATTTTGTTGAGGAATTTGCAT
Source organism: Neogale vison (assembly GCF_020171115.1). NCBI lineage: Eukaryota > Metazoa > Chordata > Mammalia > Carnivora > Mustelidae > Neogale > Neogale vison. The sequence goes on from NC_058101.1 coordinate 29,401,961, forward strand.
TTATGTTCATCAGAGATACTGGCCTCTAGTTCTCTTTTTTGTGGTATCTTTATCTGGTTTTGGTTATCAGGGTAATTCTAGACTCAGAATGAATTTTGAAGTTTTTATTCTTCTGTTTTTTGGTAAAGTGTAAGAAGAATAGATATTAACTCTCCTTTAATATTTGGTAGAATTCCCCTGTGAAGCTGTTGGATCCTGGACTTTTGTTTGTTGGGAGTTGTTTGATGACTGATGGTTTCATTGCTGGTAATCAATTTGCCAAATTTTCTATTCTTCAGCTTGAGTTTTGGTAGGCTACATATTTTTAGGGATTTATCCTTTTCTTCTAGGTTTATCCATTTATCCTAGGTTGCCAATTTGTTTGCATATAACTTTTCTTAATATTCTCTTATAATTGTTTTTCTGTAGTGTTGGTTGTTATTGCTCCTCTTTGTTTCTGATTTTATTTTAGTCCCCTCTATCTATTTTGGATGAGTTGGCTAGAGGTTTATCAATTTTGTCAATTTATTCAAAGAACCAGCTTTTGGTTTCATTGATCTATTCTATTGTTATTTTAGTTTTCATTTGTTTATTTCTGCTATAGTCTTTATTATTTCCTTCCTTCTGCTGTTTAGGGTTTTGCTTGCTGTTCTTTTTCTAGCACCTTTCAGTATAAGGTTGGGTTGTTTATTCCACCAAGTGGGATTTATCCATGGGATGCAAGGGTGGTTCAACATTTGCAAATCAATCAATGTGATAGAACAAATCAATAAGAGAAGAGAGAATAACCACATGTTCCTCTCAATTGATGCAGAAAAAGCATTTGACAAGATACAGCATTCGTTCCTAATTAAAACTATTCAAAGTATAGATAGGGATAGAGGGAACATTCCTCAACTTCAGAAAAGCTATGAAAAACCCACAGCAAATATCATCTTCAATGGGGAAAAGCTGATAGCCTTCCTTTTGAGAGCAGGAGCATGACAAGGATGTCCTCTTTTGCCACTGTTGTTCAACATAGTACTAGAAATCCTAGCAACAGCAATCAGACAACACAAAGAAAAGGTATTCAAATTGACAAAGAAGAAGTCAAACTCTCTCTCTTTGCAGATGACATGTACTTTATACAGAAAACCCAAAAGACTCCATCCCCAAACTACTAGAACTAGTACAACAATTCAGTAATGTGGCAGGTTACAAAATCAATGTACAGAAATCAGTTGCTTTCTTTTATACTAACAATGAAAAAATAAAAAGTGAAATTAGAGAATCTATTCCATTTACTATAGCACCAAGAACCGTAAGATACCTGGGAATAAACCTAACCAAGAGGTAAAGGATCTGTACTTGAGGAACTACAGAACATTCATGAAAGAAACTGAAGAAGACACAAAAAGATGGAAGAGCATTCCATGCTCCTGGATCTGAAGAATAAACATTGTTAAAATGTCTATACTGCCTAGAGCAATCTATACTTCCAATGCCATCCCAGTCAAAATTCCACAGGTATTTTTCAAAGAGCTGGAACAAACAATCCTAAAATTTGTGTGAAACCAGAAGATACCTTGAATTGCTAAGGAAGTGTTGAAAAAGAAAAACAAAACTGGGGGCATCACGTTGCCTGATTTCAAGCTTTGCTACAAAGCTGTGATCACCAAGACAGTGTGGTCCTGGCACAAAAACGGACACACAGACCAGTGAACAGAGGAGAGACTGGAACAGAGTAGAGAGCCCATATATGGACCCTCGGCTCTATGGTCAAATAATCTTTGACAAATCAGGAAAAAATATCCAATGGAAAAAAGATAGTCTCTTCAATAAATGGTGCTGGGAAAATTGGAGAGCTAGGTATAGAAGAATGAAACTCAACCTTTCTCTTACACCATACACAAAGATAAACTTGAAATGGATAAAAGACCTCAGTATGAGGCAGGAATCTATCAAAATCCTAGAAGAGAACATAGGCAGTAACTTCTTCGACATCGGCCACAGCAACTTCTTTCAAGACATGTCCCCAGAGGCAAAGAAAATAAAAGCGAAAATGAACTTTTGGGATTTCATCAAGATCAAAAGTTACTGCACAGCAAAGGAAACAGTCAACAAAACAAAGAGGCAACCCACGGAATGGGAGAAGATATTCACGAGTGACACTACAGACAAAGGACTGATATCCAAGATCTATAAAGAACTCTCCTCAAACTCAACACACACAAAACAGATAATCACGTCAAAAAATGGGCAGAAGACATGAACAGACATTTCTCCAAAGAAAACACACACATGGCTAACAGACACATGAAAAATGTTCATCCTCATTAGCTATCAGGGAGATTAAAATCAAAACCACTTTGAGCTACCATCTTACACCAGTTAGAATGGCCAAAATCAACAAGACAGTAAACAACATGTATTGGAGAGGATGTGGAGAAAGGGGAACCCTCTTATTCTGTTGGTGGGAATGCAAGTTGGTGCAGCCACTTTGGAAAACAGTGTGGAGATTCCTTAAGAAGGTAAAAATAGAACTACCCTGTGACCCTTCAATTGCACTGCTGGATATTTACCCCAAATATACAGAAGTAGTGAAAAGAAAGGCCATCTGTAACTCAGTGTTTATTTGAGATGTTTCTTGCTTTTTGAGGTAGGCCTGAATTGTTCTAAACTTTCCTCTTGGAACTGCTTTTGCTCCATCCCAGAGATTTTGGACCATTGTGTTTTCATTTTCATTTCTTTCCATGTAACTTTTGATTTCTTTTTGACTTTTTGATTGACCCGTTCATTTTTTAGTAGCATGTTATTTAACCTCCATGTGTTTATGCTCTTTCCAGATTTTTTCTTATGGTTGATTTCTAGTTTTATAGTGTTTTGGTTAGAAAAATACACGTGGTATGACTTCAGTCTTTTTAAATTTGTTGAGACTTGTTTTGTGGCCTACTACATGATCTATTCTGGAGAATGTTTGAAATGCACTTGAAAAGAATGTATGTTTTGTTGTTTTGGATGGAATTTTTTGTGTGTCTAATTAAATCCACTTTCCAGTGTATCATTCAAAGCTACTGTTTCCTTGTTGATCTGATGATCTAGATGGTTTGTCTGTTGATGTAAGCGAGTTATTAAAGTCTCCTACTGTATTGTATTACTTTCAATTATTTCTTTTGTTACTAAATGTTTTATGTATTAAGATGCAACCATGTTGGATGCATAAATACTTAAAACTGTTGTATCTTCTTTGTGGATTTTCCCCATTTTGTTTATACACTGTCCTTCTTTGTCTCTTGTTACAGTCTTTGTTTTAAAGTCTTCTTTGTCTGATATAAGTATTGCTACCCTGACTTTCCTTTGACATCCATTTGCATGGTAAAATATTATCCATCCCTTCGTTTTCAATCTGCTGCAAGTGTGTGTTCAGGTCTGAAATAAGTCTCTTCTAGGCAGCATACAGATAGGTCTTATTTATTTATCCGTTCTGCTACCCTGTGTCCTTTGATTGGAGTATTTAGTTCATTTATATTCCCAGTAATTTTGATAGATATGTATTTATTGTCATTTTATTACTTATTCTGTAGTTGTTTTTATATTTTTTCTCTGAGCCTTCTTTTGCTCTCTTTCATGGTTTGCAGCCATTCTTTAGTATTATATTTTGATTGTTTCTCCTTTATTTTTTGCATATCTGTTAAGGTTTTTGATTTGTGGTTACCATTAGATTTGTATATAACCTCTTCTGCATATAGCAGTTTATGGTAAGTTGATTTTCAGTTAAGTTTGAACCCATTCTTTATTCTTCTTCTCCCTATATTTTTATTTATTTATTTATTTATTTATTTATTTATTACTTATTTGAGATAGAGAGTGAGAAAGAAAGCCGGAGTGCAGAGGGAGAGGGAAAGCAGGCTCCCCGTTGAGCAGGGAACCTGATGTGGGGCTTGATCCCAGAACCCCAGGATCATGACCCGAGCCAAAGGTAGATATTCAACCGACCAAGCCACCCAGGAACCCCTCCTCCCATGGTTTACACATATGGTGTCCTGCTTTATATGCTTTATTTTGTGAATTCCTTGACTGATTTTTACAGATATACTTATTTTTACTGTTTTTGCATTTCCTACTTTTCATACTCATGACCTTTCTTTTCCACTCAAAAAGTCCTTTTTAATGTTTCTTGTTAGGCTGCTTTCATGGTCAAGAACGCTTTTAGTTTATGTTTGCCTGAGAAACTCTTTCTCTCTCCTTATATTCTGAATGCTAACCTTGCTGGATAGAGTATTCTTGGCTGCAGGTTTTTTGTTTTGTTTTGTTCTGTTTGTTTGATTTTTGTTTTGTTTTGTTTTTTCCCCCTTTTAGCACTTTGGGTATATAATGGCATTCCTTTCTGGCTTGCCAAGTCTCTGCTGAAAATCCACAGACAGCTTTATGGGATTGCCCTTGTATGTAACTGTCTTCTTTTCATTGGCTGCTTTTAAAATTATCCTTTATCACTCTTTTCTACCATTTTTAATTACTGTGTGTCTTGATATGGACCTCATTGGCTTGATTTTGTTGGGGATCTCTCTGCCTTTTGGGTCTGGATATCTGTTTCCTTCCCCAGATTTGGGAAATTTTTATATATTATTTATTCAAATAGAATTTCTGCCCCATTTTCTCTCTGCTCTTCTTCTAGGATACCTATAATGTGAATGTTATTTTGTTTGATTTAGTCACTGAATTCCTTAAGTCTTTCTAATTTTACCTGTTATTTTTTTGTCTCACAACTCAGCTTGATTACTTTCCATTACTGTGTCTTCCAGATCATTAATTCATTCCTCTGCTTCCTCTAGTCTGCTATTTATTCCATTTCATGTTCTTTTAATTTTATTTATTGTGTTTTTCATCCCATTTTTTATCTCTTTATTAAGTGTCTCACTGATGTCCTCCACTCTTTTCTCAAGTCCCATGAGTGTCTTTATGATCATTACTTTAAATTTTCTATCAGACATATTGCTTATACCTGTTTGCTAAGGTCTCTTACTGTGGTTTTATCCTATTCTTTCATTTTGGACACATCCCTCTGTCTCTTCATTTTGTCTAACTCTCTGTGTCTTTTACTTTGTGTTAGAAACTCACTATTTCTCCTGCTGTTGAAAGTATTGTCCTTATGAAGAAGAGGTCCTGTGGTACCCTGTAGTGCAGCTGTCCCCTGTTACCCAGGCATAGCATTATGCCAGGGGGTTTCTCCTGTGTGTATTATGTGTGACCTGCTGTTGTGTCCTGCCACTTTTGGTGGCCAGTTTTAACAAGGTGTGCCTTAGGCTTCTACAAAGCCCTGCTGCTGCTGTTGCTGGCACAAAGTCCCCACAAAGCACAATGCATGAGAGATGCAATGCTGCTGAGGTTTGCACTATCTTCTGGGGGAGGAGGCCACAGCCCCAGGACTAAGGTAAGCATGACTGGAAAGGGCAGATCTGCCAAAACTCGGGCAAGTGGCTTGGTGTAAGCAAGTTAGATAGTGCATGTCCTTGCAGTAGATGACCCAGTGTTTATGCTTAGGAGAGGGGAGGGAAATGGATCCTGCCAGCTCCTTTATTCCTGAAGGGGTCTTCTTGTGATCCCTGCCTTTCTAGGAGAGGCTCTGAGATGAGTATCTTGCTCTTTCCCCCATATGCCCTGAAACTGCTCCTTCTACATTGTGTCTTCCAAGGATTTTTGTCATGGTGTCTCTTTATTTTTATTTTATTTTTTTTTTTAAAGATTATTTATTTATTTATTTGACAGAGAGAGAGAGAGAGATCACAAGTAGGCAGAGAGGCAGACAGAGAGAGAGAGGAGGAAGCAGGCTCCCTGCTGAGCAGAGAGTCTAATGCGGGACTCGATCCCAGGACCCTGAGATCATGACCTGAGCCGAAGGCAGTGGCTTAACCCACTGAGCCACCCAGGCGCCCAGTGGTGTCTCTTTAAAGGTGGGAATTCAGCTGCCTGTTGCCCTTGGGGCTCTCCCAGAGAAGAGCCCCCTGGTTTTTAAGATTCCAGGCTTTATCTCCCAAGGGTTGTAAGAACTTAGGATATTCAGTTGTTCCTGCTTTCAAAGCCAGATGTTATAGGGATTCATCTTTCCCTTGCCAGCTCCCCAAGATGATATTCTGTTTCTTGCCCTTCTTATACCAGTGGCTCCCTCCCTCCTGTCAACTCCCAAGGTGCATTTTGCTTCCTACAGCATCTTCGCCCCTTCCTACCCTTTTAGTTGTGGCTTTTTCTCTACCTTTAGTTGTGAAGTTTGTTCTGCCAGTCTTCAAGTGGTTTCCTGGGCTTTTAACACAGATATAAGTTTATTTAGTTGTATCCATGAAATATGCTGAGCTTAGGGTCCTCTTACTCCATCATCTTCCCAGCCTCCTTGGATCCCTTTTTCCATAGGGCAGTATATCCTTCCATACATTCTCACACTATATACAGTTCACACAGTATAAACTGATATTTTGGCTTAAAGTGTTTTGTTATTATGGGGCTATTCTTTGCAGTCAAAGAAATGAGTGTTGTATGTAGAGATTCCCAGAATTACCAACTGCTGAGTATTTGTTTTATTAGTATTTTTGGACTTTGAACAATTATCATTTGTAGGTTCTTAGATAACATGTGACATTGGTTGTAAGCATACTTAAGGAAATACCTTCATAATCTAGCTTAAATTCAATCCCTTAGGAAGCATGGCTACTCTTTATTTCCCAGTATTAACTTCAAAATTTTCTTAGCTATTCTCAATGCCCCTTCAGTGTAAAGTATAAAGTTATAGATGATCGTCCAATATCATGAACTCAGAAGGTAATGCAGGAAATGGCTTGGATATCATTAATTCTGGACACAATTAGATGCTGATTATCTTAACTCTGATTGTTTTGTATCTATTCAAGGTTATAAATTGCCAACATTTATTTTTAAAGAAGTCTTTCAGGCTTATTTCTTATTATTTTGTAGTAACATTAAAAGCAGATTTTTATGATGATTATGATATATATGTTCAATCAAGATGAAAATGTATTATAGAATTGGCAAACAGCCCGAGGATTTATTTCAGTGTGATGCTTATGTTCCACTGTTACATGTTCTATTGTTTTGAATTTGACATTAGAGGAGACTTTCTTGATTTATATATGTTTGGACTGGAAGGCTAAACATATGTAAATATTTAGAGGAGAAATACTTGAAAACTAAATTTTAGCATTGATAGTTGGAGAAAAACCCTTAATAAATCTCTCTACCCCCATTCTTTTCATCTGGTTGAGCCTATTTGAGAATTTAGCTCACCTACTATTAATTAAGGAGGCTCTTCATGAGCTCTTTGGATGGGGAAGTTACCTCTTATTTTTGATGGCATAGTATTCTGATCGTATCTGTTATAACACTTTTCACATTGAAACCTTATGATTATCTGTCTCTTATAACTGAGCATTCCTGAAAGAATGGGCCATACTTATCCATTTATGTAACATCGGTGTTTAGCAGGTTATAGTTAAATAAGAGAAACTGAGTTGAATCATATTTAAACAATAAAATAACCTCAATATTATTTAGGGTTTCTAGAGGATCTTTTATTATGCAAAAAACTCAAAAGAGCAACTTTCAGTTCTAGAAATAAATAGGAAGAAGAATATATATGTACCCATTCTCACATAGTTGTAATAACTTTTAACATTGACTTCTCTGGGCCTGTGCAGTACATTTTTTTGAAGCTTTTTTTTTTTTTTCATTTCTTTTTTGTTTTGTTTTGTTTTAATTTTTATTTATTTTTTAAATTTCTTTTCAGTGTTCCAGAATTCATTTTTTATGCACCACATCCAGTGCTGCATGCAATACCCACCACCATGCTCACCCAACTTCCCACCTCCCTCCTCTCCAAAACCCACAGTTAGTTCACAGTCTCTCATGGTTCATCTCCACCTCCAATTTCCCCCAACTCCCTTCTCTCCATCTCCCCATGAAGCTTTTAATACAGAAACAAAATAAAGATAGAAGAAACTAGAGAGAATATAATCCACTGGTCCCTATCACTTAATGAATGAATCTATGTTTTTACCCCTACCCTTGATGGACCTCTGGGACCTCAGTTTGGATCAAATTTTTCTTCCAGTATAGTGGACTTTTTTATTTTTTCTTTCACATTCAGTATGCATTGCTCCTCCTCCTTTTAACAGTGTCCTGTTGCTCTTAGGAAGCCATCTATCACCCATTCTCAGCCAGTGTCCTGATTCTAAGAAGGGCAAAGGATTCAGGTTCTTCACCTATGTCTATATTTAGATCTTTGTGCCTTTTTCAAAACTAGCTTGCATTAGAAAAATACATACATGAGTTTGGTTCTCCACCTCTCCTTCAAACAGAATATGGATCTAGGAAAGAGTAGCTAAAGTTAAATATTTACTATCCCTTCCCCACCCTCCTATTTATATCCATGTTCTTCCTCAACATGTTTGTAATATCAGCTCGTGAATGTCCAATCACCAATTACTGCAGATATTAAAAAACAATTTAAAGTGATGTCTGTGTCATTTAGATGTTATGATTTGGATTTAATAAATGTGATAAAATACATTATATAAAGAAACCCACAGTTCCATCATCGGTAATGAGTGTAAGCTGTATAAATTAGATATGTAATCAAAATTATGGCCTAGTTGCATAGAAATCTTACTTTTCCAATTAACAAATACACAAATGGTTAATTATGCTAATTTAGTTTAGAATGCCATTTTTATTGACATTTTAGACTCCATTAGATTAACAAAAGAGAAACTGAAAGTAACCTCTTTGAAACTAGAATTCTAATCGAAAGTTTTAGGATTTCAAAGCAAAAATCTGTGTTCTGAATTTCTATTGCATGTGTTTACATGGGTAGCGTCTTTAGTGTCCTTCCCTTAGGAACTTAAAAAAAAAAAAAAAAAACTAAAATGAAATATCAGTTCACTAAAGCAGGATCCCTGCCCCAAGGTTTGGCAAAGTGCATCCTGTCTCACTGTTTTTTTCTGAGGCTTTTACAAGGAAAAAAAATATCAGTTTACCAGAGTTAGCCCTCTGGCCAAAGTCTCTCTCAGTTCCAAGTAATGGATCCTAAATGAAAGAACAAGAAAAGGTAAAATGCCAACATCTTGTTAAAAGTTTTAAAAAAGTTTTCAAAATTTTATGAAAGTGAAAAGAAAAAAAAAGTACACTGAAAGAGAGAACTGGCCTGGAAAAACAGCTTGGAAAGTGATCATAGTTACTACTTTAGGGCTGTGAAGTGCTCTTCTCATCAAATGGAATTTCTCCACAAATGCTCCATAAGTTGCCCAGTTGATGGCAAGAATAAAAGCCTTACTCATAAAGGTTTTATTTACAGATATATTTTGAGCAGAATTTAGGAGGGCAGAGATAGTTCAAGTCATAAATAAAAAAATCTGGAGATTTTAAAACAAGGAAAAAAGGATTATTTTGCAATGCTAAATATTTCAGTCTGAATTTGGGATTTGATCTAAATTAACTTCTGGAGTAGACCCTTAATGAACTAATACCAGGTTAGAAATTAAAAACTATTTTCATGAAAAATGGAAGCATTCAGTTAAATGTGCCTTTCAGATTTAATATGTCTTTGACATCTAGAAATTAAAATTTTTAATTTTTACTATTACATATCAGTGACATAATCAGATTAACTTCAGAGATGGCTTGTACATTTTCATCTCAAAATTTAAATGAAAAATTCAGATTATGCACTGAGAGATTACTGAAGCAACTCTAATGGCCAGTGCAGCATCATGCAATCTTTGTATTCATAGAGCATTTAATGAATAAAGGTAGAAGTGGAGAGGAGGAAAACATCTACTCAAATATTAAAACAGCAGAAGTTGAATCACATAATGAAAGCTGGAGTTAATTGCTACTATGAGTGTTGTTAAGATACCCTGGGCTTACCATACACTCTGTGCTTCTTCGGTCATTTATGTTAAAAGTCCCCACAAGGAAGTGGTTTTGTTTGTGAAATGCCTTTTGGAACTATTAAACTATTGGAAATGAGTACAATGGTGTAACAGCATTGAGAACACAGAGCCATTCTTCGGTGTTCCCTGAAGTGTGTTCTGGAAAACACTAATAATATGGTCCAGGAGAAAAAAAGCATGGCATGTTCAGCTAAGTTTGGAAAGCACCATTCACCATCCCTGTGAGAGAAAAGCCATATACATTAGCACAATAAAGGTATGGAAAATGCTTTAATAAAGAAGCATTTGACTTTGTTATCTGCATATTGCCCAAACTTAGATGACTTTGAAGCCCTTCTTTTTAAATTTTTTAAATTTTTTTATAAACTTATAATTTATTATTAGCCCCAGGGGTACAGGTCTGTGAATCATCAGGTTTACACACTTCACAGCACTCACCATAGCACATACCCTCCCCAATGTCCATAACCTTACCACCCTCTCCGGACCCCCCTCCACCAAGCAACCCTCAGTTTGTTTTGTGAGATTTGAGTCTCTTATGGTTTGTCTCCCTCCGGATCACATCTTGTTGAAGCCCTTTTTAAAAGTAACATCTACTAACATCAAATAGAACTAGGAAAATAGGCACATCTTTTGGTGAATATTGATAGTAAGATCACTTTATGATTGAAATCAGCATCAGACTAGTAAAGCTAAGAGATAAATGATGTATTCCATTCAATGGAATGGAATATTTTTCTTTAGAAGTTAAAAAATTAATTCCCACATTCTAGTTTATACTCAAGTTCTGAGATCTCCAGTGGCATGAGGTAGATATTCAGAGGCTGTCATCTTTAGGTGCCTGTACCAAAGAATTTTGTTCTGCCTCTGTAAAGCTGAGGATTGGATGCAGAAATATGATGACTGCAGAAATAAGAGACTGGCATATTTTGAGACTTTAATTGGATGAATTGTCCAAGTTCAAGTCTTATCATTATTCATTGGAGCATTTGCAGCAATCTTCTGCAAACTTTTCCCTATACTTGTACCAGAGTAATATCTAAGCTACATGTCTGACCATGTAATTCACACACATGATGTCTTTCAGTGACTCTCTATCATTTTCTCAATAAAATTTTCAAAATTTCTATAATTTATTACAACCTTGATCATCTTCTTTTCCAAGATTAGGTAGGATAAATGCTGTTATTTATCCAGATATTTTGGCTTGCTGGTCCACTGAAATAGTCTCTTCTAGCAGGATCTGATTATACAGCAATCCATGAACTATGGAATGTAGTTAATATAAAATCTTTTGAGAGTGACCATGATCATCCTTTAGCACTTAATACATTGCCTAAAATAACAAGACCACCTGTCTCCAATGTTTGAAATGGATCGAAATGTAAAATTAACATGGATACCCACCTTGAGGAAATTTGATGGCCTTATGAAAGTTTAATGGAAAATAAAATAAGAATTATTTTGCACAGTCATGCCACTGACTTGCAGTGTGACATTGAGAAAAGCCCTCAACTTCTTGTTTTGTTCTCTTAAACATAGCTGTTAGAAAGGGGGGAAATGAGTATAGTTGAGTATAGTTGAGTATAGTTGAAAGCACTAAAGATGAAAGACTAAAGAAAATATAATGGGTAGTTAATGAGTCAATCACATTAATGTGATAAAATCCATAAAAGGAATTGTCTGAATGAACACTGTGACTATTCTCAGGATAGACTTTATGAATACTTTAGCATTCTATATAGGATAGAAATGGTCTGTTTATTTAGACTCCCCCCCACCATTTTATTTTTTTAATTTAAATTCATTTAGCTAATATACAGTGCATCATTAGTTTTTGATGTAATGTTCAGTGATTCATTAGTTGTGTGTAACACTTAGTGCTCATCATATCACGTGCCATCTTTAATGCCTGTCACCCAAGTACCCCATCACCCATCTACCTCCCATTCTGCAACCCTCAGTTTGTTTCCTGGAGTCTAGAGTCTCTCATGGTTTGTCTCCCTGATTTCTTCCCTTTCAATTTTCCCTCCCCGTCCCTATGATCCTCTGTGCAGTTTCTTTAGGCTTTGTGGGAAGAATGTGAGGGGAGTACATATCTTATATCCCTTCACTTTTCAGGTAACATTTGCCATTCGAGGATATCAACTCACAAGATGTCCACTCTGTTACTTCTCCCTCCCCACCTAACAGTCACTACAGTGATCTGCCTCTTAATTTGTTCAGGTAACATCCATTTATGTAATTTTTTAGACTTAATAAAGTGGCATAAACCACAGCCTGTACCATTCATGAATTCAGTGACTCAGGAGATGATGCCATTACATATGAAATAGAACCATTGTTTAGCATTACCACCACCAACATTGCTGTTTGCAGGGTTCCCATATTTCCTGTTACAAAAAGGCTGAAGGCTTAAGTAATCATGATGGGAGACACTTTGCACTGTGTACACTTAATCCTTCCTTGAGCAGCATAGTCTTCTGAGAAATACATAAATGAGCAGAAGACACTGCAGGTTATGTTCATTTTCATTTCAACAAGATTGCCCTTTTTTATTGCTTCTTACTGTGTGTCAGTATTCTGAAGCTGTAAAAAGAAGAGCAGAAATAAAAGCAGGTGGAAATAAAGGTGTTACAATTGAGCAATGTAGTTAAGGAGCCTCAGTTTCAAAAGTGTATCATTCTTTATACAGCAAAACACCAGTATTAGTAATACTTTTAATGCATCTAAATGCTGCCAAATGTTTCTGTTGACTAGCTTATTCCCAGGGGGTTCCTATAGCTCAGGTCACTCAGGTACTGCTTTTTAAATTACCATGGTGGTGAATTCAATTACTACTGTACTCTTTCAGTGGCCTTAAAGAATAAATGGTCTTCCTAAAATGTTTTTCTCTTTGGAAAGGTCTAGAGTGTTAGGACTGGATGGGACCTTAGAGATTATCTGATTCACTGTTCCATAACCTTGTCTGATGACAAGACTCTTCTGAGAACGCTTTCAAAAAAGGTACAGATTTTCAGGCTACTGCCCTGGATGCTCTGTTACAGTAAGTTTGACATGGAGTCTAAAATCTACATTTTATAACAAAGATTCCAAATGACTCTTAGCATCAGGCCAGTTTGGAAAAGCCATATTAGTCCCACCTTTTTTTTTTTTTAATTTTCTAGAAGAGCAAGGGGATGCCCAGATAGATTGATTCTTCTAAGTTGTGTATTGCACAACATTTTTTTTAAAAAAAGAGATTAGTTTATGAAAAAATGTTGATACACAGTGTTTATGCAGTCCATGGCAGGGAATGGGAGTATATATTTTCTTAGAATTTAAGCCTTTGTATTAAATAGAACAATGTCATTTAGAGGATTATAGGAGAAGTAACAAGAGACACTTTGCTTTGTATACAACAGTGGTTCTTAACCAGGGATGATTTTACTCATGAAGCGACATTTGAGAATGTCTGGAAATATATTTTTGGTGTCAAAACTGAGGGGAGGAAGGTACTTCTTATGTGTGTGGCACCCAGGTGCAAAGATGCTGCTAAACACACCGTAATGAACCTAATATCCCCCTACAAGAAAGAATTACTTGGACCAAAATATCAATAGAGTCCAGGTTGGGAAACCATGGTATTCGCTTAATCCCTTCTTGAGCATCATATTTCTGTGTGATACTTACTAGTAATATTAGGTACACTTGAGAAGTAGGACACAGTTTATAATTTTCTCCCTAAAGTTAAATAGAAAATCTTATACCAAGGCTAAGCAGGATATTTATTGATGTGAGTTATGCTATACTTAGACTGGATAAAGTTGATTTTTTTTTCTTATGACCATACAGTAAATCATTTTAGGATCCCTTCCTTCTTCTATTCAAGTACCTAGACCTTTCTATTCCAGAGCACCCCAATTATGTCTGCTTTGGCCTTGCTTCATTCTGTACCTAGATCATCCACACTCTAATTCCCTGGGATCAGCTAAAAGCTACAGGGTCAATGTTGATTGATTTTTAACAGAAATAGTCAGAATTTTGGTCCAAAATGATAAACCAGAGGCTACATGAAGGGACTTACTCGGTTTACTTAGAGTAACTTGTTTTCCACATCAGACTGATTTTCTTTCCTAATATTTCTCAATTCTAGATCCTTTCCATCTGTTTGATCAAAGCTTCATATACTCGTCATCATTTTCCTGAACTATGGAAATAAACACTTAATATTGAAATAACCTCCTACCTTTTCTGCAACTTTTGCCATCTTCCTACCCATTTTCCACCTAATGATTATCTTTGTAAAGCACTTTTTCTCCCAGATGTTTCCCCATTCCATCAGTGGTCTTTCCTCTATAAGAATGTTTCTTAAACTTGGATTACATATGGAATCTTTTTAAAGGGGAAACAAATTCCTTCATATCACTTGTCCATCTTGAATTACTTTATTTTAAAATTACTTATACATGTGTAAACATAAAACCAAATTTAAGATACAACTATGAAACCAAAACATTTTCAAATTAAAAATAAACTAAGCTATACAACAAAGAAAATTCAGAGGTATAATATTAATTCAATATGACCATTAATATTGTCCAGAGTCTGTAACAGTGCTTGCTATGGCCATAGTTCTTTTACTTTCAGATGTGTGTTCCGTATAGTGAGCTGGAGCGTGACTCAGTTTATCAAATTCTTTGTTTTGTCCCTGGCGTGAACACATTAATTATATATGAAAGCTACCTCCATTCTTTTCCCATTAGTCCAGGATAGATAAATGTTGTACACCAGTACAAGCAAAAAAAATAAATAAATAAGTACAGAACAAAGACAATGCAGGCACCAGTAATTGATAATCTACATCATCCAGGTCTCATATTGTTATCTTATATTTCTTTTTTCTTGTTTTAAATAGATTTTATTTATTTATTAGAGAGAGAGAGAGAGAAAGCATGAGCAGGGAGCCCTATGTGGGGCTCAATCCCAGGACTCGGATCATGACCTGGGCTGAAGGCGGGTGCTTAACGACTAAGCTACCCAGGTGCCCTGTTACCTTATAGATCTTTAAATTCTGAAAATAAACTGGAGGGGATAGGGGAGGGCTAGTGTGGTAGGGTGATGGACACTGGGGAGGATTTGTGCTATGGCGAGTGCTGTGAATTGTGGAAGGCTGATGATTCACAGACCTGTACTCCTGAAACAAATAATACATTATATATTAATTTTAAAAAGGTAAAAAAATAAATTGTGAAAGTAAGAACATAAAACTAAGAATTCTCATTATCAGCTCAAGAAAAAGGCTGTGAGTTTGAGTCCTCTTTTCTCATTAGTGAGAAATATTGATTTATAGAATTGAGTCTACATTCCCTAGTTAGGTATGCAATGTCCTCACTGTGCTGCTGTTCTTTCCTCATCCCTCCAGGCTCATCTGCGGGCCTTCACTCCTTCACTTACTACCTAGGGTTATGGAGTTCACCAGTTGCCCTGCCTGCGTACTCTTTCAGCTCTCTGTGCCTTTCACTTTTGCTACTTCCTCTACAGTCTGAACTCCCAGGTTTGTTTTTTATATCTTAATCATCCTTCAAAATCTAGCCTAGGTGTCATTTCCTTTATAGCCATTTCTAGAACTCCAGGTTGAAAAATGTAACTCCTCCTGTGGACCAAGGGCACCCTGTGTTCATCTCTAACCGGTCTCCTCCTTTGTAACAGTGGCTTTGTTCATTCCCTCACTCTACAATAAGCATTTTGAGAAAAGGCTTGGAACCACTGGCACCCAGTCCAGACCCTCACATACCAATAGTCACTCAGTAAATATTTTAGTAAACCACCTCTGGTAACCATATTGGCTTTTTGGATTTTTTTATTTCCAATACTCAGAATTGAATATACTTTGAAAAATGATAGAAAAATTATAGTTGAAAAATGTACTAGATTTGTAAATGATGGGACTGGAATTCACATCTTGCCTGCCACTTATTCTTATGTACAGAATGGAGATAAATAATCACCATTGCACACACTGTTTTTGCAAATGTGCAAAATTCTGGCACAGTGTTTGGCAAATAGGCATATATTCATTTGATATTAGTTTCTTCACTAATTAATATATTACTGTTATTTCTTTGTATGGCCTTCAGTGATTTGAAATTATTTTTGTTAGCCATTAAGTTTCAAATATATATACCTCCTTATTGCACTTAGATTGAAGCCTACCTAGTATTAGTTATTTTCCTAAACTGGGTTTCAACACTGCTATATAAAGTAGATGACACAATCAATTTTTCCTTTTCATCCTCACAAGATACTTCACTCTCTTTAACTATTTATATTTATTCAGAACATATTTCTTTTCTTTTCTTGCCACAGGCATGAGAGAACCTCTACTTTGTTCTTATTACCTAGAGAAATCTTTCTTCTTCCATCTCTTTGTGGTCTGTTTTCATCAGAAAGCATCTACTTTGAGAAATATTTTCTTTATCTGCATTGTATTATTGAATTTTTATGCTTTCATATGGATATTAGAGCCTATTGCTTCAGTTCTTCGAGTAGTAGGCTTAGGTTTATCAATAATATTAAATGTGTCATAAAAGTAAGTTATATGGAATTGAACAGTATGGAAAGTTTCTCTAACTCATGGATTCCTAGCCCTTACTTGTGTTTTATAAACAGAATAGATATAATGTAGATGTGAAAGCAGCTGAGACAGATGTATCTGATGCTAACAAGGAAACACAAAAAGTGTGAAAGACTGCATTTTCTTTATTGTGGGATGAAATGCAAGCTACAAACTATAGGAGTTCCTAAAAGAAAATTCTTTTTTTTTTTTTTTTGGGTATTGTTTTTTTTTTCCAATTTATTTATTTTCAGAAAAACAGTATTCATTATTTTTTCACCACACCCAGTGCTCCATTCAAGCTGTGCCCTCTATAATACCCACCACCTGGTACCCCAACCTCCCACTCCCCTGCCACTTCAAACCCCTCAGATTGTTTTTCAGAGTCCATAGTCTCTCATGGTTCACCTCCCCTTCCAATTTACCCAAAAGCACATACCCTTCCCAGTGTCCATAACCCCACCCTCCTTCTCCCAACCCCCCTCCCCCCAGCAACCCGCAGTTTGTTTCGTGAGATTAAGAGTCACTTATGGTTTGTCGCCCTCCCTATCCCATCTTGTTTCATGGATTCTTCTCCTACCCCTTAAGCCCCCGTGTTGCATCACCACTTCCTCATATCAGGGAGATCATATGATAGTTGTCTTTCTCCGCTTGACTTATTTCACTAAGCATGATACGCTCTAGTTCCATCCATGTTGTCGCAAATGGCAAGATTTCGTTTCTTTTGATGGCTGCATAGTATTCCATTGTGTATATATACCACTTCTTCTTTATCCATTCATCTGTTGATGGACATCTAGGTTCTTTCCATAGTTTGGCTATTGTGGACATTGCTGTTATAAACATTCGGGTGCACGTGCCCCTTTGGATCACTACGTTTGTATCTTTAGGGTAAATTCCCAGTAGTGCAATTGCTGGGTCATACGGCAGTTCTATTTTCAACATTTTGAGGAACCTCCATGCTGTTTTCCAGAGTGGTTGCACCAGCTTGCATTCCCACCAACAGTGTAGGAGGGTTCCCCTTTCTCCGCATCCTCGCCAGCATCTGTCATTTCCTGACTTGTTGATTTTAGCCATTCTGACCGGTGTGAGGTGATATCTCATTGTGGTTTTGATTTGTATTTCCCTGATGCCGAGTGATACGGAGCACTTTTTCATGTGTCTGTTGGCCATCTGGGTGTCTTCTTTGCAGAAACGTCTGTTCATGTCCTCTGCCCATTTCTTGATTGGATTATTTGTTCTTTGGGTGTTGAGTTTGTTAAGTTCTTTATAGATTTTGGACACTAGTCCTTTATGTGATATGTCGTTTGCAAATATCTTCTCCCATTCTGTCAGTTAATTCTTAACAAAGGATACTTACTGGTACAAGAAAATTCAGGGTCTGTGGAAGAAAAATACTTCACAGATATGGGAATAACCAAAAGATGAACCAACCTACAAAGCAATGTGATCAGCATCCGTAGAGACAAAGTATCTGAGTTTCAACTTAACATCTTGAGGATAGGAATAGTGAAATCAGTTTGATGTAAAATAGCAGGCATGCATCAGTGACCCACAAGAAATTCCTGTTGTCACAATTTTTCTCTCGTTTTATGTCATCCTATGTGCCACAAGTGTTTCGGAATTGAATTAAAATTGCACCTGTCATACCTTGACCCTTGCACCTTCAGCCTACTTTCTGAATTCAATTCAAATTAAAACCTTAGTGCATTTTGGTGGAGAGATTTTTGACTAAAAGGAAAACAAAAACAAAAACAAAAACAAAAACTATTTGGAACCTCAGAAGAAAGGCATTTGGTTCTGTTTTTTGTCCCCTTCATCACAATCATGAAGAATACCACTCTACCATCTGGTCGGAAATAAAAGAGAACCTCAGGGTCTTGTTTTCTAAGTTGGGAATAAAGTCATTTGAGTTGGCAAATTTCAGTGAACAGTTATAAGTTTACAAGTATTGACCTCAGGCATTTTTGTATCCATGTTGCCTGCATTTGGACCACAGTTAACATATGTCATTTTTAGAAACTGAGCACTGTTTGACAGCTTGCACAAAGAAGAGAAATTGACAGAACTCCATGTGTTTCTGCTTCCAGATCTCTTGTTCAATATAACCTTCTGTTTAAAATATAAAATTATTAGGGCTGTTATGACATGTACATTTGATTTCGTGATTTTTTTGACTTGTCCTCGGTGTTCATTTAACTTCTTTAAGGTTACCAGTATTCACTTACATGTCAGATTGCTTTAAAAAAAACAAAAACAAACAAACCAAAAAAACCAACCCGGGGTGCCTGGGTGGCTCAATGGGTTAAAGCCTCTGCCTTCAGCTCAGGTCATGATCCCAGGGTCCTGGGATCGAGCCCCACATCGGGCTCTCTGTTCCTCAGGGAGCCTGCTTCCTCCTCTCTCTCTGCCTGCCTCTCTGCCTACTTGTGATCTCTGTCAAATACATAAATGAAATCTTAAAAAAAAAAAAACAGTTCCTTCTATGCTTTTGTATCAACTATTGTGTATGCAAGGTTACATCCTTTGCTCTTAGAGACCTTAGAGCCTATTGGAGTAGAATATAATCTCTAAAGAAAATGATAAGACAAGCCACAGGCTGGGAGAAAAGATTTGCAAAAGACCTATTTGATAAAGGACTCTTATGTAGGTTCATTAATTTTAAGAAATGTAACAAATTTATTAGCCTGTTACAGGAGGGGCAAGCTATGTGTGTGTGGGGTCAGCATGTATATGGGGACTCTGTATTTTCCACTCAGTTTTGCAGTGAACCTAAAACTATTCTAAAATGTTTGTGTAAAAATTTAGGTGTCTACATTGAAAAGAATCAGGAAAATGTACTTAATTAGAGTTGAACATTAAGGGGTTCTTTTTTTTTTCTGTAAAATGTTGTGTATGATACAAATAAAATAATAATTGGTAAAGTGAAAAAATAAGGTCTGTTTTTTAAAATGATAAAGCCAATATATCATGTTAAATGTTATGAAACAAGGGTTATAAGAAGAATAGTAGCCCAGAGAAGAGGGGCTTTATTCAACCTAGGGAGATTTGGAGATTTCACAGAAGTGATAACCTTTGGACTGGGATTTAAAAGACAAATAGAATTTTACCTGTAGAAAGGTACAAGGCAGGAATTAAAGGTAAGGAAGGAGAAGGGGAGAGGTGAGCAAAGGGGTTAAAAGAGAGGGGGAAAAGGAGCAGCAGGAGAAAGTGTGACATACTCTGTGAATGCCTAATAATTCATATGGAAACCTGAGTTTATAGCAGTCACAGGTCATTGGACTTGTGGTACATGTTGCGGATTTTCATTCTGTCTGTCATGCTGATTAGAGTCTAGGGAGCAAGCCATTGGCCGGCAAGCCATTTAGAAGAACAGAAAAGATACTGTGTGCTTACTCTTGTCGTTGTTAGGGGTTGTCACATGGAATCCTTATGTTAGTGAACTCAAATATAGCTGCTCTTCACCTGAAAGTTCATCACTCAAGAGACAGGTTTTCATTGGAAAGAAATTTGAACTTTATTCAGAAAGCTTGGAACCTGAGGAGTAGGTGCACTCTTGTTCAGAAGCCAACTCTGAGGTTTCTGCCTGGCCCAAGGGTTTTTAAAGAGGCTTAGGGTGGTGAGTCAGTAGACGGAATGTAGCGGCCTTCAGTGTTTCTTGATTCATGCAAACTCAATGATGCCAAATACAAAAGTTATCTCATGAGAGGCGGTTGTGCAGGAGGGTCTGGTTCTTGTTTCGGGAATTCTGGAGTGCTCTGTTCTCTCTGAAAAGGCACGGTCTACAGATGCACAAAGGGAGGTCCGTAAAGTCATCTGTGTGACTAAAAAAGAAAATAAATTTTTTTTGCTAAAGAACTGCCAGACTAATCAGAAAGCTGAGATGGTTTCAAACAGACTTACTGGCTTCTGTGACCCAGGAAAGCTCTAGTCCTTTACTCCTCAAGGCCAGCGGTCTGCAAATCTCAAAGAAAGTAAATAGTTCTGTTACAGATCATGGATCTTAGATCCACAAATTACGAATGTGGTAACTTGAAGCAAGTGAACCAGTAAGACCCGCTCATATACTGTTACACAGCATTCTTTGGAGCTGGGGATTATTGTCTCAGTTTGCCATTGAAGAGTCTAAGGCAAAGAGAGGTTAAGTAACTGCCCAGTTTCACACAGCTAATCAGTAGCAGAGCTGAGACTCAAATCCAGGCATTATGGTATCAAAGTTATATGACTGGTCACACTCTAAGGAGTGGTGTGAGTGAAACATTCAAAGGGAGAAACTGAATGTAGATCAGATGTCATTGCTTATCTTTTGATTTTCCAGGTCTCTTTGCAAGGAAATAGACCAACAGCTGTAATAAGCGGCAGTCCTGTCACACCTTCATCATGTTTCCCTTGACCAGAAATGCACTAAATCAGTTCAAGATTCGAAGCATTCAACAACTTAGGTCAAGACAGAGTCACAAAAATCATTCTCAAGATTTTCATGATAGATACGGTAACACTGTATTAGCCAGTGGGACGGCTTTCTGTGTTGTTGCATGGGTGTTCACGGCCACACAGATTGGAATAGAATGGAACCTGTCTCCAGTCGGCAGGGTCACCCCAAAAGAATGGAATGATGAATAACAATCTAAGTTACTGTAATACAAAATTGTTTCAAAATCAACTTGTCACTTAAGCACTCTGCTGCTCATTAAATATAGCATAATTGAAGAAATAAAATACATTTGAAACCTTTAAAAAGTTGTTGAAAATACTCATTATAGTGCCTAAAAGCAAGACAGTAGCAGTGGGTATAGGTTATAGGAGATTATGAATAATAAATATTTGAAAGTAGAATTAATAATGCATGTGTTTTTCTGGCTTAATGATTTACATTAGGTATTCCTTAGTGGGAATACACACATATGTACCTTACAAATTAGTTTAATTGTTTGGCCGATTCTGTTGAATCTTTCCTTAAAATATATTCATGATAAAAAAATTCATGATCTTTTTTTTCACATCCTTTTATCTTTCCCATCATGATCTGAATCACCATACTCTCACTGGGGTTACTATAAAAACTTTCTCACCAGTTTCCTTGCTTCATCACATAATGTCCCCCCAAACCTGCATCCTCTACTCCACCATACACAACTTTTTTTTTTTAACACAGAAGCCAGAATGCTCATTTTATTTTTTTATTTTTTTTTAATTTTATTAATTTGACAGTGCCAGAGAGCACAAACTGGGAGAGCAGAGGGAGAGGGAAAAGCTGTCTCCCTGCTGAGCGAGAGCCTGATGCAGGGCTCCATCCCAGTACCCTGGGATCATGATCTGAGCTGAAGGCAAATACTTAACCAGCTGAGCTACCTGGGCACCCCCAGAATGATAATTTTAAAACATTCATGATATCACTCCTCTTTTCAAAACCCAGTGACTGCATTCCACTCAGAGCTAACACCAAAGTCCTTAGAAAAGGTACACAGGCCCCTAGATGCTGCACTGGTCAGTTTTACTCTTGCACCAGGACGCTTCCATTTGCTCTTTTCTCTTAATTCAGATCTTGTATGACTCATTTCATCATACTTTTCAAGGTTTCATTCTTATGTCATATTTTCAGGGGAGGCCTCTGACTACCTTTTTTAAGATTGTAGCCCCTCCTTAGTTCGGGCTTTGTCTGTGTTATTTCCTTGCTTTATTTTTTCCATAGAAATTATCATCATCTGACATAAGATATATTTTGTTTATTGTCTGTGTGCAAAGCTCCATAAAAGCATAGTGTATAGAAGCAGGATTTTTCATGACTTTATCCCTATAACAGGGCTTGATAGATTAGACCTTCAGTAATTATTGGTTGAATTAATATCAGTCTACCAATAATGAATTTGTTTACCACTGTGGCTTTGCAATGATTATTGGAGAGTATATTGGTTATCTATTGCTATTTTATAAATTACTCTGAAACTCAGTGACTTACAACAGTTATCATTTATTACCTCACAGTTTCTGTGGGTCAGGAATCTCAGTGCATCTTAGCTGGATATCTCTGGCTCAGGATCTCTCTCTCTTAAAACCTGAGTGTCAGGACAATAATCATTTCAAGTATAACTAGGATAGGATCTATATCCAAACACATATGGCTCTTACTGGCCTTAGGACCTCACTGAATATTGCCTGGAGACATCAGTTCCTTTTGTGTAGTTTTCTCTCTAGAGCAGCTCACAATGTAACAGAATAAAAGATACAGAAGCCAAGGTCTTTTGTAACCTAATCTAGCAAGTGACATTCCATCACCTCTCCAATATTTTGTTCACTAGAAGTGAGACACTAAAGGCTATAAAAAGAGGGAAAGGATTATGCAGGAGCATGTTTACCTCAAGGTAGTCATTAGGGAATACCTATCACAGTTGACACTGGAGACCACGTCCTCCTGGATGACTAACCTCAAAATAAATGTATCTCAATGTCAAATATATATTAATACTGTTATTCTGTAGACAAAGGACATTTTGTGTTCCTTCCCAGTTTTACTATGTGAGTTCCTTTAGGGTCCTTCCTAGGTATGGAATTGGTAGTTCTTAGGGAATGCTCATTTTCAGCTTTATCAGTGTTGCTAGATTATTTCCCAGAGTGGTTAAATAGTTTACAGGCTCACCAATAGTGTCTACAATTTCCCTTTATTTCACATCTAAACTCACTCTTAAGAGTTTTCATACATTTTAATATTTGCTGCTTTGGTATGGGTATGAAATAGTAGTTCATGTTTTAATCTATATTTCTTAAACCTAATTACTGATGAGGTCCAACATCCTGTGTTAGCCTGTGTGTGTGTGTGTGTGTGTGTGTGTGTGCGCGCGTGTGTACAAGTGCGCGTGCTTTTCTGTTTTTCTTTTTCTCTAGTTATTTGTCTTGCTCATCTTTTAAGTTTTTAAATAAATTCTCCTTACTAATTTTATCAGTCAGGGTTTAATCAGAGAGGTAAAGCCATATAATACAAAATATCAGATTAATTATGGAAATTAGAACTGATGCAATGTGAGAGCCAGTGGAGGGGTTTTTACAAGGCTGTTGCCTTGCCATCTGGTACTGAGTAAGTTCTCAGTAGAGGAAGAAAGCTGGATCTGAAGTAGGAGAGAGCAAAAACCAACTGGAATTGGGAAGAATGCACTGGGATCATGGCTATAAACTAGAACATGTGTCTGTCTTGTCACTGTAACTAAGATGATGTGGATGACTTACGGGAGAAGTTGGTGCCGTTCACTGTGAAACTTCACATTCACCTGACCCAGTACTCAAAAAACCTAAAGAATTGGTAGAAGTTTAAAGAGCTATAGGTCCAGGTGTTGTTCCTTATCAATAGAGCAAGCCATAAGGTCAACGATGGCATACGCAAGCTGCACGGTGCCCAGTGATTTATGCTAGCCTTCCAAATACAAAATGGCTGCTATTTTATGTCCACCATCCCTATATGCAAATCTGTCTGGTGGTTGACCCTAAGCTGAAACCACAGAGGGAAGGAATTCTGGAAAAGGTAGTTGAATCCTAGCAAAATTGACACTTAGAAAGCCACAGTATTCCACCACTTGCCAATTTAACATAAGTGCACATCTTCTTTTTTTTTTGTTAATTTATTTATTTTCAGAAAAACAGTATTCATTATTTTTTCACCACACCCAGTGCTCCATGCAAGCCGTGCCCTCTATAATACCCACCACCTGGTACCCCAACCTCCCACCCCGCCGCCACTTCCAACCCCTCAGATTGTTTTTCAGAGTCCATAGTCTCTTGTGGTTCACCTCCCCTTCCAATTTCCCCCAACTCCCTTCTCCTCTCTAACACCCCTTGTCCTCCATGCTATTTGTTATGCTTCACAAATAAGTGAGACCATATGATAATTGACTCTCTCTGCTTGACTTATTTCACTCAGCTTCCTTTTTTGTACTTCAAATAAAGACAATAACAAAAATATGCTTTTACCTAACATAACTTTCCTTCACGAGACTAATACAGTAGTCCTGTTCCCTAAAAAGTACATGAAATCCCTTTACAAACCCTGGCAGGGGGTCACTGTCAACTTCCAGTTTACTGGAGTCATTTATGTGATCCCCAGTAAAAGCCTAAGACCTCTAAACCAGCAAAGCCCAAAGTTATAGGGGAAATTGGAAGGGGAGGTGAACCATGAGAGACTATGGACTCTGAAAAACAATCTGAGGGGTTTGAAGGGGCGGGGAATGGGAGGTCGGGGTACCAGGTGGTGGTTATTATAGAGGGCACGGATTGCATGGAGCACTGGGTGTGGTGCAAAAATAATGAATACTGTTATGCTGAAAACAAAAAAATTAAAATTTAAAAAAAAAGAAATGAATAATTCTCTAGTGGATTACTAGAGGTAATTGTGATAGGACCCACCGTCATCTCTACTTGTTGATTCACAGACCTGAAATTCCCAGCTCTGGAAAATAGCACTATGTGTTTGTTGGACATTTAGAGCATGGAAGACATTACCTCAGCCTGGCAAGGTAGTGTTATCCAGCTGCTGTCCTAACTAACACTTTTAAAAGGTTATTGCACCATTCTATCAGTGATGGGAAACATGGTAAGATAAGTGAATTCCATAAGCATGAATCCATTAAAGTATTTCATTTGCTATAAAGTAAGTTTCTTGATCAGGATCTGTGCTTTGTTGTGTACCAAGATACTAAATAAGGCATTTAGCAAGTTCATGAATGATGGTATTCAAAGAAAAGCTGCAGGGACAGAAGGTAGATCTACATCATTAGTTAAGCGTCTGTTCAAATAAGAACAAACAACTGCCCTTTCCATGATTGAAGTGGTCCAAGGGGAATGGTCCTAAATATAGGTGCATTGGTGGCCTGTCCACTGGTAGATTTGGTGCACTCAGCAGTATCTATAGCCAGATTAGTCTTGACGGGTGCAAGTCCATTTTGTGAACCCGTACATAATCATCACTGCTGTCGTGATCACTTTGAGGGATTGAGAAGGCATAGGGTGCTGAGAAAGAGAGTGATAACCATAAGAATGGGTCATCTTGTCCACCTGATTATTAAGCTAATACTCTGCTGACTATTCTCTTATGTGTATCTGTATGGGACCTGACTGTCTTCCCACTCTGCCTATTTATAGAAGTCTGTTCACATAATCTGTTCCCAAACTTGGTGTCACCAATTTTCCAGTAGTGTTCCTTGTAATTCCTTGAAGAGCTTGTCATGCCATTAGCTGGTCCGCATGACTTGGTATACAATTGTATCTCTGGTAATTTTTCCTTCCAAGTAACATGAGCAACTGTGTATTCTACTTAAAATATTGCCCACCATGAAGATCTCCCATCTTCTTCAGTGTCAACTTAGAATTAAACTGTATTGCTGAAGCCCTCCACTTTCAATTATGGCCAACCTATTTTGCAGAACCAGATTTGAATTTTTTCTTCTTTGGTCCATTGGTAATAAGAAACTCCCCATAGGGCCGTACACACCTGCATACCCAACTAAGTATAAAGTAAATGAATCTTTCCCAAACACACATCTTGTAAACAGTGGAACCAGGAGTCGATCTTTAGAACCTGTTCTTTTACTTCAAAGTTACACTGTTAGTCTTTTTTCAGGTATACAAGTTGGAAGTTCTGGAAGGATTCAGGCTGGAACTAGAAGAAGATAGGGAACAAATCACAGAATGTTGTGAAAACCTTCAGAGTGAAAAATATTATCAGGAGAGTAGATTAATAAGGAAGTAGAGATAGGGAATGCATGGCTTGTAATGAGTATTTTAAAATGGCTGTTACTGGGTGCCTGGGTGGCTCAGTGGGTTAAGCCTCTGCCTTCTGCTCAGGTCATGATCTCAGGGTCCTGGCATCGAGTCCATCTCTGCTCAGCAGGGAGCCTACTTCCTCCTCTCTCTCCGCCTGCCTCTCTGTCTACTTGTGATCTCTCTCTGTCAAATAAATAAATAAAATCTTTTTTAAAAAAATAGATAAATAAAATGGCTGTTACTCTCCTCTTTACCTTTACCCTGAATATTTTCTGATTTGATATGGGGATGAAAGCCTCTATATGTGTATATATAGTAAGCCTCTCTGTGTGTGTGTTTGTGTGTGTGTGTGTGTAGAGAGAGAATGCATATGTGTATATATCTATATGTATAGATACAGACATACACATACATCTGTATATACACACACATACATATAAATGCATCTTTTTAAGAATACAATTATTTTAAGGAATGTATATATTATCAGATTATGTATATATTATCAGATTATTCTGATAATAAAATTTGTGGCCACTGGTTTCTTATAATAAAATTTAGATATTGATCTTTTAGTTTTTCTAACCTTTCTCACTGGATATATTTTGGTCATATGTAAGACATTGCAAGCAAGCCATTTTGTTGTTCTCCGTGTGTCTTACAACAAACTTCTAGGTACATTTATAAAATTACCAGCCACAACATAATTGTTGCATTGTCTCACACACTTCTTGGAAAACTGTATTATTATATATTATCATTTATGAGGAAAGTTTTCCTTTGCAGTTCTTGAATACATTTGCTTGCGGTCAGCAGAGTTGGATAATTTCATTTTGATACATATTCTCCCTTTATTTGGAAAAACTGAGCTGCCATGGCTGTATTTTGCTACTGGGCTCTAAATAAGCATGAATAAAAGTAAAAAATGAATAATTAAAGTTTTCTATATCTATGTGGTGTTACAGCTGCTAAAGTATTGGATGTTTTTCTCATTTGAAATTGTAGTAATCCTATAAAGTCTGTAAGCTCGTCATGCATCTTGTTGAATGGATGTAAGCCCATGATTAGCCTGGATTGTCTAAGTGACATGGAAGTCAATTTAAAATGAAAACAGAATTCACATCTCTTAGCTTTTGGTCTACTGCACCATTAGGAATCTCACAGACTTTCTAAGAAAAGACAACCCTGATCTAATCCCAGGTGGTGATGATATGTTGATAAATAAATGCTGTGACCGCATGCCGACTATTGAGAAGATTGGTAAATAAGAGTCAGGCTGGAGGATAGAGCCAAAGAGCCAAAGGGGTAGTATGTATTTGATCAGTCTTAAGTTATGTCCATCTGCTTTAAATAGGATTTGAATTTGAGGCCCGGTATTTACTAGTTCTTTTTTCATAACACAACCTTATAGATAAGTTAGTAACAATGACAAATGTATAAAACAATGCTGAAAAATCTGGCTTCAGTTATAAACAATAGATACCTCTGTGTCAGTTTTGACCTATTCCTTAACTGATTTATCAGATGCACTGTGTTCCATCTTTAAAGTTGTGATGCAAAAAAAGTGAAGTAGAAATTGCAAGCCAGTTATTAGTACCCATTGTTAAAATATTACAAAAATGAATTCATCCCCTTTAAAAGAAGTTTCTGTAATTTTGGAAATTAAATATAAAAATAGTTCCTCGTTTGTTACCAGTATAAAAAAGTGCATAGATGTACAACATGCATCTTCAAATCTTTCATGTTTTGCAGTAACAGCAGTTGCTTTCCTGTAGGGGGATGACATTAATTTGAGCAGTATCTCTTATTTTCCAATAACCTTTTACATTACAAAAAAATCTGCAACTTCATTTTCTTCCCCTATCTGGAAACCATAGAAACCAATGTGAAATTATAGCTAAGAAGTTCGTCACTGGGCTATCTCAAGCTGATCTCCATGGAAACATTTCACATTTTCTTGAAATGAAAGATCTTCCAATCAGGCACACAACCATAACTGATGGGTGTCTGACAAATATAACACAACAACAGAGAAGTATATGGATATTTTATTAGATAATACATGCAGGAGAGTTTTAAAACCACTTCATAAATGAGAACATTTAAATGGTAAGTATAATGCCAACTATAGAAATAAACATACAGTTTTGAAAACAATGTTCTGTCACTCTTTTTAAATGTTGTTCTTTCTAGATTTTTGCATTAAAGGCAACTTCCTAAAATAGTATGGACTTTGAATTCAGAAAGATCTATATTCAGAATCTCATCCTGCCCCTTAGCTCTCTGCTCATTGTTTCTATTTTCTTATCATAAAATTGAGGGAAATAATATCTGATTTATAGATTGCAGATTAAATTGAGTTAGATGCTTAATAAACAAATATAAATTATATCTGGTAAAATAAGTATTGAGGTGGAGGATTTTAGTCCTTCAATAAATGGTTAATGGATAATACTGTCCTATATGATATATTAAATATGAATGCCACATTTCCAAATATCAGAGCTCTGTTATTTAACTGTGATAATACAAAGGCTCTCACTAGTTCCAAACTTGGATAATTTCCAAAAATTCACTTTTGATATTGTTGTTTGAATAGGGATCCATCCTTTTGTAGGAGTGAGCTCTAAAATAAACCTGTGAGGTAAAAATATTATTTTCATAATTAAATTACAAAATTGTAAACTCTTAGATTACATAATCAAAATTAATTATAAAATAGTTTATTATAAAGTTCAGTATTCATTTAATGTATTTTTCTCTTATATATAGAATGTATACAGTAATACAGATTTACCAAGATGTATACATGATTAATATCATTGTCCAGTAGTCCCAGACAGAGTGTGAGGACATGCCCTTTTGTGAGAGCAATGGGAAACTGAGAAACTAATCAGGAGCATGTAGAGCTACTGAGGAGAGCATTAGATAGAATGTTCTGTCCTATAGGCATTTATCTTACGTTTTTGTCTCTGTCATCTGTATCTATGTTGCAGTCTTTTAATTTCTCCCCAGTCTTTGTTTGCTTTTCCTCTCTTCCTGTCTCTCTCTTTCTCCAAGCCTATGTAATTGAATTTGATTAAGTTAAATATATATACATATATGATATATATATGTGTGTGACTCCTCTATATTGCTGTTAAGAACAATATTAAAATTAAAATTAAAAAATAAAAAAAAATTAAGTGCCCTTTAAACTTTTTCTGCTGCAATACTTGCTAAATGAAGGATATATTACAAATTTCTATGGATGTAGCCAGAATTTGATTTTTTTAAAAAAGGGAAATAAAGCAATAGGAATGTGCATATTTTGTGGGTAAGGAAGTAAATCCTTAGTGTTCTGAAAGTATTTTAAGCATACATAATTACATTGATTATAGAATCTCTCAAACTTTTTAAGGAAATAACTGAAATTTAATAAGCTATATGATACTTTATATTTACTTCAAGTGTGTTAACTATATTGTAAATATTTTGCTTACCTTAGACCAAGATAGGCTTGCTGTTATGTCACCATTTGAAGAGCATTATATTTGGCCACACACATTCTCTCAATGAAACACAGTCAAGTGTTTATATGTATGAGGGGCATGTACTAGGAAATACCTTAAATTCACTCCAATTTCTGTCTTTTCTCTATATACCTGCCTCCCTACCTACTAGATAATTTGTGAGCTTGAGTTTTTAGTTGTTACTACTGTAGTAATAAAGTATCCAAGACATTGCACTATTATTACATCACCTGATGCTGTCAGAATCGTGGTTAAAGTAATACACCACCCTGCTGAAGCTGGCTTAACTTTTGTGATCTATAAATTGTGGTGCCAGGAAAACTTTGAAGTTCTAGTAACTCTAACACGTGTGTGTGTGTGTGTGTGTGTGTGTGTGTACATATACATATATACATTTTATATATATATATATATATATATATATATATATATATATTCTCCCCAATAATAGTGAATAAGCAGTCTAATCTGTTATCCCCAATAAAATGGGATAAGACTTTGACCTCATGCTCATTTCAAAAATGTTACTTAAAATTAATTGTGTTTAAATAAACTACCAACATCATATATGTGCAAATTCACTTTTCAACATATTTTTGAAGTATTTTATCTGAAATACAGATAAATTTGAGCTATGCTTGTTATTTTCCTAATGTGATAACATTAAAAATAATTATTTTACTTCATATTCATAGAACAAACTGCTTAAAATTTGGCCAATGAAAGACTTTACCCAACAATAGGGAAATAGTTATCTTTATCTGCTTAATGTTACACAACTTCAAAGTGGTCAATTCGTCAGTTATCGCCTGAGCAATAAGGAAATTGCTTATGTAAAATAAAATAATAATATTATTAATGACACCTAAAAGGAAGTTTCCAATTAGGAGAAGAGGAATCTTATGTTTCTTCATAACTACTTTTTCTCATGCTTTGCCTACCATTTTTAAAAGCAAGATTAT
Organism: Neogale vison; assembly: GCF_020171115.1. Lineage (NCBI taxonomy): Eukaryota > Metazoa > Chordata > Mammalia > Carnivora > Mustelidae > Neogale > Neogale vison. The sequence continues at coordinate 29,432,691 of NC_058101.1, forward strand.
TTGCTTAGTCTTTACTTATGTGTTACATATTTATATAGTCATTTAACTAATATCGTGTTGCTATAAACTGAGGTGTTTGTGGTCCTTCATAATTTGTGTTGAAACTATATCCCCAATGTGGTCATATCTGGAGGTGGGGCCTTTGTGAGATAGAGTCCTCATAAATGGAATTTATAAATGGAATTAGTGCCCTTATAAAAGAGATCCCAGAGGACTCAATTGGCCTTTTCCACCATGTGAGAACAGAGCAAGAAAATAACTATCTATGAATCAGTATGTGAGATCTCATCAGATGCTGAATCTGCTAGCATCCTGATCTTGAACTTTTTGTCCTCCAGAACTGTAAGAAATACACTTCTGTTCCTTAGAATCCTCTCAGTCTATGATACTCTGTTACAGCAACCCAAATATAATAAGATAAATATTTTATACTCTTTATTCATTTAAAATTAGTTTATTGGCTTGTTTTATAAATCTCAGGATATAAGATCATTAATTAGTTTGTGCAATATAATTATTAGAATTTTAAGTAGTTGTAGAGAAGAGGGTGGCAAAATAACAGAAAGTATCTTTTATGGATTACTTCGAAATGTGTGGCACATTTTATTTGCATTAGTTAGAACTAACTGTTATGTAAAGCTGTCTCTGAGCCAGTCTCTCTTCAAGTTACAAACTTGGTAAGTTTGTCTATGGTTATTTAGATAGAGTAAAGCTAACCTGAAGAAAGAGATCTAAAACGCAATCTCAAGAAAGAAGTTTATTTCTCTCTGATTTAGCAGTTCAGTGCAGGCAAACAATCCAGGGCAGTAGGTTATACCCCAAAGCAACAACTTCCATAAAACAGTAGCCACAGGAGACACCAAAGGCAGTTAGGAAACATTTAATAACAGGAAAGAGAGTTACACATTTTTTGAGCCAAAACAAGTTCCTTCTTTCTCCTAAGATAGGATGGTTATAGAAATAGAGAGAGAGAGAGAGAGAGAGAGAGTGTGTGTGTGTGTGTGTGTGTGTGTTTGAAATAAATAGCATAGCCATATTGCAATTAAAACCAAAAGCATTCCAAAATTATAAAACGGCCCCTTCCACCTGGAGTTTTAAAAATAAATATATAAATAACTTGTATTAGGGTTATCTAGAAAAATATAACCCATAGGTTATATTTTAATCTCTCTCTATATATCTATATCTACTTCCCTGTTTTCTTCCTCCTCCTTCCCTCCCTCCCTCCCTCCTTCCTCCTTTCTCCCTCCCTTCCTTTTTCCCTAGCTAAGCAGAGAGAGAGGGAGGGAGAGTTTATTACAGTGAGTAGGTTGGTTCATCCACTTATGCAGGCTGACAAGTCTCAAGATCTAAAAAGCGAGTCAACATACTGGAGATCCAAGAAAGCTGATGTGTAGTTTCAGTCCAGTTTGAAGGCCTGAGAATGAGTCGTCATGAAAATTCCAGTCTGAAAGTAAGCAATCTTAAGACCCAAGAAAACCAAGTGTTTCAGTCTAAGTTCAAGGGCCAGAAAAGACAAATGGTTCAGATCAAACAACCACAAGGAAGAATTCCCTTTTATTTGCACAAGGTAGGCTTTTTAATTCTTCTCAAACCTTCAACTGATTTGGATGAGGCCCACCCACATTAGGGAGGACAGTCTGGTTTATTCAGTCTACCAATTAAAGTATTAATCTTATCCTAAAAGATCCTTACAAACATACCCAGAATAATGCTTGACCAAATATCTGGGTATTTCATGGCCCAGTCAAGTTGGCACATAAAATTAGCTATCATATAACTCTTGGGTCAGAGGAAACCAAAATTTCAGATCATCTTGAAAATGGAGATTTATGAGAATACAACATGCCAGAATCGGTGATATACAGCTAAATTAGGTACTGGAGGAAAATTTATAGATTAAATGCCTATAACAATAAAAATGAAAAGTGAATTAAACAACTGCTTAGTAAAAGAAAAACTTTATAAAGAACTATATAAACCAAACAAAGAAGAATTAAAACTGGAAATTGAAATATAACAAAACATTATTAAAAACTAATAAATTAAGCATAGTGAATTCACTTATTTGAAATGACCACAATAAAAAACCATTATCAACCATATTAATTTTGTAAAATATGGGGAGAAAACATGAATACAGAAATTTAGAAATTTTAAATATATATGGAAAAATAACAAATTAGTGTGCATACTTCTATGCAAATATATTGGAAAATCTAAATTAGTGAATTGTTTTCTAGCAAAATACAATTTACCAAAATAAAAATTTATCATTTAATCCTAAAAGTTATAAAGTCTAAACAGATCAATTATTATGGAAAAAAATTTATTTTCATTTCATTTATTTCAATTAATTATTCAATTAATTATTTCAATTAAAAAAACAAGACCCTGTCTGGATCCAGATAAGAATTTTGCCCAACTCTGAATATAAGACTAAACTATTCTAACTATTCAGTCTAGACTATTTCACAACAGAGAAAAGAAGGAAATATCCAAATTCATATCAGGAATGAAATGAGTGTATTATTAACCCTAAATATTACAAAGTTTGTACCAAAAATAAAATTACAATCCAGTCTCATTGGCATTGGACTAATACATGTTGATCATATGGATTTATTCTAGGAATGCAATGTGCAATGATGGTTAAATATTAACAAATGCACTTATATAATTCATTATATTATTAGAGCTAGAGAGATAAATGATATGCTCATATTCATACATACATAAAGATCTTTCAAAATGTTTGACATTTATTATGCTTTAATGACAAAAATCTGATTTGTGTGCACATGCACGCACACACACACACATCCATACCCCTAAAGTTGACATCTTACCTAATGGGAAAACATTAGAGGCTTTCCAATTAATGTCAGGCATAAGGCAAATATATGTTTTATGTTTATTTAAAAATGTTAAATATATTTAACATTTTTATTAGATGTATTAACTTATAAAAGTAGTCAAAACCACAAAGATATAAGAATTGGAAAGTAAGAATTCTATTTGCTGATGATAGAATTATGTATGCAGAAAACCAAAAAAAAAAATGATGGGGAAACTTAAGAATTTCAGGGTGATAACAGATTAAAAAATCATAAAATCAATATTCAAAAGGATGCAATGGATGAGACAATTCCATTTTACAAAAGATAAATACATAGAATACCTATGTATAAATTTATATACAACAAATAGGTGTGTCTATATAAACAAATGAAAACACATACCATATTCTTGGACAGAGAAACCCAATATCATATAGAATTCAGTCTTCCCTGAAATAATTTATAACATTAAAGATTTTCCAAGAAAATTTGAATAAGCTATTTTTCTTTGGAGCTTGGCAAGTTAATTATAAAATTCATTTAACAGAACAAATAATAATCAGGACATGCAAATTCCAGAAGTAGTGACTGACTCTCTCAATTATTAAAACATTTTCCAGAGTCTCTATTTCTGAATCACTATGCTATGTGTACAAATGGAAGCCAGACCAATATAATAGAATAGGTAATCCATAAGTCAATCTTATTGCATATGGACATTTAATATATGATAGAGGCAGCATTTAAATAGTGAGGAAGAAGATGAACTTTTAATAAGTAGTGTGGAGGATAACTGATTAACCAAGCAAAGAAAAAAATTAGTTTGTGTCCATTTCTGACATTTTACACATGATAAATTCTAACTGGTTTAGAATTTTACTATAACAAATGAAACTAAAAAGCAAGAAGAAAACAGGGGAATTTATAACATGAGAGTGAGGAAAATTTTCTAAATAGGAGTTAAAAATCCAAGAGCAATAAGAAAAAATATTGGTACATTTAAACATATTAAGAAATAACTTTGCATTGCCAAAAATCCAAAAAACAAACACAATGGCTAATGTGATAAAGTTAGAAAATTATGTCCCTTTAAAGAGTTACTATCTCTAATATATAAAAGCCTTCTGTAGGCAATGAGGTAAAATACAAATAGGCAAAGATATATGAACAGATAGTTCACAAAAAAAGAAATGCAAATAGCTCTTATATATATGAAAATATTCACGACTCTCCATAATAAGAGAAATGTGCTAATTAAAACTAAACTGAAATACTGTTTCTCACCAATCAGATTGGCAAAAATCCCGAAGTGTAACTAAATGTTGATGAGACTGAAGGAAAACTGGCATTGGCAAACATTGCTGTTGAGAATACAAAATGATGAATCTCCCTGGAGGAGAATTTGGCAATATTCTACATTTATTCTTTGACCCAGCAATCTCATTTCTAGGTATTCATCTCAAACTGCACCAGCAAATGTGTGAAAAATTACATGCAGAATGCTATCAATGGTAATTCTTTTATAAGAGCAGAAGACAGTACACAGCCAGTTGTTAAACTCTTGTGTCCCAATTTCAAAACCCACCCATGTATAATTGACTAGATGGGCGGTCTGAGCCTCTACTCATCACATTTGTCTGTGCCCTGGCTTCAGTAAGTCTCTGCCTGTGGGGGGCATTACCACAACACTGAAGCTTGGAAGGCAAACTAAAGGATGCTAGCCTTTCTGTTTTGCCTCACTTCCTTGGAGTATCACAAGAGCAACAGTTCTTCACTCCAACAACAAGAATTTATTCCCCGCTGGCTTCAGTACCGCCTTTATCATGTACCTAATGCTTTTCTCGGGAGCTTGACATGTTGATTATATAATATATTTAGAAGAACGAACAGTATCCAGGAAAGCCTGGACTTTTTTTTTTTTAATTTTTTTTCCAATTTATTTATTTTCAGAAAAACAGTATTCATTATTTTTTCACCACACCCAGTGCTCCATGCAAGCCGTGCCCTCTATAATACCCACCACCTGGTACCCCAACCTCCCACACCCCCGCCACTTCAAACCCCTCAGACTGTTTTTCAGAGTCCATAGTCTCTCATGGTTCACCTCCCCTTCCAATTTACCCAAATTCCCTACTCCTCTCTAACGCCCCTTGTCCTCCATGCTATTTGTTATGCTCCACAAATAAGTGAAACCATATGATAATTGACTCTCTGCTTGACTTATTTCACTCAGCATAATCTCTTCCAGTCCCGTCCATGTTGCTACAAAAGTTGGGTATGCATCCTTTCTGGTGTCCCCTTCCTCCCTCACCGCTCCATGTGCGTCCCTCCCGAAGCTGCGTGCTCGGTCGAAGAGGACGACCATCCCCAATAGAGGAGAGGACCGTTCTTCGGTCAAGGGTATACGAGTAGCTGCGCTCCCCTGCTAGAACCTCCAAACAAGCCTGGACTTTTTAATAAGTAGTATTGGACTCACTAGTTAAACCATAGGAAAAATAGATAAAACTGATTCCATTTCTGGCATTACTCATAGAATTGACCCCAAATTGTTCTGAAATTTAAATATTTAAAAAATCATATAATTGGAAGAAAATGTGAATGCTAACATATCACATAGGTAGTAACTATAGGAAACAATAACCACCTATGATGAGGAAAACAAAGGTGGAAAAGTTGCAATTGCTAGACATTGGTATAACAAAGCAATCAACAGAACTGGTACCTAGATCTTGAAAGAAGGGGTACTCTGTGGCTGGTGTTGGCATCTTTGAGATTGGAATCCTGCAGGCTTGGCCTACATATCTCCACTGTGGGATGACCAGTAGGCTTGTTCTGGTTGGTATGTGTAATAGTTTAATATCCCTCTGTGAGAATTAGAAAAACTCCAAGATAGAATCAACTGTTCCCTTCAAAGAATATTAGGAAATCACCTTATTTTTTTTTAAAGATTTTATTTATTTATTTGACAGAGAGAGATCACAAGTAGACGGAGAGGCAGGCAGAGAAAAAGAGAGAGAGGGAAGCAGGCTCTCTGCTCGGCAGGGAGCCTGATGTGGGACTCGATCCCAGGACCCTGAGATCATGACCTGAGCCAAAGACAGCGGCTTAACCCACTGAGCCACCCAGGCGCCCTAGGAAATCACCTTATTATTTCAAAAAGTAGAATACATATAAAGAAAAGAAGCTAGGATTCATTCTGCCTTTTCTAAATGAATTCTACCGAAGTGTAAAAAATGGAGAAGAGTTTCTTTTCATATTATTCTAGGTAATAAAGAAAACAATGAGAATTAGTGCCATTCAAATGAAAGATCTAAGTGATGAAAATTAGTGACTACTTACCTCACACAAAAAGAGAAAATCAGACATTATATACCTACTGGTGATGTACAAATACCATTTATGAACAACTCTTGCCCAAAAAACAAATAATTGAATATAAATTTAACTACCAATTAACAGGAAATAAAGAGACAGAAATACTTTGGGCAACACTATGAGGAGGCAGTAAACAAAATTCAGACTAGGAAACTCTTAGACAAATATCCAGTTTTTCTTGAAAATAATGGCAAAGAAAGAAAAAGAAATGGATAGGAACTTATATATTAAATTAAACTTGAGACAAAATTAACAGATGGACCTTCATTAGATCTTGATTCAAAGAAACAAAAAATGTATGAGACAATTGGGAATTTGAATACAAACTGAACATGTGATGATTTTAAAGAATTTTTTTAGGTGTGATAATAATATTGGGTTATGTTAAAAATTAAAAAATGCTCATATTTTAAAGCTATACCCTGACACAATTATAAATACCATCTATGATTCCTGCAAAACTACCCACTGTGTGTATTGAGGGTGTGTGAGTAAATGAAACAAGAGTAGCCATTTGTTGAAAACTATAAACACCTAGAATTCTCTGGATGGGAGTTCACTTTCTTGTTCTATTTTTGTATGTATATATATATATATATTTTTTTTAAATTTCCATGGTAAAAATAAACACACTAAGTATATTTATTTGTAGTATATTTTGTTGATAATAATGACTAGTAATGATGACAACATGCCTTTCATTTGAGTACCACAATGTTTTAGTCCACATAAATGTACTTTAAATATATTATGTCTTTAGGGGCGCCTGGGTGGCTCACTGGGTTAAGCCTCTGCCTTTGACTCAGGTCATGATCTCAGGGTCCTGGGATCGAGCCGCATATCACGTCTCTGCTCAGCAGGGAGCCTGCTTCCCCTCCCTCTCTCTGCCTGCCTCTCTGCCTACTTGTGATCTCTGTCAAATAAATAAATAAAATCTTTAAATATATTATGTCTTTAAATCTATCCCCCAAACATGGGATCTTTGTATTATTCCCATTTGTTTGATTTCAGAGTCTTTACTCTTGCAACTGTTTACCTCTCTGCCATTCTCTCTAGTTAGTGGTGGAGGTGGTAAAAATTTCAGTGGCAAATTTGCAAGTGAATAAGATTTTAGTATTAATATTTAATAATTATTACATTATAATGGTTAATATTTATTATTATCATGTGCCAGGCACTGTTCTAAGGGCTTTGTATGTACCTATTTGATATTCCAAACCACCCTATGAGGTAGAACATTTATTAGCTAAATACAGGGGGTTTTTTTATTCTTGGAAAACTTGCATGAAGTCACCTATCCAGAATTTATTTAAGTCATTTCTCTTGTTAGACATGTTTCTCCTTTATTGTTAGAAATGATACTGTATTTTTTAAAAGATTTTATTTATTTATTTGAGAGATGGAGAGAGTAAGAAACAGCATGAGAGGGGAGAGTGTCAAAGGGAGAAGCAGGGTCCCCACTGAGCCAGGAGCCCAATGTGGGACTGGATCCCAGGACTCTGAGATCATGGCCTGAGCTGAAGGCAGTCACTTAACCAACTGAGCCACCCCGGTGCCCCTAGAAATGATGCTGTATTAAGCAACACACAGTTTTGACTCTTCACCTTTGTTATTTTTAAGTAGAGTCTTATGACAGAAATAACTAGGTATAACCATTTTTAAGCTTTTGATATATATTATCAAAATGATGTTTAGAAAAATTTTGCCAGCTTCTACCAGTTGCACATAGCAGTTTTAGCATTATATGGAGTTCAGTATACTTTAATCCCTCTTAGTAATCTAATTTTTAAGAGGCAAAATTGAAAACGGAGAGCTGAGGGACGTCTGGCTGGCTTCATCAGTATAGAACAAGACTCGATCTCAGGGTTGTAAGTTCAAGCCCATGTTGGATGTAGAGAGTACTTAAAAATAAAAAATCTTAAAAAAAAGAAAAGAAAAAACTGAGAGGATGAGAGCACCACGTAATTTGCCTGCTAATTTTAATTTCTTTATAGTATCTAATATTTTTAAATGAGATCACATTACAGGTGAATGTGTGTACGTGTGTATATGGATTGTCCATTATTTTCCTTCATCTTTTTCTTTTTTGACTGATATTCTTGTCTTAATAAACTGTAAGACTTCTTCATATAGTAAAATACCAGCTCTTTTCAGTCATATATGCTGCAAGTGTTTTCTTATTTGCCTTTTAAATTTGTTCAGGATATTTTTGACAGGTGAATTTTCAATTTTGATGTAGTCATTTAATCAATCATTTCCTTTGACCTTTCCCACTGAACTTTTTTGCGTGGTTGGGAAGTCTTTTAGGGATCATAATATCAGAGAAGCAGTCACAGACTTGTGCTTTAATTGATTTGTTTTTGAGACTTTATTATTCCCTTTGACCAAAATGCTCTAGTCAACTGATTTCCTTTCATTATCCTTGAATCTACCAAACTCTTTGCCAGCTTGAGCTGGGAAAGTCATGTTGTAGTGCCTGCTCCCTATGCAGTTCAAAGCTGGACCAAATTGTCCAAAGCTGTTTTGTAGTCTAAATTGGTTGAAGAATCCTAGCTGTTAAAGAACCTGATCTCAGCAGGGAGTTCCTGGCATTGAACTGAGGAGCATCATTAGCTTGAAAACTAGGGAAGCCAGCTTGTACTAGAGAATCACCAATGCCTTCTTAAATGAATGCATGGCTTTGACGCAAATGGGTCATGAGTAGAAAAGACAGAGGATAATTAATTGAAAAGCATCAACATTTAAAAAAATATTTTATTTATTTATTTGACAGAGAGAGAGATCACAAGTAGGCAGAGAGGCAGGCAGAGAGAGAGGGGAAAGCAGGCTCCCCACTGAGCAGAGAGCCCGATGTGGGGCTCGATCCCAGGACCCTGAAATCATGACCTGAGCTGAAGGCAGAGGTTTAATTGTCTTAGCCACCCAGGCTCCCCAAGCATCAGCATTTTAAAAACAGGGTTTAATTTTTGTTGGCACTATTTTTTAATTATGGAATAGGAGATATCTAGCAAAATGCTTGGAGAATTTCATTCACGGACACAGTTTATCTAAACTCCTGAAATCCTGAAGTTTCCTCTTAATATTTAACTCCCATAGAAAACATATTTGACTACAGAATTTCAATGACAACAACAAAATAAATCATTGCTGTTAATACTTTAGAGTTGGTTTCCATTTCTGCGTTCACTACTCAGAATTAGACTGATAGAGCAAGTGTGCATTTTAAAACCTGACTTTTGTTTGGCAATCTTATTTTGAGTAGGAACGTTTTGAAACAGAATTTTCCTGTTATTTTTAACACTTAAATTTTGCAACAAAGTAATATAAGTACATGGTTTTGAAATCTCAAGCAATGTAGATGGGCTTAAAGCAAAAAACAATAGTCAGAAAACAAAGCAAAACAAAAACCAAAGCAAAGCCAAAGCAAAACAAAACAAAAACCAAAACTAATATTCTCCCACACTACTTCCTTCTATCTTTAGCCTTTGCTTAGAACCATTTTACAGTTTTCTAATTGTTTTTCTAATTGTTCTTCTTGTATCTCTGCATCATTAAATTGATTTTTCTTGGTTAATTCATTTCAGCCATTGCCTTTGATAGATGAATATTTAGCAATTCCTCTCTTACCACTACCCTGTTCTCATTTTGGGGATTGCAAAATCTTTTCAAACCTCTGTGTGTTTAGGGTTAACATTGCTTTTTAAAAAAGGTTCAATTCAATTCCCTATAATTGATATTTCCACTGTGGTAACTTTTTTTGTTTGTTAATCCTTGTGTTGTTACAGGTTTTTCTTCAATTTCTAGAAATGCTTGAATATCATTTTAAGTTGAGAATGACTGGAAATATTGGGTGGATACGTGGTACCTGTCAACTGGTGGGCTTCATTTTGAATAATTAAGCAGGAAACTGGAACTCTTCTGAATAGTAGAATTTGAACAACTTTGCTTCAAAGCAAATACCCACTGTCCCAGTTTGGCCACAGAGAGCCACCTCAGTTTCATTAGATAGAAACCTTTCTGCTCCTCACCCCACCATATTGTGTAGGGCTTACATTGCATACGGGTAGAAATAAATGGGGACTATTTCATCCTTTTTAAAAAAGTAATGCAAAAATGTTATATGTGGAAGTTCAAAGCCCTCCATTTCTGGGCCCTTCTCCTTAAGTTCTAGAATGTGTGTCCTCTTCTGTATATCATAGATGATATCATATCTGATATGATCATATATGATAAATATTCTGTCTACTGAAAGCCTGTCTCAGTCACTTTTACTTTGTTCTCTTTATTGTCCCTTTATGAGATTCTTTTTTTTTTTAATATATATTTTATTTATTTATTTATTTGTCAGAGGGAGAGAGAGCGAGCACAGGCAGACAGAATGGCAGGCAGAGGCAGAGGGAGAAGCAGGCTCCCTGCCGAGCAAGGAGCCCGATGTGGGACTCGATCCCAGGATGCTGGGATCATGACCTGAGCCGAAGGCAGCTGCTTAACCAACTGAGCCACCCAGGCCTTGATATAAGAAAAGAAAAATATTTGGTTTTGGTCAGAGGCCATCAACCAGGAGCCACAAGTAATTTTTTTTTTTAAATAAACTTTGTTTTCCAGCTTTGTTTTATTGTTGATTTTTAGTTTTGTACCATTATGGTTGGGAAATATACTTGGTATAATTTCAGTCTTCTTAAATTTGTAAAATTTATTATGTTTCTTTTTATGTGATTAATCAGGGGATTCTTCAGTGTGTACTTGAAAAAAAGTGTGTATTTTATGTTTCTTGGTTGCAGTGTTTTATATATATCTTTTAGAACCATGTATTCTGAAGTATGCTTCAAGTAAAAAACGTTCTTGTTGAAAAAAAAATAACTTTAACTGAGGGTACTGTTTAAAATAAAGCATATGGGAGTGGAGGTGGGTAAAATAGGTGAAGGGGAGTAAGAGAACACTTACGTGATGAGCTCTGAGTAATGATGTATAGAATTGTGGAATCATTATGTTGAAATATACGGAATACTGTTAACTATACTGGAATTAAAATGAAAAACAATGAAAATAAACAAATAAACAAACTTCATTGTATTTTATTTTAAAACAAATATGTAGTCACTGAAGAAAACTTGTAATACTCAGGAACACATAAAGAAGGAATTAACTATCAACAGCAGACTCATCATTAATGATAATGACAATTTGGTATTTTTTTCTCAAAACTACATCTATAGTTATAGTATACCTTTGTATTGAACTTTAATCACAATATTGAATCATAATCATGCAAATTTTAAAGGAAATAATTTTCCATTTTATTCATGAGTTTGTCATATTATAATTTACTATTCCCTCATGGCTACACTTTAAAATATTTTCTCCCTTATCACTGTTATTAGGAAAGCTACAGTGAGAATTCTTTACATAAATCTTTACCCATATGCATTATTATTTCCTGGAAATTTTATCTTAAATATAAAATTTTTTAATCAATGGATGTAAAAATATTAAATTTCACAATTCATGTGCTAAATTGCTTTACAAAGAAGTATACCTATTGGCAGTATATAAGGGTCCCCTCTCAGCAATGATCTTATAAAATGTAATATTAATATTTTTTAAAGTGCCAGCATTACAGATAGAAATTTCATCTTATTTACTTGGTTTTTCTTTCATCAGTAACAAGATTATGCTTTTAAATTTTATTTAGCTATTTTTGCCTTTTCTTTCATGAATTATCTGCTTTGATCCTTTGACAATTTTTGCAATCATGATATCTAATGGTTATATTTTGTAACAAATCAAATTTTGTAACAAATCAAAATGTGTTCCCTTATATATGCCACCAGTTTTGCTTTGTGAATTTTGTAGTACATAGTGTCTCAAATGTCCAGTCAACTTTTAAGTTTTCTTAAAACTTAAAGATCATCATCTACGTATCGTCATGCATATTTCCAAAATGTTGAAAATAAATCATAAACACAAGAGATAAAGAAAAGAAACATATAGCAAGAATTATAATAGTTATATTCTTAGCACAGAAGAAATAATTGAAAGACAATTGCAAAGAATGTAAATAAGTGCCATATCTAGTATAGCACCTGTGAGAGGCTCTCACTCCATAAATATTTGGTGAGTGGATGAGTCAAGGAAGTATGAGCAAACAGAACTGCAGACACAGCTGGTGATGAGATCTTCTCCTTCTTTCAGTCTTTCCCTGATTTGGTAAGTAAATAAGACAGACCAGGAATTCTCCCTTTGTTTTGGTTTTTCAATATTACTGAAAAAAAAATCTTACCTACAACATCTCTTCAGGGTGATGTTGTGGGCCCTTCTCCTTAAATTCTAGAATGTGTGTCCTCCTCTGTTTATCATACATGATATCATATCTGATATGATCATATAGGATATGGTGCTTGTTAGCTGGTGCTGTCAAAATGGTTTACACTTTTCAAAATAGAGTTGGACAAATAATTCTTATCAAGTTATCACAAATAGTGGAAACATTATTAATTCAAACTGAAGTCGGGTATATTTGTCATATTCAAGTCAGTTGCAGAAGTTAGTGTTTCTTTAAATAGCAGGTGATGTGGTTGTTTCTGTTATCTCAATATGTTTTTAAAGTTATTCTCTTTTTGACCAGAATTTTCTTTTTCTAAAATATGTCTAACTGTGAGACACCTGGGTGGCTCAGTGGGTTAAGCGTCTGCCTTCATAATCCCAGTGTCCCTGAGTGAGCTCCTCAGTGAGGAACTTGCTTTTTCCTCTCCCTTTGCCCCTCACCCCTGATCATGCTTCCTCTCTGTCACTTGATCTCTCTCCCTCAGATAAATAAATAAGATCTTCTAAAAATATTTCATTGTAGGGGTACGTGGGTGGCTCAGTGGGTTAAAGCCTCTGCCTTCAGCTCGGGTCATGATCCCAGGGTCCTGGAATTGAGCCCCACATTGGGCTCTCTGCTCTGCAGGGAGCCTGTTTCCTCCTCTCTCTCTCTCTCTCTCTGCCTGCCCCTATGCCTACTTGTGATCTCTGTCAAATAAATAAAAAATCTTAAAAAAAAAGTTTCATTGTAAGAACAATATTAGAATCATATTAAGGAGGAAAAAAGAAAACAAAATTGTTGCAAGGCACAGCTGTTAATGGATACATATTTGTTAGAGGCTATTGTGAACAGCTCAAACTGGGTATGAGAGTCAAAAAAATTTTTTTAAAGATTTTATTTATTTATTTGACAGACAGAGATCACAAGCAGGCAGAGAGGCAGGCAGAGAGGCGGAAGCAGGCTTCCTGCTGAGCAGGGAGCCCGATAGGGGGCTCGATCCCAGGACCTTGGGATCATGACCTGAGCCCAAAGCAGAGGTTTGAGCCACCCAGGCACCCTGAGAGTTAACGAATTTTTAATGAATTTGATCTATATGTGCAAAAATAAATATGAAAAAATAATGTGTTTACAGATAATTTCTGTATTTTGTATTCTGATTGTTGAAATGCATTATTATGAACATTTTTGGTGACCCTACTAGAATTTATCTTCGGCCTTTCTATCTTATCTGTATCTCTTCCTTTGGTGGCGCTCTTCTTTCCTATTTGTGAGATTCCTGGCTATAGGAGAAAGAACATAATCCAGCTGACCTGTAAGAATAGACCTTACTGTTAGGAACAGTAACAACTCCAGAACTTTTCAAGGGATTCATACAGATGTTACTAGAAAACGGTCATAATACTTTTGTGGTAGGAATATTTGGTATAAAGAAACAGTAGACCTAGAGCTCCCATCTTTGTTAAGATGTGGAAACAGTTTGTTTAAGAATGAAAAGACAGTAGCTTCTTCATAACATTTTAATTTTTGGTTCCAGCCAAGCCTGAATCAAGAACTACCACATGTGATGAACCATGAGAGACTATGGACTCTGAAAAACAGTCTGAGGGGTTTGAAGTGGCGGGGGGGGGGCGTGGGAGGTTGGGGTACCAGGTGGTGGGTATTATAGAGGGCACGGCTTGCATGGAGCACTGGGTGTGGTGAAAAAATAATGAATACTGTTTTTCTGAAAATAAATAAATTGGAAAAAAAATATGCAGGAATAAACCATTTGAATACACAGCAGACTGGAGAACACAAAAAGAGACATCTCAAAAGGATCTTTAAATAAGTCAGAGGTAGTACTCTATAAGGCACTGAGAAAGGGAATTGCTGTATAATTAGTTAATTAGTAACATTAAGAAACTTACGTATATATCAAAAAAGTAGATCTGTTCCTCATACCATATGGAATTAAATCCAAATATTTAAAAAATGACCAAAGGGATAAACAACAACAACAACAGTTTTTAGAGGAATGAGTTTGGTGATAGAGAACTGCAAATAAGGCCAAAATAGAATGCAAATTACAAAGAATAAGAGTGATATATTTAATAAAATTAAATTTATGACAAAGAAAAAAAAAAAAGAACTACCACATGTATTTTCTCATTAAATGAGCCAATATATTTCCTTTTTAGCTTAAGCTAATTTGGGTGTGTTTTCTTTTTCTTATTAAATAATAATGCCCTGATGTTTGTGTAGACACTGAGTGTATAGCTTTCACTTTCAAGTGAAATGAACAAAAATAAGTACTTGTCACATAGTGTGGATTAACGTAGATGGTGGTAGCCAACGCACAGGAACCCAGCTAAGTAAAGCAATTTTTGTAAAGGCATTGAGGTAAGAGAGAGACTAGGACACATTAAGAAAATTAACAACACACTTGGGGGTTTCTGATCTGGCATCTAAGGAGCTTGGAAGTCACCACTGTGTTCTAAAAACAAGTAAAAAGCAGAACAAACTAAAAATCCACCACTTCCCTTAGAATCCATCAGAGAATTGAGGTCACAGAGCAAAATCACTGCCTTCAAAGTCTGAGTGATAGACAGACGCAGAGAATCAAAATGTACTGGAGGAGAAACCCAAATGATAATTGACAAACTGCTAGAGGCTCAGTGTAGGCAAGTCTGGGATTTTAAAACTCCAAGGGGGCCAGGATGGGCCAGTCTCACACAAACATAATCTTGGGAGTATGACTGCTTTCAACTCATTTAGTTGAAAACGTGTCTACAAAAAAACAAAACAAAACAAAACCTGCACATGGATGTATTTTTTAAGATTTTACTTGTGTATCGATTTGAGAGAGAAAGAGAGCACAGAGGAGCAAGAAAGAGGGACAAGCTGACTCAGTGTTGAGTCTGGAGCCCCACGGGGGGCAGATCCCATGACCCTGAGATTATGACCTGAGCTGAAATCAAGAGTTGGATGCTCAACCAATTGAGGCACCTAGGAGTGCCTAGATGGATAGGTGCTCGTGGAAATTAATAGCACTTTTCATCATAACTGCCACAAACTGAGAGCAACCAAAATGTCCTTCATTAAGTGAATGGATAGATAAACTATGATACATCCATAAAGTGGAATATTATTCAGTGCAAAAAAAAAAAAAAAACTATTGAGCCATGAAAAGACATGGAACAATCTTAAACGCATGTTACTAATTGAAAGGAGCTGTAGGAAAAGGCTTCAACTGTATGACATTCTGGAAATGCAAAACAATGGAGACAGTAAAAAGATCATTGTTTCTGGTGATCAGGAGAAGAGTGAGTGATGGGGAATAGACAGAGTCCAGAGGATTTTTTTTAGGCGGCAAAACTACTCTGTATGAAAGTGGTGGATACATGTCATTCTACATTTGTAAAACCCATAGAACGTGCAACAGCCAAGAGTGAACTTGAAGGAGGTTGGGTGATAATGGTGTGTCAACGCAGTTTTGTTGATTGTAATAAATGTACCACTCGCGAGCTGGATGTTGATAGCTAGGGAAGTTATTCATGTGTGAAGTCAGGTGCTATATGGGAACTGTCTGTACTTTCTGCTTAGTATGACTGTGAAACTAAAACTGCTCTAAAAAATAAAGCCTATTAAAAAAATTAATGTCAAAAAAAAATTAATGTCACCAAGAAAAAGTTGTGTGAGAAAATGACAGATGACTAAATTATAGAAGTTATGCAGTGTTCTTAACTGTCATGATAACAGGTTTAGATTTTATTCAGATATCATTTGGGGCTGATTATGCATTTACATATTTATTTTTTTCATCTTTGAGATTCTGTAATATTGTTGAAAGTCTGACGCAATGCCTACCATGACTGAGATATTTTCAGGCTGATAATTCTATCAACCACCACCACTACAACCAACACCACAACTTCCCCAGGGGGAGTTGGCTTAGATTTACATACTTTTTTCCCTCTGTTTATCTGTGCTGATTCCTAATAATCACAGTATTCTTTTCTAAATGTTTACCAACTTCATTTTATTTTTATTTTCTTTTAAAGATTTTATTTATCTATTGGACAGGCAGAGATCACAAGTAGGCAGAGAGGCAGGCAGAGAGAGAAAGGGGGAAGCAGGCTCCCTGCTGAGCAGAGAGGAGAACCCAATGCGGGGGCTTGATCCCAGGACCCTGGGATCATGACCTGAGCCCAAAGCAGAGGCTTTAACCCACTGAGCCCCATAGGGGCCCCTTCATTTAATTTTTAAAAGGATATTTTTATTGCTATGAAATTGTATATTACATTGTAAGCTTATACCATACATCGTGTTGACTGGATACATTTGCATGTTGCAATCTGATCACCACCATCTCATGACACGTTTATCAAGCCCATAACTGTAATTTCTTTTTTGTGGTGGAAACAATTAAGAGGTAGCCTCTTAGCCCCTTTGAAGGTCATCATACAGTACTGTTGTCTATAATCATTTGCATTAGATCTCTCGGTCTTATTTATTACTAGTTGCAAATGTGTACCCTTAAATAATATTTCCTTAGTTCCCCTACCTACTAGCCCCTGGTAACCACCATTCTCCTCTCTGTTTTTACAGTTCGTGGCTGTTTTAGATTCCACATATATATGAGATCATCCAGTATTTGTCTTCTCAATTTATCTCACTTAACATGTCCTCAAGGTATTTAAGTATTTAAAGCAAGGTAATAACATCATTTGATATGTAGAAAAGTCACTCTTGGTATTGTGGAAAATAGATTTAAGGAGAGTGAGATTAGAGGAAATGGACCAGTTAGGGGGCTATTGTTATTAACCAGATTAAATCCTTGAGAACTGAGATAAAGAAGTATCAGAGAGGGGAGAGATTCAAGAAGCACTTTAGAGCTGGATTAACGGGATATGGTGAAGGGTTGGATTTGAGAGGCAAGGGAATAGGAGGGGATTGGAAAACACAGTCTGGCCCCTCACATTTCAGGGCCCCAGGGCATGAGCCAATGCAGGTCAACATACCAGGTATAAATAAAGTTAGCAACTTATTAAGTAAAGCATGTTCTATCCTCATCTTGAAAAATATAATTTCATACTGACAGATAAACTATAATATTAATCTCTGATTTTTATATAACAATGCTGGCAAAATCCCAAAGATAGCTAAATTAAATTATTGCACATGTCTGAGTGTTCTGTTCAGCATTTTTTTGTGAAAACAATGGCTAAAAAAGTAAACAAAATGTAATTATACTGAAAATATATATGATTTTTAATATATTTAAATAAAATGGTAAATTTAAACTTTAAAAATGACTTTTTATATTTTTAGGATTTTCCTTCCAAAGCAACCCAAATGATCTATTGAAATTAAGATGCATAATGCAAATTATAGTGAATATTACAATTTAAAATATAATTCTAGCACTTAAAATCCATCTGGTTGTCAATGTAAATAAGTGATATCATATTGTATGCATGTTTTCTCTAGAACTTTACATATACAAATTTAAATCCAATATGAATTGTTAATATTGCTAAATGCTATACAGTCTCCATTGAGCAGTTAGTAATGCACTGCTCATTCTTGAATACTTCTGGAACTACAAAATAGACCACCAAGAGAATAAGAATATGGATGCTTGGCACTAATAAGAACAGATATTTAATTATTGCAAGAATCCATTGTATTCATGCTGTCTGAAGAAACATTTGTCAAGTTCATTAATTTCTCTTTTTATTTACCAAACATGCCTACAGCTAAAGCTCCTTCATCCTTCACCACAGGGTTCTTCTCTGAAGTCCGTAGTCACACAACCCCCACACCATCCCAACATTCAGGAGTAATTTCTTTCTGTTTCAAGAATACAGGGCTAGAGACATGAGAAACATTTTCACGGAACCTGAGGGTACTGGTCAAGATAAAAGATATTAGTCATTACAGTTTGTGCCAGATCCTGAGTGACAGAGGTGCTCATAACCTACCTGTAGTGTCAGTACGTGTGTGTCCGTGGGCCTGCACGTGCATGTGTGTGGGATAGCCATGGTTGTCTAAAGTGTGTGTGTATGGCTCAGTGAAGAAGTTTCTCTTGCCTCAATTCAATGATGCTTGGAGAAACACCATGACATTTAGACTTTAACTGTCTAGATGATTGGTGTGACCTTAACCAGAACGGATTATCACAGTAAGAGGAACAGATTTAGGAGAAAATTATTGTTCAGTTTGGGACAAGTTAATTTTTCGATAATGTTAGGATATCCAAATTAAGAGATTTAGTTAAGTTAGAAATACAGTCTAGGCCTCTAAATATAAGACTAAATTTGCAACATGGATTTAAGAGTTGGTAACTTCGTAGTTTATAGGAAAAAGAAAGATTTTAAGGTTCCACGGTCACATTCTCCTTATTCCTCCTGAAAAAGAAATCCATTTATCATATATCAAACACTGAACAGTCTGTAACAGCCAATGAGTGAAGTTAATCTGTGGGTTAAATGCAATGAGAGTTTCATTTGAATTTCTCTCTTGGTGGCCTCTATTCTAACAGTTCACTAATTTAGCTATCTCAACAGCCCTGGAGCCTACACTTTATCTTGCTTTGCATATCTTCTGCCTCTTCATGCCATAAAATTAGAATGTGATAATACTGAAAATCTGCTTTAGGTTGAGGAGGTGTGTGAGGAAGGAGAATTTAAATGAAATAGAGAAGGTGACAGATCCAACTCCAGAGGTCCCAGCTTAAAATGGTTACAAGCTTTGAGGTTTAGGGCCAAAAATAGCTTTTGCTGAAAACTTCTTCCTCCCTCTTGCTACTGTTGTGTATAAATCTTTTATGAGAAGGGTGACATAGTGTAGGCTAAAATTCAGTACCCCTGCATAGCCTGTCTCTCTGAGACTGATGAAACTCCATCGTAATAGTAAATGCAGGAATATTAGGTATAAACATCCTATTACTAATTGCATTACTGTGAACTAAATTAAAAATTCAAATGTGAACATCTGAACTCATGTGTGATGAAAAGAAGTTTTCATTCCAATCTGTGTCCGAGGTCCCTAATGTCAATACCGATAGGAGTGTGTGATTTTTCTCAACAATAGACATCAGGCAACATTGTTAACATCAGTGCATATGCCTTTGTGCACATGTACACGTAAGAATAAACTCCAAGAAGTAAAACTTCTAAACCAAAAAATGTGTCTTTTAAATTTTATTGTCACTAAATTGTTCTCCAAAGAGGTGGCACTGATTTACATTCCTTCCACCAGTATACGAGAATGTTGGATTAATATTAAGAAACATTTTCATTCTTGTCAACCTAAAAGGCAAAAATGGTATCAAATTTTTGTTTTAAGTGACATTTTATTGATGTTGAGAGGTTTATAAGTTGAGAATATTTCTTCCTTATATAATCTACCCGTATTTTACTGGATTGTTGAGTTATTCTTTCAATGTGTAGAAAGTCTTTAAGAAACATAGTCCTATTATTAATTTATCATTTGCCATTGTTTACTTTTTATATTTTTCTGTATTAACATTTAATAATTACGGTATATATAACTTCAGTAATACATACCTCTATAGTTTCTGGAATGTATGTCTCATGAAGAAAGTCATTTCCCACTCTAAAAAATGAATAAATGTACTTTTTTCCTATTTCTCATGAGATTAATTTTTATGTCTTCTACTTTGACCTCTTTAAAAGTATTTTGGTAAAAAGAATGATGTTGGGATAGAGTTTTATTTGTTCCTAGTGCCTAGCAGTCATTCTAAAGATTTTTAAGAAAGAAAAATCTGTCTTTTTGCTATTGAAGTGAAATGCAACCTTTAGCTCTTTGCTAAAGCTCATATGCATTTGCTTCTATTTCTGGTCTCTCTATTCTGTTCCTTTGATCTGTCTACCTTTTTCACACCAAAGAAGATCAAGTGGACAAAAATTAGGAAATATAAAATATATACGTGTATTCAATAAGGTAAATCTTATATAAATGCACATAGCTATACACAAATAGACATAAAACTAGCAAAGGTTATGTACACTTTATAGAAGAAAAAAATGCAAATATCTTATAAAAATTTGAAATATGCCCAAATTCACTCAGAATCAAACACATGCATTTTAACATTATAATGACATTCTCTTTTTTTTTGCCTATTATGCTGATAAAAGTTAAAATATTTGATTAACACAGGTACTCCCTTACTGTTAATAGAATGTAAATTGCCCTTTGTTTTGAATTAACTTAATAATTATCAAGACTTAAACTGTGTATATCTTTCAACCAATAATTTCCTACAGATAGGCTAGTATACTTTAAAAAATATATGTACCATGTCTGTGGTTATTTGTAATATCAGAAGACCAGAAACAATTCATGGTAAGGGATCTTTTCCAACAAAATTGTATATATAGGGCGTCTGGGTGGCTCAGTAGGTTGGGCCTCTGCCTTCATCTCGGGTCATAATCTTGGGGTCCTGGGATTGGGCCCCGCATTGGGCTCTCTGTTTGGCAGGGAGCCTGCTTCCCCTTCTCTCTCAGCCTGCCTCTATACCTGTTTGTGATCTCTCTCTGTGTCAAATAAATATATAAAATCTTTAAAAAATTGTATATACATACAAAGTGATATTATCAGCCTTTAAAAAATGAGTTAGTTATGTATTAAGGGAAAAAAAAAACCCTAAAAGTATACTGTAAATGAAAAAAAATTAATAATGTAAGCAAATACTGAAAAGTTTGTAAACTAAGTTTCCCTGTATGTTAAAGTGTATACATCCCTTATATGAAAAAATATATATGCATATATATGGCTGTATATGGATAGAACATTTCTGAGTGGATATATTAAGGCATGCTAATAATGTTGCTTAGGGTATGCGGCAGGATGGAGTCTTTCTAACAAAACTGAAAATGAGTTTATTATAAGATGTTTTTATAAGTAATAGAGGATACCAGCTACTCTTTTAAGTGGGCAAAGTAAACCAGTACACATTTTACAAAGAAAAAATTAAGTACAGTTGACCAAACTTACTACAAAATGTGCACTGTTATGAAATTCCATTCTTTGCCTATCAGATTAGAGAAGTCTGACAATACGAAATGTTAACAGATTTTCTTCATAATTTGTAACTTGGGTTCACCTTATTTCCAAGGATAGGGTGCCTGGGTAGCTCAATCAGTTAAGCAACTGACTTTGGCTCTAATCATGATCCTTGGGTCCCGGGATTGAGTTCCACATTGGGCTCCCTGCTTGGCAGGGAGTCTGCTTCTCCCTCTGACCTCTCTTCTCTCATGCTCTCTCTCTCTCATTTCCTTTCTCTCTCAAATAAATAAATAAAATATTTTTTAAAAATTTAAAAAAAAAAACATTTTCAAGTATAATTGAATAGAAGTTTGTGTGTGTGTCTCTGTGTGTGTGTGTACGTCTCTGTGTGTGTTTCTGCCAACTTTAACCAGAAATCCTTTTCTGGTTTTCTGTCTGCCTTCACCCCCAACCCAGATATCATCTCTGACATCTTTGCACAGCACTGGTTTCCAGGAGGCTGACTTTTAGAGGCTGGATTCCCCAAATTCTTGGTTGGCTTCCAGTCAAGAATGACCAAAAGGAGGCACTGAGATTATTGAAGAGAAATCACAGAAAGATTGGTATATTTCTTTCTCCATGGTTCCTCTCTACTTGGTACTGCTTCTTTAACAGTGAATCTCTCTGCAATGAAAACATCTAGCACTTGGTCTCTCTTCCCTTGATTCCTATTCTCAAGGGGCTTTAAGAACAGTTTCTTCCCCTTCCACCTTCTGGCCCAGAGGTGGCAATGTCTGCCTCTTCTTTTGAGTTGTTGAGTGCTCCATTTCTTTTGTTTATTGTCTTAACTCTTCTAACACATCTAAAAATACTCCATTCAATAAACTCTCTTTATTTGAAACATTAATACAGGAAGCACTTAAAATCTGCAAATCCACACAGAGATACAAAATTAAGAAAAAACATTTATATACAAAACAATAAAAAAAAGGAGTTCAAATTCTTACATTGAATAAGGTCTTATGTCAATGGGATCCATAAATACAGCAGAGTAAGTGCATATTCAGTATCAGGAGGATATTGGTGACTTGGTGGTCTTATTGTGAATGATTTCAGCAGAGGATTAGGGGCAGAAGCAATAAATGGAATGGATGAATATTGGAGTAGATATGGTTACTACACATTATGTAGAAGTTTTTTTAAAAAAAATTCTTTGTTGTAATTATTTCAGATAAAACTGGACACTTCAGTCAACCAAACTGACTAAAATGTGATTTACTTAGTTTTTATTTGGACACAGCAGAATATTAATTTTAAAAAACCTGGCATGTGAAAGCTATAGAGAAAAGATTTAGAGTATTTTTCTTCAAGATTACTCTTAAACCATCTAGCCACCAATCTGTTTCTTAAGTATATCTAGAGAAGGCTTTTGTATAATCACTCGTACCTTTAATATAACTCCCTGATAGAATAGTGCTTCCAAAAATTTATTATTCCTCACTGGAACTGAAGATCATTCCGTATCGCTCTCATTATTATGAATTATTAATAACCACAGATCTTAATATTTTAATGGGAAGATGTCAATATCTAAAAATCAAACATCATTAGAATAATATATACATTAGAGTTGATAAATAAAACATAAATAAACAAGCTAATGGAACTAGCCAGTGTAAAGACTTGCAAAAAAATCCCCCCAAAACAAAACAAAACAAAAATAGCTAAATTTAACAGAGAATCATGTATCTTTTGCAGTGTTCCTGGGAAGACTTTTGGATAGTATCTTACTTTTGAGTTGTAGCTGAGTCATGTCAATTTTGGTACAATTTGCAGTATGATATATCAGCTTGTAAATGTAAGGTTTTCTGAAAAATTAAGCACTAAAAAGAAAAAAAAGAAATTAAAATCAAAACCTTTATTCAGGTCTTATGAAATGCTGACAAGATACTAGATTCTGGCATATTTTGTCAGTTAGAAGAATGTAGACATTAATTAATATCACTTTTTTAAGCATTTGTAATTTCGATGAAAAGCCATTTCCATTTGTTTTAAAATGAGTATTGACTTTATTTAATGGCAGTTAAAATTATCATCAGATGTAGTTGTGAAGAAAACATTCATCTTTAGATGAGAGTCATTTTCCATACTGTTTAACTTGGACACTAGATCAGAACATCGTGTTTCTCACCACTCAAGTCACAAACATCATACCGTTTTATGAAAACCAAAGGGCACCGAAACTAAAGGTAGAACCAGAGATGCAAAAATCAGTTGATTGAAATGATACTGAGGGAGTCAGGTACAAACAGAGACCTGTTCTATGAGGAGAATAAAATATAAATGAAACTGAAGGAAAGTTTTTCTGAATGATAAAATAATTGGACCATGTTCAGTGGTCTAGTAATTCTGTTTTGCCATAATACGCTTACCCCAAAATCTACCTGTGGCATGCCCAATTGTGTCAGGATAGAAGGTTGAACTTTCTACAAGGATATGAGATTAAAACTTCTGTTGGAACCTGATTTTTTCTACCACAGTCAGAATATTTCTGTCTATAGACATGGAAAGGGTCACGGTTTACATAGAGTACAGGAGGTCTGGATGGTAAAGAGATGTGGAAACTAAAACCCTGAATAACAGAACAGAAACACGGATGTTATAATTTACAGTAACACAGGGAAAAACTATTTTCCTTACCTTGGATCCATGTTTCAGTCTCACTTCCAAAATAAATCTAACTGGGAAATTCCATGTTTCTCTCAAAAAGAGAGAGAGAGAGAGATAAGTGCTTTAATGTATTTGCCTCTTCCAAAGACATCCCAAATTCTATCTTTATAAATTATTGTGGGATTATTGTGGGGCTGAGAGAATGTATGGTAATTGATTTTGTTTGGGATACACTCTAAAATAAGTAACAATGTAAGGCAGTATTCATAAGGAGGGGTTCCTCAATAAATTTAGCTGAAATTATCTTAAAGCAGTGTGGTCCAACAGAAATATAATGTAAACTATGCATGTAGTTTTAAATATTTTAGTGGCCATATTTTAAAAAAGTAAAAAAAAAAGTGAAAATAATCATAATAATAGATTTGAATTAACTTGACATATCCAAAGTAGTATTGTTTCAACATGTATTCAATATAAAAATTGTCAGTAAGATACTTTAGATTCTTATTTTCATAGGAAGTATTTGAAATGCAGTTTTGTTTTGTTTAGTTTTGTTTTTTGTTTTTTCTTTGTATTTGTAAGGGACACCTAATTCAGACTGGGCACATATTATGTGTTTAATGGCTATATGGAAATAATGTCTGCTCAATTGCATAGCACAGCACAGCACAAAAGGATTAGAGGCAAAGAGAGGACAGAGAGGTAGCCTGATAGAGGCAAAAGATAAGATTCTGGACTGTGAGAATTGAGGAATGTTAAGAGATTTTTTTCTCATGTCTCCCTATATTATACACTTGCTATATGGCAAGATTTCAATGGTCCTGGCTGCAAAATGCCCATGGAGGTCTGTAAGCCAGGATAATTTAATTTAAAATATGACATTTCTTGCAGTTGCTTATTCTTGGAAAAATTTATACCTGTTGCATGAGTGTTCCCCCACCCCCATAAACAAATTTTTTTTTTTTTTATGAAAGCTTCTAAATAGAGTAATATGCATGTACTTAATGCTTTTATTCCAAAACTACTCCTTGTGGCTCCACCTGATCTGGCCTAAATTCTACCTCTAATCCCCTGGAATGAAGAGGGTTTCTTAAATCAGAGCAAGATTTATCATCAGAAATTGTCATGAAGAATTTGTGATCCCATTATTTTCTTCTACAACAAAGTAAGGAAGCTAGTTAATGGAATAAACTCTAGAATCCATGTAACTTGATATTTATCTAGTACTATTTTACTGAAGATTTATGGGGTACTCAGTGTAACTAAACCTGGGAGGTAAGATTAAGAAGAGACTGAGTAGAGCAAGCAGTTTTCATTTTATATGTTAACTCCAAAGATTTGGAAATGGCCACCATCAGTGTTTTGTGAATAAGGAATCTGGGGCTAAATTTCTCTTTTTTATTTCTTTTTTCAGCTTTATTGAGGTAAAACAATAAGATACCGAAGGGTAAGTCATGATGATCCAATAGACACACATTCAGAGGGGATCCTCTCATCTGGTTAATGAAGCTGGGGTTGATTAGCAATGTCTGGGTTCAGGAAGTAGACTAGATTAAATCATGTTTGGATTACATAACTAAGTTTTCAGTGAATGTCTTAGACTGTCTGCCTTCAGAAGTCATAGGTAGAGAGTCAGTCCTACCCAAGAAGTGTTTCTGCCTCTTGTCAGCATCCAGACCTGATTCACTGCTTCTTTTCACTGCTGTGAAAACCAGAGAGTGAACCACACCAAAGTGGCAAAGTGGTGTCATAGAATGAGAAGGGGCTTCAGAATGAGATTAATGTAAATTTGATGTAAATCTTAACTCTGCAAACTTTGTATACCTTTGGGAAAATCCATTTCCTCCTCTGTAAAATGAGGATAGTAGTAGTAATACCTATCTCACAGAAATGTTGCAAAGTCCTCCTTAATGTATAAAGCTGTTGATCTTGTTGTTCTTAGCTTAAGTATGCTTTGGGACCACGGTGAGATTTTTAAAGGCAAGGACCATGACTTATGTTCTTTTATACACACCTGGCATAGGTAATCAATAGGTGTCAAAACAAATCAAATGTCTTTAAGCTGCAATGGCATCAAGTTTTGCTTGGTGGGCACTTCAAAGCAAAAAGACAAATTAACTCCCTTTTTGGGTAGATCAAAGTATAAGCTTTATTAGAGACAAGATAAGATACCGAAGTGACGTCTTTGAGTTGCTTCCAACTTTTCTTTCTGTGGTACCTAAATAAAAAGCAAAAAGGAAGGGCCTGCCCATAACAATTTTCAGCAGGGATTCATTGGTAGTCATTGTGTGGTTGTTGTAAAATACAGCTTAGTATTTTATGGCAGCTTAATCCACTTTGCCTTTCATCTGTGCATCTGTGAAAAAATAGTGACAACATGGAAAATATTCTAAATCAAACATATGGAGTGCTGGAGACTGCAGCCAAATCCTATCCTTACCAAACTGTAAGGAGAAATTCCAAGGCTGGTTTTAAATGCTACATGGTTGTAATGTACTCAAATAGCCCGTCCCTCAAGTTCATTATTATTTTAAAATATCCCCCAGACAGGGGTGCTTGGGTGGCTCAGTCAAGTATCTGACTCTTGATTTTGGCTTAGGTCATGATCTCAGAGTTGTGAGATTGAGCTCCATGCTGGGCCGGAAGCTTAAGTAAGATTCTCTCTCCCTCTCCCTCTGCCCCTCCCAACCCGTTTTTCTGCTCTTTTTTTTTTTTTTGCTCTCTCTCTTAAAAAAAAAAAAAATCCCCCAAATAGAAACAATACTCACATGAAGCATTTTTTTTCAGATTTTACCAAATGTTAAAAAAGAACTTTCAGAGAATCCATGTATAAGAAACACTTATGTGCATGTACACACACACACACACACACACACACACACAGAATATACATATTTAAGGAGGATTTAAACACAAATTAAGATATATGGATTCAAAAATATAGAGGCTTAACATTAACATTTCAAAATAAGAAAAGTTGATAAAATCACAGTTTTTGTTTTTGTTTTTATGTTGTGCCTCATGAATACACAGAGAGGTAAAGAATACAGTTCATGAAGTACCCCTGGCTCCTGAACCAGTGTTCTGTTCTGTTCCTGGGACTATGCCATACACATCTGCAGGAGGGGCCAGTCACATCGATTACGATGTGAACAGCACCCCTTTGAGTTGTATGTTGGAGTAGCACCCAATCTAAAAATGCATCGACAGTAAGTGAACTTCAAACAAAAGGCTTTTTTGTTTTGTTGAAGCTTTGGCAACAGTACCTTTAGCGTGACCATATGTTATGTTATAAACCACTTGATTTTCTATACCTTGTACAATGTACCTTACTTGGCAATGTTTCTTCTAGAGAAATGTTCCTCAAATGTTAGCTGCACTATACTCATTGGAAGGCTTATAAAAACAAGGAATTCTGGACTTGATCCTGCATAGTTTCCAATTCAGTATGTTTGGGGTAAAGACTGAGAATTTTTCTTTCAAATTAGCTTCTATGTGATACTGATTTAGCTGGTCCAGGAGTCACTAGCTGAAAACCACCTTCCTTGGAATTATGATTGTAAAAATATATGTATAAGTCAATGAGCCAAGAAGCAAAATCACATTTGTATTAATTTTTCCTTACAATCTTGGGCTGGGTGGATACTATAGGCAAATGATTTTTTTAAAGCATTCTTAGAAGAAGCCAGACTGGCTGAATCATAACACTATAAGTAAAGCTGGTGATTCATATGCTGATGGAATACCTAGATTATAGAGGGAATACTAATGGGGAAATAAATGGCCTCTTGAGAATGGGATTAAAACTTTAACATAAATTGATGGAATTGCAAGTAACTGAAAGTAAAGTACGGAATCCATGGAGGGAGCAAAATGCTTCCTGCAGTGAAGTAGTATTTCATATAGAGGGAAGTAGACAGGATGTCCTAGGAGAAATAAAGTACTTAGTACATTAGAACAGCCTTGAATTTTATGATGAATACCTTTAGGCTTCATAGTAATTTTGTTACACCTTTAATAATTCTATTATGGAATGAAGAGTTTAACCGCCCAATGTGTAAGCCTACTAATATTACCTAGTTTTCTCTGGTTATGAATCTTTTGTTAAGTACTTACATATTTATTATAGAAAGCTTCAAATTTAGAAATATATAGATTTTATCTTAAAATTAAGCTATAAATTTATGTTATTAACCAATTTTTAACAATAGAAGGAATAAAAACTGATCATACACCTTATCATTTCTACTTTTCACAATCTAAAATTTAACTTTTTTGGTTCAATCACTAAAACAGCCCACTCTTGGTTTTGGCTCAGGTCATCATTTCCGGGTCATAGGATCCAACTCCAGGTTGGGTTCTGCACTCATTGTGGATCCTGCTTGAGGTTCTTCCTCTCTCTTTGCCCCTCCCCACCCACATGTGCTGTCTCTCTCAAATAAATAAATACATCTATAAAAATAAAATAAAATTTAACTACTAAGTGGTTGGTGTTGAGAGTCATGACTCACACCAAATAACAAAACTCTCTTTAAGAACAAAACCAAACAAGACTTTTTTGTGTAGTTTTAAAAATAAGTTGATTTTAACTAGTTGATCCTTAATATTGACCATAATTATAATTCATAAGGGGAACATGCTTTTTTACCAAATGAATTTTTTCCACTTAACTATCCCTTAAGAGTTGATGAATTAGGGGCGCCTGGGTGGCTCAGTGGATTAAGCAGCTGCCTTTGCCTCAGGTCATGATCTCAGTGTCCTGGGGTCGAGCCCCACATGGGGCTCTCTGCTCAGCAGGGAGCCTGCTTCCCCTTCTCTCTCTGCCTGACTCTCTGCCTACTTGTGATCTCTCTCTCTGTCAAATAAATAAATAAAATCTTGAAAAAAAAAGAATTGATAAATTAGCCAGACACATTAAAGATCACAGATGATTTTCTATTCCCTGAAAAACAAAGTTCCCTTTTCTGTTATTTTCCCTGAAGAGCTTATATACTATCTTTATTGTCTTTCCTGTATATAACAATCTCTGTCTATAATCCAATGCCACGCATTACTTAGCTACCGACACTTCCTCATGCATTGGGTGAATAAAGTGAAAGAGAGAAGAATGGAAAGGTAAGTTGAGATCACATTTCTATGTTCTCTTAGAGGCATTCTTAGGGCTTCTGGGCTTTTGATCCTTGAAATATGTCATGCCTCACATTTTAATTAATTAATTAATTAGTCGATTTTTTAAAGACATTGTCTTTATTTTTTATTTTAATCCCATTATAGTTAACATACAATGTTATATTAGTTTCAGGTGTACAATGTAGTGATTTAACAATTCTATACATCATTAGTCTGTGCTTTTCATGATAAGTATAATCTTAATCCCCTTCACATATTTTACCCATCTCCCCACCCACTTCCCCTCTGTTTATTTTAAATAAGCACCTTCAGTTAAAGTTATTTAAAGGAGCATTTCAGTAATCCAATTTCATATAGTGATGCTTTGGACCATTGCGATAGCAGTGGAGATAGTGAGATTCAGTTTCTGGAAATATTCTGAAGATAGAGACAACAGGATTTTGTGACAATTGAATGTAAGACATGAAAGAGAAAAAGGATGTAAGAATGTGTTTAGGGAAAGCTGGAGTGGCTATTACAAGAGATGGAACAAGCTGCAGATGGAGAACATTTGGGGAAGAGCATATCAGGTTTAGTCTTGGATATAGTTAAATTTGAAGTGGTTAGTAAAGCATCTAAGAAGAGGTGATGAGGAGGAGTTTGAATTCTACAATTCTGGAGTCTAGGGGAGATGTCAAACTTTGAAATAGACATTTTGTAGTTCTCAGTTCAAAGATTAGATCATCTAGCGATAGTGAGGGGGCTCTAAGGACAGAAACCTGGAGCATTACAACACCGAGAGGTTGGGCAAATGAGGAGGAAGAAGTAAAAGAGACTGAGAAAAAGTACCAGTGAGGTTGGGAGAAGATTTTTAGATCATCGTGTCTTATAAGCCAGGAGGAAAGTGGAAATAGTAATCAAATGAATCAAACATTGCTGATAATGCAAACAAGAAGTCTAAGAATTGACCTTTGGATAAATAATAAGAAAAGAACATCTTTGCTGATGTTCATAAGAAGAGGTTCTCTGGGTAGATGAGATTGAATGTATTACTGAATTGCACTTAAGAGACAATGAGAGTACAGGAATTGGAAAATTGAAGAGTTTTGCTTTAAAAGAGCCAAAAGAAGAGATCAGATGACACAAGAAAAATTTTAACAAGATAAAAAAGAAAGGGTTTTTTTGGTTGCCCACTTCTCCCTCCAACAGAATTGATTCAAGTCCAGATTGATGATACCACAAATGTACCAAAAAGTTATTTAAAAGTTTATTGGTCATATAATGGGGCTATTTGGTGAAAGTAGGGCAGGCACAAAAACTGGAGAAAAAGGAGAGAACTTTGTTTTTATTTTGCCTAGAAAATAGGAGTAAAGGTTCTTCTGTGAGCTCAGTTCAAATTCCTGCTCGTGACAAAGGAGGTTGGAAGAAGACTTTCTTATTGACTTTCCAAGCTGTAGGGCAAGAGAAGGGAAAAGATGGGACTTGAAAACTGTCAGTGGTCATCCATAGAAAATAGAGTCAGACTGTAAAAAAAGGACTTGGTGACAAATTATGCATGAGGCTTTAGAGAAGTGATGAAGATGGTTGTCTAATTTGGAACCTAAGGATTGATGATAATGCCAGTTTTAACCAAGACAGGAGACTTCCAATGAGTATCAGTCCACATCTGAGAATTCCATCCCATTCCAACCAAAGGGAAAAAGAGGAGAAACAGTGGGAGAAAGGAAAGCAGAAAATTGAGATATAGTAGTAAATGCTGATGTTGTGAATTTTGGCATTTGGGTCTTTGAAGAAATATTCTCCTGAATATTAGTTTCTCTGTATACAAAATAGTTCTCGTTTAGGTAGGGTCTTTGGAATATGAGAAGAACTTTCTTATTTGATACATTCATGATCAGAGATGGTCACTCAACTGAAGGCAATTAATT
Organism: Neogale vison; assembly: GCF_020171115.1. Classification (NCBI taxonomy): domain Eukaryota; kingdom Metazoa; phylum Chordata; class Mammalia; order Carnivora; family Mustelidae; genus Neogale; species Neogale vison. The sequence goes on from NC_058101.1 coordinate 29,463,911, forward strand.
TAAGGCAGAGTCATAAAAATGACATATAAGTGCTGCTTTACATTGGGTCATTAGACACTTTATTATTATAAACCATATGGTGTGGCCTGAGAGGCCCACCATGAATAACAAAGACATTTCTATCACTTGGGAAATTCCAAGACTTTAAGAGGTTACATCCCAGGAGCCTAGGGCAAGTGCAAGGACTCTTTTTGAGCAAAACTAAATTTATTACTGCACAGATCATAATTATAATAATTATACAATAAAATAAAAATATAGTTGTAATGTGCTTATCTGACATGAATGATTCTAGCAACCAACACAATGGTCCCTCTGCAGTACTAGTGTTCAATTCTTGAGAACAAAAATGCATGTATATCCTGGGAAAAGCTTAATAGAGAGAGAATTCAGTTTCTCATATACTTTTAAGGCACCTATCAATATGTTTTATACCAAATGAAGAAATGAGTGAGTTGAGGTCATGAAGATCTTCTGTTGTGTTTTCTATTTTTTTTATAATAACTGTAAATTCCTTGAATTATAAATATGCTTGTTTAAAAAACTATTAAAATACTTGCAAGATAATTTTTTGAGTTTTGATATAATTAGTGAACAGAATTAAACAGTTATAGTTTTCTTTGAAAATAGTTTATTTTTAATTATAAGTATTTTTTTAAAGATTTTATTTTATTTATTTGTCAGAGAGAGAGGGAGAGAGAGCGAGCACAGGCAGACAGAGAGGCAGGCAGAGGCAGAGGGAGAAGCAGGCTCCCTGCCGAGCAAGGAGCCCGATGTGGGACTCGATCCCAGGACACTGGGATTATGACCTGAGCTGAAGGCAGCTGCTTAACCAACTGAGCCACCCAGGCGTCCCAAGTATTTTTTTTTTCCTTTGACCCATTATTTATTGTTTCTTTACCTCCCAAGTATTGTAATACATATTGCTGGAGGTGGAAAGATCTTCAAAGTCCCTTGTTTAGGCTATTGTTTTTCAGAAGAGGAGACTAAGACTTTAGGTAACTCATTCAGTGTCAGATTCTGGCAGAGCCTTCACTGCTGTTCATGGCTCCTGAGTGTAGTCCTAGGCTCCTTATTTAGAGTTGAAAAAGCAAAATTATGACAATTGCTTATGTCCTAATGGAGAGAGAGCATGAAACAGTGAAAAGAGTTTCATTTTTTAATCAGTTTTACAATGATGTCTGAGCCCTGTTTTCATTGGCCAGGTGCCTTTGATCAAATTACTTAACCTATCTAACTATAGTTTTCCTTCAGTTTTGGAATTATTAGGTAAGGTATGTTCCATAAAGAACCAGCATCAGGAGTCCTTCTGTGGATATTTGTGTTGTATGCCATTTAGTTAATAAACATGTAGTAATTTCAGACTTTCTCTATTTCTCTATGAACTGGAATATGAGCAGATATTATACATTTCGAATCCGAGCCCTTCTGATTTCCAAATCCAAACATTGGAGTTCATGCTTTGCAGTTCATTGCTTCTTTAACTCTCCCATGGAGACTGTTATTGCTGCATCATTCAAACTTCTGAAATGAAAGATTTCCATTCTTCTGTAGTGTTTTATAAATCACTAAGAAAATTCACTGAGGCTTAAAACTTTGCAAGAGTGCTCAAATACCAAGACAATTGTCTCATGTGAAATCTAAAGTATATTGAGGTAAAAATGCAGAAGAGTGACTGAAAAGAAAGATAATATTATTGAAGTGATTTCTTAAATAGGATACATGTATAAAGCAGTATATTTTTTTCAATTTATTTATTTTCAGAAAAACAGTATTCATTATTTTTTCACCACACCCAGTGCTCCATGCAAGCCGTGCCCTCTATAATACCCACCACCTGGTACCCCAACCTCCCACCCCTCCGCCACTTCAAACCCCTCAGATTGTTTTTCAGAGTCCATAGTCTCTCATGGTTCACCACCCCTTCCAATTTACCCAAAAGCACATACCCTCCCCAATGTCCATAACCCTACCCCCCTTCTCCCAACCCCCCTCCCCCCAGCAACCCACAGTTTGTTTCGTGAGATTAAGAGTCACTTATGGTTTGTCGCCCTCCCTATCCCATCTTGTTTCATGGATTCTTCTCCTACCCACTTAAGCCCCCATGTTGCATCACCACTTCCTCATATCAGGGAGATCATATGATAGTTGTCTTTCTCCGGTTGACTTATTTCGCTAAGCATGATACGCTCTAGTTCCATCCATGTTGTCGCAAATGGCAAGATTTCGTTTCTTTTGATGGCTGCATAGTATTCCATTGTGTATATATACCACATCTTGATCCATTCATCTGTTGATGGACATCTAGGTTCTTTCCATAGTTTGGCTATTGTGGACATTGCTGCTATAAACATTCGGGTGCACGTGCCCCTTTGGATCACTACGTTTGTATCTTTAGGGTAAATTCCCAGTAGTGCAATTGCTGGGTCATAGGGCAGTTCTATTTTCAACATTTTGAGGAACCTCCATGCTGTTTTCCAGAGTGGTTGCACCAGCTTGCATTCCCACCAACAGTGTAGGAGGGTTCCCCTTTCTCCGCATCCTCGCCAGCATCTGTCATTTCCTGACTTGTTGATTTTAGCCATTCTGACTGGTGTGAGGTGATATCTCATTGTGGTTTTGATTTGTATTTCCCTGATGCCGAGTGATATGGAGCACTTTTTCATGTGTCTGTTGGCCATCTGGATGTCTTCTTTGCAGAAACGTCTGTTCATGTCCTCTGCCCATTTCTTGATTGGATTATTTGTTCTTTGGGTGTTGAGTTTGTTAAGTTCTTTATAGATTTTGGACACTAGTCCTTTGGGAGATCCCAATCAGAAGAGATCCCAATCAGAGTATTTTTTTTTCATTTTCAAAAAGCACTTTAAAATTTTAGCTGAATGCTGAACTATGAGTTGAATAAAATTTTTAAAAAATCATATACAAGTAATAATATCTCACTTCTGTTCCTTTTGTCAAGTCAAAAACTATTTAGTATAACATCTTGTCCATATTCCTCTCTTTCTATTGCTATCTTACTCTCGCAATGAATTTATGATGTTAAAAACACCTGGGAATTATGTGCAGTGACCGTAGTACAAAGTTCAAACACAATATGTGTAAAAAATTATACCATCTGTAATGGTATCATTATTTAATTTAAAGACATAAGTAACCTTGGCTTGAATTCAACAAATATATTTCATGTAGGGGGGACACTCTGCTAGTAACTAATATAGAAGTGAATACAACATGATTCCTTTCTCCTGAAATTCTCAATTTAGTGCTGGAAAATTGCATCTGTCCATTTGCCAAGGGCAATTGTTTCTCATTTACTGAGATACATGATGATTAGGAAACTTCCAAACCTCTGGTGTAAACAATATGATGCAGACTCTGCAATTTATCTAATTATGTGTGGTTGAGAGTTACCTAAAGCCCTGCTTCTGTGTATCATGTGATTAGTTTCCCTTAAAATATTCTTTCACTTTGGCAGAAAGGATTGTTTTCTGAGACTCTGAAAGGGAAACTAATTACTACAATAATACACTTCCACAGTATATTTTGAAGCTCTAATTGACATTGCTTTGAGGTACCCAAGAAGATGCTTTGGGAATCAGTCAGATCTCTGAGCCGTGCTCCCAAGCATACAAACTGCCCAGATCATGAAACCAAAACTTAAGACATGGTTTAAACTATGTCCTTTCCCTGACAAAATTTTATTGAAACCGTGTACATAAAAAGATGTTGCCCCTTTTGTGATATGAAAAAGATAAGCAAGATGGAAGAAGGTATAACTCAGGTACTCTATGCTTTGAAACCACAACCACAGACAGTCTGAGATGAGTAATATGACTTTGTTTCACAAAGGGAGCAATATAATTAGAGGGGCTAAGGTTTTCAATGGCAAGGATCAAAGGAGCTAGAGCACACAAAAAAGAGAATACCATGGCCATCACTAATAGATTTCCGGAAGGCTAAATTACATGGCTGGAACACAGAATTACCAGGCTTAGAACAACAGTTTTTGGACATATTTTTAAAAGAAAGAAATAATAATAATTAGACTTTAACCTGAAAGAAAAAGAAAAACAATGACATTTTATCAATAAAATAATTGAGACAGAATTTGAGATGGTAGCCACTTCCCCTGAGACAAAGGATATGGAATGTTAAAAATGTATTGCGATTCATGGATAATGACAAGGAGAAAGTAGACTTACATTTCTAATTATAAAAATCATGTGTTTATGCAAAGGTCTAGTCAGTTGTGCTACAGTACTCTGACTCACTCAACACATCAACACATAGCCAATTTTGAAATACATTTGGGAGTCAAAAAGCAATCATTTGGGGTTTGAAATTATGAAGGAAGTAATTGTAAACAATTTTCAAGTGTTTAGCTATTGTTAGAGGAAAGCTACATTTGAAATAAGCAATTGAGTAAAAATTTAAGCTACATTATAAAGTTTGTGCATTTTGTATTGTTTAAAGCATAAATAAGAGACAAGGATTCTACCAGAAATGTCAAGTATATTAGGTACCTGGGCCAACTGAATAAAAGGATTTACCAGTTATTATTTAAAGGCTACTGAAAAAGGAAATATAAGAAATTCCATTTTTTAATTTGCATAAAACTAAACCTGGCTGACTTTAAGGAGAACAAAAAAATGATTCTTCTGTAAAAGGCAACTTAAATTGCTTTTATTTTTTAAAGATTTTATTTGACAGACAGAAATCACAAGTAGGCAGAGAGGCAGGCAGAGAGAGAAGAAGGGAAGCAGGCTTCCTGCTGAGCAGAGAGCCCGATGCGGGGCTCGATCCCAGGACCCCGGGATCATGACCTGAGCCGAAGGCAGAGACATTAACCCACTGAGCCACCCAGGCACCCCTTAAATTGCTTTTAAATTAAAAGATTCTTTTAATTTCTTTTAAATCCTTTTAATTTTTTAAAAAAGAATTTAGAGAAGAATTTAAAAAAATTTTTTAAATTCTTTTAATTCTTTTTAAATTGTTAATTTAAAAGAACTTTAAACAATACTCACACTGTATGATGAGGGTGTACAATTTACTTCTCTACTGTATTTAAGACTTATGTATGGGTAGAACTATAAATTTTACATGAATTATTGAGATGAAAATAAACTGGATCTAATAATTTCTCAGTGAAATATGGAATGAAGCAAGTGCATTTAAAAATAATAGAACATTAGGGGAGCCTGGGTGGCTCAGTGGGTTACGCCTCTGCCTTCAGCTCAGGTCATGATCTCAGGGTCCTGGGATCGAGCCCCGCATCGGGATGTCTGCTCAGCAGGAAGCCTGCTTCCCTCTCTCTCTCTCTCTCTCTCTCTCTGACTCCCTCTCTGCCTACTTGTGATTTCTCTCTGTCAAATAAATAAATAATCTTTTAAAAAAATAATAGAACATTACACTCATGGAGAAAAATGTCATGTCAGGATTGATTGGTGGTTTAGATGCTTCAAAGTTTTGGATTCCATCATAATTCCACTGCATAGGCTATATTATTCTGAGGAAGGCAAAGAAAAAATTTATAACTTCTTTTTGCATCTGTGCACAGTATATAGATAAGAGGATATAAACACTTAAGGGAAGTTTCCAGTGTCCTTCAGTGCTTATAATCTTCACTGTGGTGTTTAGTGACAATAAATCTTTTCCGTAATGCATGCTGGATCAGATCCAGCCCCCAGAGCATCTACTTTGAAAGAAAACAGAATGTAAGGATACTGAAAGGTTTCAGAGGCCCTGTAGACCACCTCCTTCATTTTGTAGGCATGACTTGGAGCTTTGTTACTCAAAATGTGCCCCACAGACAATAATGTCTGGGCTATGTTAAAAAAACAGACTCACAGGTCCTACTACATCCTTAGTATACAGGAATCTGCATTTTCACAAGATCCTGGATGATATATAGCACAAAAAAGTTTAAGAAACCCTGGTCTAACAGAACATATAGACCTAGATCGTAGAGCTGGTGTCAGAGATTGGAATGGGGAGCCATATACTCATGACTATGTGATACCTCACTTAGATACTAGTTTTCAAAGCATTGCCATTGGAGTACCATGAGATCTGGAATATGACTTACAGTTTAGAGGCACAATGGGATATTTAGTTATTTATGTTTCTTTCTCCCTGAGTGATAGTCTTCAGCTTTCTGATTAGTTCTTTTTTTCTTTCAGTTCCATTTACATATATTATAAAAGTCTGTGTTCTAGTTAAGTTGTGATGACACAGGTCAATGTTTTCTTGCTAAATCAGATACACTCAGACAGAAGTTGCTCAATGCAAGAGGATTGGAATTGTTATAAGCACATTGATCAGAAGTGAGTGGTTTGAGGAAGGGTGATCATCTGCTATGTTTTGTAATGAGATGAACTCACTTTTAGCAGATCCCTAACATAAAGATAGAAAAAGTCTTAAAAAAAAATAAATAAACAAACATGGAGGGCAAAAATCCAGGGAAAAGAATGGTGAGTCACACCATTTTATGCAATACAAGAAGAAAGAAGAATTTAGGGTAAGATAGCTGGGCACTGAACATAAGTGGGTTGCCAAGCTTCAGTAAAAGTAAATGTGATAGCATTTCTTGATATAAGGGCCAGTAGGGCTGATGTTGAAGTAAGGCACAGAGAAAAAAGAAACACATTGTCAAGTCCAGAGGTGGGCAGATCTTTTCTTTAGACCTGGAACACTTCAGACACCCAGGTGGCTTAGTCTGTTAAGCATCTGTCTTCAGTTCAGATCATGATCCTGGTGTCCTGGATCAAGCCTATGTGGGGCTCCCTGTTCGGTGGGAAATCTTCTCCCTCTCCCTCTGTGCCCCACCCCAGTTCGTGCTCTCTCTTTCTCTCTTGGTCTCTGACAAATAAATAAATAAAATCTTTTTTTTTTTTTTAAAGGAAAGACATAGGGGCAATTAATACATGAGAACTATATCTAGGAAAAATTTCTAGGAATGGTTTATGACCATGAAACTAAGTGGAAAAAAAATGGATAAGGTTTTTGAGGCAATTATGTTGGCTCTAAATTTTTCTAAGTTTTTTGACAGAACTGAATTGTTAGGGAAACCATGAGTCTAGCCAAAAATAACTTGTGACTGAACCAACTTAGTCTACACTTCCAATATGCCATGATAGGAAGCATCCTGAATTTATGTACCTTCCAATTTTCTAGAGACAACAAACTTGTCTAACTCCTCCAAGTGGGCAGAACCAAAACCTTCCAAGTATAATGGACAAAGTGTTTACTTCAAGATAACCAAACCCAGGCCTAATCAAAAAGCAGAGGATTCTTCAAAATACCCAGCCAGCAGGATTCTGTTAGTGCATTATATGAGTGACTGCTGTATGTTTCCTATTTTCATTTTTTTGAAAGGAAGTTTTTAATGGGCATATCCTGTCCCTGCTCGATCATTGTATATTGGCTTGTTTGTATTAGCTGGGGATACAGCAAGTTTGCCATTCTGTTTTATATGTTGCTATACCGACAAGGAATCATATAAAGACTTAAGGAAGAGGATAGCACATTACCTAAAGATCTTAGACTTTGAGCTGGATTCAGTAACTAGATGGGATTTTGGTTTGTTTCCCTTCAAGATAAGATTCATGTAACCATAGAATGACTGTGTCTCCTTAAATTGTATGTAGAAACCTAATCTACAATGTGATGATGATGATGTCTGGAGGTAGGACTTTTGGGAGGTGATGAGGTCATGAGACCAAAGCACTTATGAATAAGATTAGTGCCTTTAGAAAAGAGATCTCCCAATACTCCCTTGTCCCTTCTGCCATGTGAGGACACATCAAGAAAATGGCAGCTTATGAACTTGGAAGCAGATCCTCACCAGACACCAAATCTCCCAGTACCTTAATCTTGAACTTCCCAGGCTCGAGAACCATGAAAAATAAATTTCTGTTATTTTGAAGCCCAATGGACTAAGGTAAGTGTCTTGTAAGACTAGAAAGAAAAATTAAAATGGATAATTGGTATTAAGAAGGACCATCTATAGCATTCATCCACTCCATGTCTTCTTTTTCCTGGGTATACAGGCTCCCTTGTAGTTAGGCATATTTGTGTGACTGAGCAATAGTCAATGGAATGTGAACAGAAGTAACTTTCACAACTTAATAGACATGGCCCTTAAAATCTTGCATACTTGAAACTTCAGACTTTTCTCTTCTTACCTGTTGGATTCCTAGGTCTTCCAGGACCTAGGCGAGGGTAGAGCCACCATATTGGATTCTAAGTTGCTATGTGGAGGAAAGTCCGCTGTACATCTGGAAGAAGAGGACAACAGAGAATAGTGCTTAGGAGCCTGGAGTTTGGATTCATAGTTGAATTCTATTTCCCCCACTTACAATCTGTGTGACTTGAGGTAAGTCAGTCATCTTCTCTAAACCTTCATTTCCTTAAAGTAATGTGGAGACAATAATAGTATTATCTTTAATACTATTAAAGCATCATCATCCTTGAGTCTATTATCTTCCATAAGTTACATCATTCATTCTACTTATTATCTGAAAGATCCGATAGGACAGTCTGATTTTATTCTCTTATGCAATGTGTAAGTACAAATCAACAACAACAACAAAAATAATCAACAAGTAAATACATTGCTCTTCATGTTTTAACTTTCATTGAAACATCAGTAGTAATTGTAGTTGATGATGATGTTTACCTATCTAATAAAAGTATATTAAAAATTATAATTGAAAAAGCTTAGTTCTAAATCATACCTATGACCATAATCATAAACTTCTGATAGTTATTCCTATGTTTAAAAAAAAAGTAAACATTTTTTAGTTCCATCAAAGCAATATGTTTTATGTATAGCAGAATTTTTTTGAACCTTGACACTAATGACATTTGGAGTAGGTACTTCTATTTTTAGGGGGCCTGTCTTTGCATGTTTGTAGAATGCTTAGTAGCATCCCTGGCCTCTACCCCCTAGATGCCAGTATTATTCCTGTGCCCCTCATGAGACAATCACAAGTACTTCCAGACATTGTCAGATGTCCCTAGGAAACAAAATCACTCCTGGTAAAACCACGGAGGTACAGCTTTCATCTATTTATTTATCAAGTAATTAAAATGACTTACTGAGCATTTACCCTGTGTTTGGTACTGTTCTAACACAGGGAGAACAACAGTGAATAAAACAGAGAAGTTTCTAATAAAACTTATATTATGGAAAGATACATATATAATAAATAAATAAAACAATCCATAGTGTAAGATTAGATGGGGGGAGAGGATATGAAGAAAATAAAGCTAGGTATGAGGATCGTATTAATTACATCATTTATTTCCTGTGTTGTGATGTATTGACAATGTTGTTCTTTACATTTTCTTGCTGGAGACTAACACTTGACTAGATCCCTCATTTTGCCATATGTCTCCTTGACCAATTGTTTTCAGGCAAGGTTGAGACATATTTGCATTTGCAAAACCAAAATAAATTGAATGGACCATGATGATACTAGAAAAAGAATGTTTCATGTGATGGAAACCACCAAGACAAAGGGTAGAGACAGAAGCATGCATGTGTCCAAGGAAAAGCAAAGAGGCTGATATAATTGAGGCATAGTGAATGTGAGGGATAAAAGGTAAAATTAGAGAGGTGTATAGGGGCCAGACTCTGAGAACCATTGCAAGATCTCTTGACTTTTAACTTGTGTGATAGGAAGCCAATGTAGGCTTACGAGCAGGGAAGTACCTCATTACCTCATTTGATTTGTTCTCTAAAAAATTTCCTTTGGATGCTATTCAGAGAACAACATGTAGAAGGGGAAAGAGTGGAAGCAAGGAGACCAGTTAGGAGGAGGTCAGACTTTACTGTGATTTGAACTAGGGGACTAGCCACTAGTGAGGTGGATACATTTTAAACATATAGGATCAATAGGGTTTTCTGTGAACTAGATCTGCTGTGTAGGAGAAGGAAATTATTGGTCTGAGTGACTATGGGAATAGTGATGCCATTTGCTGATATAAGGAACAGTGTGGGTGTACAGCAGGTATGAGAGGTGAAACCATCAATTCGGCGTGGGCAATGTGAGGTTTGCGGTGCTTATTCAGTATCTCAGTATAGATGTTGAATGAGTGATAAACATTTCTGTGGATGTGTGCGTGGATGTGTGTGTGTGTGTATCATTGCTGTCTCAAGGAATGGTAGGGGCTGGTGGTATAAAATTTGGATTCATCAGTGTAGCTACAGATAGCATTTAAAACCATTGGGATAATAGAGATCAACTCATGAGAATACACCTTGGTTATAGATACAGAACAATGAATGATAATAAGTAGTATCATGAGTTTGAATTTGAAAAATATGACACATGAACTGTTATAAATATAATAACGAATAAAGGAAAGGAAAATCCAATATAATTTTAGGTACTTATTTAGTAACCAGCAATTCTTCAAAAACAACAACAACAAAAAACCCACTTCATTTGAGTCCTCTATAGTTTTTTGGCTGCTCTCAATTTATTTCTGCCTTTGTTAAAGTACAGATTTATTGAAGGGGAGAATCACAAAATGGGGTAATAATATTTTCCCCTCCTCTTCCATATTTGTAGTTTTCACTCTATCAAGTAAAAGGCATTTCAGTGTTTATTTTAAATTCTTAACCTGGCTTATTACCACCCCATCCCCCCTTTTTTAATTTCTGTATTTTGGCAGGATATGAGATAACCGCACTCATGGTAATGCATGAAGCAATATTGACTCCAATTGGTCTGTGTGGATTAGGATAATAATGGGTCCACAATAAACTCTGACTACTATTCTTAAAAGCACACTGCCAGCATAAACACTAATGAGTCCTTTGGAGCCATTTTTTTTGCTTCTGTCTTTGTTAGAGTGAGGCGAACTCTCAGAGTATAGTCTGCTGAATTTCTTGATCTATCCTAATTCTTGATAAATTCTCAGTATAGAAATTATAAGAATAGGAAGGTTAATACATGATTATACAATTATAAAATATATTTTTTGATTTGTATTATATATGCATTTTTAAAAGATTTTATTTATTTATTTGAGACAGAGAGAGAGAGCACCAGCTGGGGTGGGGGGCAGAGAGAGAAGGAGAAGCAGACTCCCTACTGAGCAGGAAGTCAGTCATTGGGCTTGATCCCGGGACCCAGGGATCATGACTTGAGCTGAAGGCAGATGACTAACCAACTGAGAAACCCAGGTGCCCCTATATGTCTTATTTGTGTTTACCTACATACCTATCTAATGACCTGACTTCCTTTCTATTTAATATAAATAATGATGGAAAGATCATCTATTGATGTCTAGTTTAAGAATAAATGTTTTGAAGGCCTTGGAGGTAATTAGGAGAATGACAAAGACTTATTTCATATAACAAGCTTTCCTACAGGGCTAATAACTGCCAGCAACAATAGGGTGGGGAGATGCAAAACTGAGGAGGTGAGTCACCAAGGAATGCATCAAATTGTGAACAAGATATATATAAATTGAACAAAAAGGCAAATCCAGAAAAGGAAATCAGGGAGGGTTAAATCAAATGGACTATTGAAGATGCAAAGTAAGAGGTTATGTAAAATAAAAACAAAATAGTTTTATAATTGAGACTACTTAGCAGGGTAAGCCTAGGTTCATATGTACTACTGGAAAGAGAAATTTAATTTTCATGAGAATAAGTATTCAGTTATCCTTAAATTCACACAGGGGCATACACACAGGCATGTACCTTTCTGTACCGTAGTTTACAAAATATCTGTTGTAAGTGACCCTCTCTATGGTTTGCTAAGCAAAGAGACCTTTTAACATTTGGGTGAATATGGATAAAGTATCTCCAGGTAATGTTGTTCCTTACATTTTCTTGCTGGAGACTAACACTTGACTAGATCCTTCATTTTGCCATATGTCTCCTTGACCAATTGTTTTCAGGCAAGGCTGAGACATATTTGAACTTGAGAAGATGATGTTTAATTTATAAGTGAGCTGATTTGGTGTAGTTGAGGTAAAATTCTTTTATTGCCAAAGGCTTTAGCAGAGATGTGGTTCTCTCTAATTAGTTGTTATATCTAAGAACTAATGAGTGAGAAAATCTTACCAAATCAACAAAGGTGCCCTTGGTTGTGTTAAAGCAAAGACCCTTTGGTCAGTTGTTAACAAACCCACTGAATCTTCAACCCATTTCATTCCTTATAAATGCAGTTGCATGAAAAGCAATCTGCAGACACTCTGAATAAATGCAGCCCACTCATTCCCTTTCTTTTATTCTCCTTGATCTTTGAGCCATGAAAGTAGGTTAAGCATTAACCCATTAATACCACTAATATGTTTTAAGTTTGCATGCTACAATTTTTATATCATCATAGTTCTGGGTTGCTCTTATTATGATTAACAATTTCCATTACAATTATTACTATCCTGGCTGACCTGTAACATCTGCTCTCTGCAGGTACAGCAGAGTTTGAATGCATATGGGGAATGTCAAATTCAGTTCATAATTCAACTTGTGAACACCCATTTCCTGCTACTATTTCCCTTTGGGTAATTTAGGATTTTCTTGGGAGTTAGAAGGGGATAGGTGATATGGAAAACAATAGAGCAGGCTATGTGGGAACATGAGTGAAGGGAAGTTACAAGGCTGATGAAAATTTTAAATGGGATAGTCCAAGTGGGCCTAACTGATAAGGTGGCATTTCAATTGATATGAGGATAGAAACCATGCAGACATCTGGGAAACGGGCTTTCTAAGCAAAGTCCTTAGTTACCAATGTTATCTCCTATATATTCCCACTTCCTGGATTTTGTTTACACTAACCTTTGTTGGAAATGTAGATTTACCAGTATTCCCACAAAACACAGGTATATCTGACTCCCCATCACCAAGTATAACTAACTGTAGAAAGACAATTACCTTATATAACAAGGCTGTGTGCTACTCTCTGTTTTTAAATTTTCTAGCTGAGATGAAATTCTCCTAAAATCTTAGTGATGTCCACAAGAAGTTAACAGTACACTCTAATACTCATGTGTTTCTACCAAGTCCCCTGAAGTGCTAGCATTAATGGACACAGAGTTTGAATCTTATATAATAGATAAATATTTAGCAGATTTTTCTACCACTTAAGGATTTATTAAATTTCAGGCAGGAAAATGGAGCTCTATATGACCTCAACTTGCCATGTTTTGTGGTTTATCTCTTTTGATTCTCTATTCCTGGTATCAATTTTTAGAACAGGCAGAAAAATGACAGCCTCTGCAGAATCGTGGAGTAGAGAGCACTTGTTCTAAAAAGAAAGAGATTCAGTGTAGACAAGAATAAATGTTCTTACCACAGTTGTTCACTAATAATTACTTTAGCTTTTTATTTCATTTTAAATTCACTGAATTTAAAATTCAAAGTTTTGAATGCAAAGTTCATGATGATGAAACACTTCATGATTTTTAAAATTTTAATAGCTTAGAGATTATTTTCTGTGTCACAATTTTTATTTCACCCAATACAGAAAGGTAAATAAATGACTTTTGGTTTACCACCACACAACTCAGAGAAGACATAATTAATGGGTTATAGCAGTAGTTCTTGAAGCTTACCATGTGTGAAACTCCTCTAGCGAGCTTAGTCAAATATAGATTACTAGGTCTCAGTCTCAGAGGTCTGAAGGTGCATCAGAGAATTTGCATTTCTAACAAGTGCTCAGCTGATACCCATGCTTCTGATCAGGGACTACACTTTGAGAACCACTGGGGCTCCCCACTGGAGCCTCAGAATCATTTGCAACACACAGTTACAGGCAATTATCAGAACATTTTTCAATCTTAACATAGAAGATTAACCCTATGTATTGTATACAGACCCTGGGTGGCTCAGTTGGTTGGACGACTGCCTTCGGCTCGGGTCATGATCCTGGAGTCCCGGGATCGAGTCCCGCATCGGGCTCCCAGCTCCACGGGGAGCCTGCTTCTCTCTCTGACCTTCTCCTCGTTCATGCTCTCTCTCACTGTCTCTCTCTCAAATAAATAAATAAAATCTTTAAAAAAAATAATCTGAATATTTTAAGGAAAATCTCTACCAATTTTGCTAAAAGTATCTATGCTTCTGAAAATTTTTACTAGCTAGAACCTTAGGTCTTTCAGAAGTTGCTATTAGAGTGAAAGTATACCCTTAAGATTTTAGAAAGATCCATTATAATACATCTTCTTCTCTTCCCATAACTCCCCTGCCTTTGCCATTAAGTAATTAACACTTAAGATTCAAACATACCAATATTTGGCAGAGCAATTAAATGAAACATTTAAGCTTTAAGCACTATTTGCTTCTAAATTATAGTAAATTCTTTTTGAAGATGTGTAATGCAAATTATGAACTAACTGGACTTGAATCTTAGAAAGGTGTCATGGGAAATATTTTAAAGACTTAAGATGCTATAATCCAGGATTCTTGTGCTCTATAGATGGGAATATATTTGAATTGTGGTTTTCTGTCTTTCCATTAAGAAATTAGCAATGGAAAACAGCAAGAAGTAGAGAAATTTCTTGTACACTCTAAGATATTTTTCACTAAAGGAGAAAGCAGTAAGGACTCAGAACTTACAAATCTAAGCAGGAAATGAAAATGAAGGGTAATCATGTGAAGAAAAGTAATCTGACACAGTTACACTGTCAGAACAGAGAGCTAGATACAGAAATAGATCAATGGACAGCCCTAGTCAACCAATTAGAAATGGCTTTTAAATATGCTTTTTCTTTTGAAAACCAAAACATCCTATAGTGGTGTAATAAAAGGATAGCCCTGCTCAACCCAAGCATCTTCAAAAGAATAATATTATGTTAAAACTTTGTAATCTGAATGCAGAGAGTTTAGCACAGAAGAAAAGCTTCAAGATAGAGGAGTCACAGTGTTGATGAGGGTGGAAGATAAATATTCTCAATGAATAGGTTCACTGTCAAGTGAAGATGATAGTTTATCCCAGGGTCAAGTACACTACTCATACATTCCTTAGGTGTTCACCTGCCTGACCCAAATGACCTTGGGAAGGTATGCCTGGAAGCATTTGACAAAATCAACCTCAGAAGCACTGGGACACTAAAACTCTCCAACTGAAACCTCCAGAAATAGGGAAAAGGGCATGATTTGGCTGTTGCACTGAGCTTGAGAAGGATAAAAAAACGAACAAACAAACAAATACCCTCAAGCATGAATATCTTGTTCTAAAACGGTCCCATAACTTTTGCCGGACCTACTGCTGCTTTTGTAGTTAAACTATGGGCATTTTGATGCCAAGGATTTCTGGTTTAGAATCTTGCAAATTTTGAATAATGATACTCATAAAAAGATTATTTGCTAACCTTTAGCATAGATGATTTCATGAGATTGACACATATACACCTTCTCTAATTTATAACATAGCAATAAATAGAAACAGCGGATTAAACTTAAGAAGATTGGAACATCAAGGTGACTGATAGGATTTAAGACATACAACTGGAATTATCAATTTTCTGACACTACATTTAAACATTTTTAGAGACGGTAATATAGATTATAATGTCAAATTCAACAAATTCTGATCTCCATGGCAACACTTGGGCATGCTAAAGTCCCTCACATGGTCATGAAACTTTCTGGTTCACATTCTGTAGTCGGAGTTTAATCAGTTCTCTATCCTATTAGGAATAGGAAAAATAGGGGGGGAAAAAGGGAGTCAGTACCTATTGACAGTTGTAATCTGTCATTTCCATTTTCCTGAAGGTTAAATAATAAAGACCTTTCCTGGACTAGAGATTGGAGTTTCAAGCAGAAAATTATCTCTTTTGCTAGTTCCAACAAAATGCCACGAAACTTTCTTAATATAATTGGAGATAATCCTTAGACAGTGTCAAAGAAAATTCTCCTTCTCCTGTTCAGTTAAATTGTACCATTTTCCCCCATGTACCATAGATCTCCACATTGATAATAGAGTTATTTAACAAGGCTGAGATTATACTGGACAGATAGAGATTATTTTAATTTCTATTCTATTTATCATACTTGTTTTTATCATACTTCCTTTTTTCAATTTGCCTTAATTAGGTAGTTTGCCAGTTAGAGCAGGATCATGAAATATACTTTATAGCAAAGAGGAAGTCACCATGATATTTTGTTATATTAGTATGCTTTTCATTTTATAGGTTGCAGATAAGGGCCTATGCTTGATTTGTGTCTGAAATATTATGTCAGAGATTTTGTGTGTGTGACCAGCAGACAAAGTGGGATATTTCTGTCATAGCCTTGTGACTATGGAAATGGCAACCATGAACCATCACAATCACAAAGATCTGAAATAAAGTAAGCACTAGTTTGTTAGGTTTGGGAAATTATAATTTTGGAGAGTCCGTAAAATCTCACTTAAATTTGCAGTTTATACAAATACTCAAACTATGTCCAAACTTGATAATTTTACCTGCAACTAATAAATTAAAGCAAATTACATACGTAACTTCAGATATGCTCAGGGTCATAGAAAAGCCGCAACCTTCTATTAATCTGTAAGTGTCAAGTATGAGTCTTTAGAGAATAAGTATATGTCTTCAATATGTTTCTAGCAATATTCAAATTTTCACTTAGGGTTTAAACTCCTGAGTTTCTTCCCCTTCCCCCTAAGACTAGCTATAATGTTTCATTTTTATCAGCAGTCTCAGTGAACCCCTTTCAATAATTTAATAATTACAGGATTTCCAATAATGGTTCCAGAAGGAAAGGTGATTCCCTTCTGTAGAAAACAAACATAAACAAGTGTAGGAAAGGTCTTAATTATTTAGCCTTTAGAATAAAATGGGTAAAATGATTTAAAAAAACCCCAGCCACTTAAGGTTATTGGATACTGACAGGAGGCATATAACAAATTAAAAAGTTTTTATTTAAAAAAATTACAAGAGGTGCAAATAAGAATGGTGGAGACAATGATTTTCTTGCCTAGAACTTCTACCTTTTCTATATCCCCTCAACACACATCCAGCTCAATCTGGAAGAACTCTAACTTTACCTTAAAATAATAGGCTCTTCTGCCAGAGGTGTCAACCACAGTTCTGGGTGGAGAGTAAAAATTTGCAAGTTTGTTCACCTTAACTGGCAGATTGGGCTTAAAATCACAGAGAAAATCTGCAACTATGCTAGCCCAAGTTTACATTCTGGTTTGTGGCAATCAGCAGGTCAAAAGTTTATGGGTGAGAATTTACACATAAAAGAAGCAGAAAAGGAGTAAAATAACCTCTCACTCCAAAGCTTTCTCATCTGAAGCAGACTAGAAATCCTGTCAAAATGCAAAAGGCAAGGGAGATGGAGAACAGACTATGATTTTGAATGCTTCTCTCGACCCACATACTGCTCCATTGGCAGAGACTGGAAACCTTACATATTTGAGGTGTTTGAGCACAACTTCTGCATATCAAAATCAAAGTGCTAAGTCAAAGGCAAAAGAAATATCACTGAAGCTACAAGTGTAAAACAACTCATTACACATGGGGCATGTTATCATGATTCCCCATTAAAAACAAGGAGGGTCAAGAAGGCAATATCATGGTATGATCAAAGTGCTAAAAGAAAAAAATTTGTCTATCATGATTCTTTTCCAGCAAAACAATCTCTCAAAAAAGGCAAAATATATTGTCAGATAAACAAAAACAGATAATTTTTAAAAAGATTTTATTTATTTATTTGATAGAGAGAGACACAGCAAGAGAGGGAACATAAACAGGGAGAGTGGGAGAGGGAGAAGCAGGCTTCCTGCTGAGTAGGGAGCCTGATGGGGTGCTCAATCCCAGGACCCTGGGGATTATGACCTGGACCAAAGGCAGACACTTAAAGACTGAGCCACCCAGGTGCTCCAAAAACACATAATTTTACTATCATTCACTATTAAAAAAAAAAAAAAAAAAGTCTTCAGGGTAAAAAGAAAACTGTAACTTTTAATCACAGAAAAAAAGTTGAGGAGCATCAGAGTATATATATATTCTGAATATAAATACAGCATGAAGCAGATTGAATCAATGAAGCTAATCTGATTTGAAGTTGTTAGATTTTACCAGAATTAAATTACTATTAACCAGAGGTAGGTTGTGATGTTAAATATAGATATTATAATTAAAGCAACCACTGTAAAAAGCTTGAAAATATGGGTAAAAAACAGTAGAGTAGTTAAAGTGCTATAAAATACTTGTTTACAACAGAAAGAGGAAGTAAAGAAGGATCATAGGGACCTAAAATGATGAAAATTATAAAAATCAAATAACAAAATGGCAGATGAAAACTGGACTTTATCACTAATTACATTAAATATGAGTGAACTAAACATTTTAATCAAAAGTCAGAGATTGTCAGAATGCCTGGGTGGCTTAGCTATTTCAATGCCTGACTCTTAATTTTGGCTTGGGTCATGATCTCAGAGTCATGGGATGGAGCCCCACATCATGCTTTGCCCTCAGCATGGAGTCTGCTTCTTCCTTTTCCTCTGCTCCTTCTCCCACTCACAATGCTCTATATCTATCTCTAAAATAGATAAACAAACAATAACATCTGAAGAAAAAGAAAATGTCATATTGGATTAGGGGAAAAAAAGAAAAAAATAAGATCTCACTACATGCATTTTTTAAGTTAACAGTTTTTACTACTTTATCTAACCCATCCTTTGTTTCTTTCTTTTTTTAAGTAGGCTTTATGCCCAAAGTGGGGCTTGAGCTCTCAGTCCCCAAATCAAAAGTCTTGTGTTCTACCAACACAACCAGGTGCCCTTGTATGCTTTCTTAAACAAACTTACAGCACTAGATAATAAGGAAGTGCTCAAAACAAAAACGAAAATAAAAATCACGATGATGGGCATGTGTCAAAGGGACTCAGGAATAAACTGGAAGAATTCTTAATAGCCATATCTGGAGCAATTTGATCAATAAAATAAAATAGTAATGATTATAACTCCAGAATATAAAATACTATTCATGAATCCATACTAATATAAACATATGATTGACTAAATTAATATATATGAGGGGGGGCTAGTCAAATCTCCTATGCAGAAAAATTCCAAATAACTTATCTAGATACAAGCATACCTTATAGATAAAAGGGGTTCTAGACCACTGCAGTAAAGCAAGTCAAAATTTTTTGGTTTCAAATGCATAAAATATGCACTATACTTTATGTTTACACTGTATTACATTCTCTTAAGCGTATAATAACATTATGCTTAAAAAACAATGTACATACCTTATTTAAAATCCTTTATCAAAAAAATTAAAAATTAAAATTAAAATTAAAAAAATTAGCTAAAAATGCTAACCATCATCTGTACTTTCAGCAAATCATAATCATTGATCACAGATAACCATAAATAAATAATAATGAAAAAGTTTGAAATATGGCAAGAATTATAAAAATGTGACATAGAAACATGAAGTGAACAAACGCTGTTGGAAAAATGGTTCCAGTATACTTGTTCAATCCAGGGTTACCAAAAGCCAAATTATAAAAAAATGCAGTATCTGCCAAGCTAAATAAAGTGAAGTGCAATAAAATGAGGTGCTGGGGTCCAACCTCAGCAATCCAGGTATCCCCGAAGGAGGTGTGGTGTTGGTGAGATGAATGGGAGAGCCACACAGCGAGTTCTGCTCAGTAGTCAGGCATCTCATCTTTATTCTGATTTTAGACCTTCTTATACAGGCAGTTTACTTGGGGTAGGGGGTTACATTCGTGCAAAGGACATTAAAGGACTCAAGCACTCATCAGGTAATTTCTCTTTGTTCAGCACATGTTATTCTAGTTAAGCTATAATGGGTACAGATTGGCTCCAGAGATGGGGGACAGGGTCTTGGTTCTTGAGTAATCATGTCCCTCAGAAAGCCATGAGAGGCAGCACAAATATGTGCCTTTTGGTAACTTATTATGGGGTCTGCAGGAAAACAGGATATAGGCTAATGGAAAATGAGAAGCTATGGGGATGAACTAGATAGTAAAGAACTGTAGGAAAACAAGATATAGGTTAACGGAAAACGAGAAACTTTCTGAAGAAACTAAGTATACAGGAGAGAGGTACAAACGAGAAGGCATTACCTTTGCAGTAGAGAGGCTGTATTTTAATGGCTCAGCTTGTGAAAGCCTTAGACAAACATCAACCTAGGGTGGTACACATCTAAAGTTCTCCATAGTCCCAGGTACAGAATAATTTACCTCCTTGGAGTTGCTCCCACCCAAAAGCCTGAGAGATGTTTGCAGCAGATTAGCAAGGGGCTCTTTGATTGAGAGAGATACAGGGATCAGAGGAAAAGGCAAGAAACTAACAGACTGTGCTCATCTATCCTGCCCTCGGCAGGATTAGGCCTGCATTAGTTCAAACCTTAACCTAGTGGGGCAATGCTATCCACCAGGCCTCATGGCTCCCAACAATGAGATATGCCTATATGCCACTTCATAAATGTAGTCTGCACGTAGTAACTTCCTTCCAAAGAGAACAGGGTAATAGGTGGACTGGGGAAGTATAAATTTAAAATAAGGAAATCTAACAAACAAAACTTCAGCCAGGTCATCAAGGTTAACATTGATTGGGATATCATGCTGATAGTATGTAACCATAAGATGACATGATGAAAACAGCACTTCACCCTAATGGTCTTATTTCCCAAAACCCAAACTCCCAGAGAAAAATGTCAGATAAATCACCATTGAGGGGCATTTTACAAAATTCCTGACCAGTACTCCTCAAAACTGTCAAGGCCATCAACAAGGAAAGTCTGAGAAACTGCCACAGCAAGAGAGGGCAACAGAGACAACTAAATGTACATAATGTGGTACCTGGATGACATCCCAGAACGGAAAAAAGACATGAGGGGAAAATTGAAGAAATCCAAATGAAGTACAGACTTCATTTAACAATATATCAATCTTGGTTCATAATTGTGACAAATATGCCATAATAATGTTAGGTGTTAATAATATCAGGGATATTGAGTGGGGGTACAATGGAATGCTCTGCTTCTTCTTTGTAATTTCCCAGAAATCCAAAACTATTCTAAACTTTGAAATATAATTTAAAAATTATTAACCTGATCTAAAAATTTAAATGTAAATAAGCCCAGAAGATACAAAACAATTTAAAAGAGTAGGACAAAATTGAAGGTCTTACCCTCCCTGATTTCAAAACTTACTTTGAAGCTACATTAGTTAAACCAGTGTCATATTGACATAAAGACTGACATAGAGATCACTGGAACAGAGATGAGTTTTGGTAACATTGCTAATTCATTTTAGAAGGGTCTTTTCAGCAATTAGTGTTAAAAAAGTTGGTCATCCATATACCTGCATGCAAAAACAAAGAAAAAGAACTTTGGTAAATCACACCATACAAGCATACAAAATAAATTAACCTTGAAATGGATCAAGGATCTAAATTTAAGAGGTAAAACTATACAAGTGTTGGAAGAATATGTTAGATGTAATTTTTATGATCTTGGGTTGAAGCCAGAATAGGGTATAGGGAAATTCTGGACTAAAAGATATTTTGTGTTTAATAGCTCTTTGTTAATCCAAAGTAGAGACACTCTACCAGCCACTGGTCATATTCAAAATGTGTTGTGAAGGACCCAGCATGAGTACCAGCAGGTTCGGTTGGGTTCTAATCTTTAATCCTAGCATAATATCACTCTAGCCACCATCTGAAACAATGGCTGATATGTCTATTCCAATGTTCATAATTCTGGAAGGTGTAAGCATTTCAATACCCTTTTAGCCACTTCTTGAGTAAAGAGCAGGAGGGTGAGAGAAGAAATAGAACCATATAGTTGACCAGACTTCAAATGTTGACTGAAAGCAAAAGCAAAGGTTTGGGACAAGGATGTGAGGGTTAGGGGAGATGCAAAAGATACCAAAACACCTCCTTTATCCTGCCAAAGTGTGAATTAAATTCATACAATATATCTTAAGTGCTTTTAGATAACACTTCATTCTTTCATTCATTCACATGCTGGTGCTCTGCATAAACAGGAGGGGCAAAATAAATATGAACAAATACATTTAAAGTTGCAAGAAATGTTCTTAAGTCAGAATTCTGATTCTGTCCCTTGGCATGTCCACATTTGTCCCTGTGCTGCCATCCTTCAGTTTTTGGACCCTCTGATATCTCCCGGACCTTTATTCAGAATCTTTTTTTTTTTTTTTTTTTGACTGTATGGTGAATTTCAAACACTGGTACACTTATGGTAGCCAGATTTCATTTTGGAATTGGTTATCGCAATGTTGGTTGTACATTCTGACCACATCTTTAAGTGGGCT
Source organism: Neogale vison (assembly GCF_020171115.1). Lineage (NCBI taxonomy): Eukaryota > Metazoa > Chordata > Mammalia > Carnivora > Mustelidae > Neogale > Neogale vison. The sequence continues at coordinate 29,486,190 of NC_058101.1, forward strand.
CTTCTGCCCAGTGTTGTCCCTAATAAACCTATGTTATACTTGACTACTCCAGTTCCCCTCGTCTAGGATTGCCTGTCCTCTGACTGGGGATTGGTATAGTGTGGATTAATTGACATGACTGATGGTGTATTTATTTTCTAGGAAACCCCAGTGCTGCAGATTAGAAAGCAGATGCTAATTTTCTCTCCTACTTCTATCATATCTCTCTTTTCATCTTCATTTATCTTCTTCTCAGCATGTAAGTTTAGCAGGCATTATCAATGTTAGCAACAGAAAGGTCTCTTGGATAGGTTGATGGATTTGGTAGCAGAGCAGCTTTAATTTTGTACACTCTGAAGACATCTATTCTTTTCTTTTGTTTTTACTGAGATTTTAAAAGTAATGGTGGTTGGGTTTAAGGAAAAGAGATGCTGTTTTGTTTTGTTTTTTTCTTATTAAGAAGTAGATGGGCGATAAAGAGTTGAAATGAAGCTAATAGATTTATTTTTTTAACTTCATTTTCTGATATATTGAAAATTACTCAAAGTGGAAAGAAAGATTGTGAAGCCTGTCCAATCTTATTCTTCTATGCTTTATTTTGTCCCTGCTTGGTAGCTCAGCCTATGCTTAGTACCTTCATTCTATCAATCTTCAGTATCCAAATAACTAAATAACAAACGATTCTGGCATGTATAAGTTCTGGATATTATATTTCAAATGATTTTTTCATAGGATAAGTTTAGTTTGGAAGGTGTTAAAAATCAGTACTTTGAACATTCTTTTCAAAAAAATGAATAGTTACCGTTGTGAGTAGATGGCAAATTTGCTTTTAGATATCCAAATTCTTTCTGTACAAAGCTCTCTTTAATTTTCTACAAAGAAAATTACTAAGAAAGTATTGATACATGACTTAGTGGAGAGCCCTTGATATCACAGACACTCCTAATGGGAGCCTATATTTAATTTTTATTATTAACATACAATATATTATTTGTTTCAGGAATACAAGTATGTGATTCATCACTCTTACACAACACACAGTGCTCACCACCATACATATCCTCCCTGATGTCCATCACCTAGGCATCCCATACCTCCATCTCCCTCCCCTCCAGCAACACTCTGTTTCCTGAGATTAAAAGTCTCTTATGGTTTGTCTTCCACTCTAGTTTCATTTTGTTTTGTTTCTCTCTCTTCTCCTGTGATCCTCTGCCTTGTTTCTTATTTATCTATTTATTTATTTATTTATTTGACAGACAGAGATCACAAGCAGGCAGAGAGGCAGGCAGAGAGAGAGGAGGAAGTAGGCTCTCTGTTAAGCAGAGAGCCTGATGCGGGGCTCAATCCCAGGACCCTGGGATCATGACCTGAGCCAAAGGCGGAGGCTTTATCCCACTGAGCCACCCAGGCACCCCTGCCTTGTTTCTTAAATTCCCCTTATCAGTGAGATCATATGATAATTGTCTTTCTCTGATTGACTTATTTTGCTTAGCATAATACCCTCCAGTTCCATCCATGTCATTGCAAATGGCAAGATTTCATTTTTTTGATGGCTAAGTAGTATTCCATTGTATACACATAATGCATCTTCTTTATCCGTTCATCTGGGGTCTCCCCATAGTTTGACTGTCTGTGGATATTGTTGCTATAAACAGAAATAAAAGGCATCAGAATCAGCAAAAAAGAAGTCAAACTCTCACTCTGCAGATGATATGATACTTTATGTGAAAAATCTAAAAGAGTCTACCCCAAATATTCTAGAACTCATATAGGAATTCAATAAAGTTGCAGGATATAAAATCAATGCCTGGAAATCAATTGCATTTCTATACACCAACAATGAGACAGAGGAAATAGAAGTTAAGATGTTGCTCCCATTTACAACTGCACCCAAAACCATAAGATACCTAAGAATAAATCTAACCAAAGAGGCAAGGGATCTATATTTAGAAAACTATAGAACACTCATGAAAGAAATTGAGGAAGACAAAAAGATATGGAAAAATATACCATGCTCATGAATTGGAAGAAAAAATATTGCTTAAATGTGTATGCTACCTAGAGCAATCTACACAGTCAATGCAATCCCTATCAAAGTACCATCAACTTTTTTCACAGAACTGGAGCAAATAATCTTAAAATTTGCATGGAACCAAAAAAGAACCTGAATAGCCAAAGCAATGTTGAAAACGAAAACCAAAGCTGGTGGCATCATAAATCTGGGCTTCAAGCTCTATTACAAAGCTATCATCATCAAGACAGTATGGTTCTGGCCCAAAAACAGACACATAGATCAATGGAACAAAATAGAGAACTCATAAATGGACTCTCAACTCTATGGTCAACTAATCTTGGACAAATCAGTAAAGAGTATCCAATGGAAAAAAGACAGTCACTTCAACAATGGTGCTAGGAAAATTGGGCAGCCACATGCAGAAGAAAGAAACTGGATCATTTCCTTACACCATACACAAAAATGGACTCAAAATGGATAAAAGACCTAAAAGTGAGACAGGAATCCATCAAAATCCTTGAGGAGAACACAAGCAGCAACCTCTTTGACCTTTGTCCCTTGAATATGATGGTATTAGGAGGTGGGGCCTTTGGGAGGTTATTAGGTCAATGAGGATGGAGCCCTCATGAATGGGATAAGAGCCCTTATATAAAGGCCTGAAAGAGATCCTCCACCCCCCTTTCACCATGTGAGGACACAGGGAAAAGACACCACCTATGCACCTAGAAGTGAGCCTTCAATGGAATGTGACCATGCCAGCCCTTTGATCTTAGACTTTCCTGCTTCCAGAGCTGTGAGAAATAAATTTCCACTGTTCATAACCCAGCCAGTCTATGATATTTTGCTATGATAGTCTGAATGAACTAAGACACCTTCCTTGGAAAAGATTATGATTGAATAGAGAGAACTAAAACATATAACAGCAAAAACAAGTAGAGTAAGACAAGGGCCATAAACAAAGTAGAAATCATATTAAAGAAATGATCATCATATTCATATGACTCAGGAATAGTTTCATTAAAAATAATACATTTGAGACAAATCTTGGATAGATGTTTCAACAGGATGAGTTGAGAAAGAAAGAAAGGATAGCATGTCAAGGTGCTAGACAAAATAAGCAATACAAAAATAAATAATAAAAATTAATACTGGGTAATTATATTGTTATTAAGTGGAGTAACTGGTTTGGTGGTCAGGTTCTCTTACTTAGGGAAAGATTTGCATCATCTACATTAAAATAGTAATTAAAGCTGTAAAATTGGTTGGATTAATCCATGAGGAGAATGTAGAGAATAAGATTGAGAACTAGACTTTCTATGGTACAGAAAAATAACGACAACAAAAAGAACTACTAGACAATGGGAAATTAAAACAAAATAGACCTAAAGGTAGAAATGATTGCAAGAATTTGATTAGTGAAGACTAAATTATTGGGGCACCTGGGTGGCTCAGTGGGTTAAGCCACTGCCTTCGGCTCAGGTCATGATCTCAGGGTCCTGGGATCGAGTCCTGCATCGGGCTCTCTGCTCAGCAGGGAGCCTGCTTCCCTCCCTCTCTCTCTGCCTGCCTCTCAGTCTACTTGTGATTTCTCTCTGTCAAATAAATAAATAAAAAATCTAAAAAAAAAAAAGACTAAATTATTTAGAGAAATCCAGGAAGATGGTACTGAAAATACATAACTATATTATACTACCTAGATACTGTGAAAGCAATTTTAGCACAGTGGTAAAGGTCAATGGTAGATCTAAAGAGTTTAGAATTGAACTGGGAAAGGCGTGAAGACAGCCTTATAGATTATTTTTTTCTACAAAATTGGCATTAAAAAGAGGAAATAGAGTATCTATTGTTGGTATCTACATCATACCAACAATGATTAGCAATAATTGAAGTCCTTAGGATAGTCACACTGTCCTTATACTGCATTAAACAGAAAATAAAATCTTAACAGATGAAGTAAGAGGATAATTTACCACACCTTTCATTTTCATACATCTTCCCAATGGCTAAACACTGGCAAAGAAATAAATGGCTGTGGCAGGATTTAAAGAGAGAAAAAGGCCTAAGGGTGACCCAGTATGTGGATTAGAAAGTAATCAAATATCATAAAGTGTGGGGAGAAAGTCACCAACATAATCACACTACTAAGATAATTCAGTTGGAAAACAGGAAAAGATGGATTTAAATTCAATCATAAAGACAGTGATGAAATTTTAAGAAATTGGAACCTCTAAATATCTTTATTTGATTTGCTATTTTCATGTTGTTTCTACTTTTCATTTAAAAATTTTTATTTATTTATTTATTTGTTTATTTAATTTGACAGAGAGAGAGAGAGAGAGCACATGAACAGGGGAAGGAGCAGAGCGAGAGGGACAAGCAGACTCCATATTAAGCTCAGAGCCTGACAAGGGGCTCAATCCCAGGGTGCCAAGATCATGACCTGAGCTGAAATTAAGAGTCAGTAGCTCAATTCAATCAGCCACCCAGGCACCCCTTCATTTTTTATGGGAAATATACTAAACTAAAATCAAACTTTTTAGCTGTTGCATTTTAAAGTTTAAGATACTTTGTATCTTCCCACACATGCAATACAAATATAATTATTTTAGCAATGCACCATGTAACTAAATTTCCTTAAAATGGAAATAACAATTTCAGTGGAAGATTTCCCCATTAGATCATGATCTTGGAAATATAATTTCAAAACTTTCAATTTACATGCAAATACTTTTAGAGGTTGGTCTCTTCCAAGCTATTGCCTCTGGTAGACATTGTATTTTTCCATATTGACATATATATAAGTTAAAATAATCTCCCTTTTATATGAACATTCTCAAGTGAATATTAAAATTATTCTTGGGCAGTAAATAGCAAATATGTTATCTGCTTTCAAAATTAAAATAATAAGCAAAATATAAATGATTAATTACTCGAACAGATTATGCTGTGTGAAATAGTGAAATAAGTCAAGCAGAGAGAGTCAATTATCATATGGTTTCACTTATTTGTGGAGCATAACAAACAGCATGGAGGGCATGGGGAGTTAGAGAGGAGAAGGAAGTTGGGGTAAATTGGAAGGGGAGGTGAATCATGAGAGACTATGGACTCTGAAAAACAATCTGAGGGGTTTGAAGTGGTGGGGGGGTGGGAGGTCGGGGTACCAGGTGGTGGGTATTATAGAGGGCATGGATTGCATGGAGCACTGGGTGTCGTGAAAAAATAAGGAATACTGTTATGCTGAAATTAATAAATTAATTTTAAAAATTTTAAAATGAAAGTCAATGTCACCAATTCTGCTGACAGAAGGACCTTTTATGGCCTAGAGAGAGAAGAGGAAGTTTAAACTGGTATTGCAACATCGAAGTACAGGGTAAGTGGCAAATAGAAATGCAGAGGGAAAATAGCCTGTTAAGTTTTGGTGATTTAGAAGAAATCTTGTGATAGCATTTTAAATTCAGATGGCTAAGGACTAAAGTGGGCCACAGGCTAGGCTGTTGTCCCTGATTTGTCTGTAGGGAAAAGCATAGCTTCCCGCTCTGTTAAGAACAGAAATAAGAAAAAGAAAAAAGAAAATTCCTGAATGTGCTCAGAAATCCAATCTAAGGACTGGGGGAATTGTTACACCAAACACTTCTTTCTATTCTGCCAGATAAGAGCAACTTAAATGCTCTCGTTCAAAGAAGTAAAGAATTTAAAGTCTACCAAATAATTCTTTCTACTTCATCATAAAAATAGTCTTCTCTTTCTGGATTTTGTTTTGCATATTTCCTTCTAATACTGAAGCACATGTTACATATTTTGATAGGTCATCAGTAATTTGAACAAATAAAATCATAAACTACATTTTAATGTATTCTAAAGATGCTTAAGGACCCATGGTTTGTAGGAGAGCATCAGTTTTTTGTTTTTTGTTTTTTAATGTTCAGCTAGCCACTGTATAGTACCTCATTAGTTTTTTTGGTTTTTTTTCCAATTTATTTATTTTCAGAAAAACAGTATTCATTATTTTTTCACCACACCCAGTGAGATTATGCTGAGTGAAATAAGTCAAGCAGAGAGAGTCAATTATTATATGGTTTCACTTATTTGTGGAGCATAACCAATAGCATGGAGGACAAGGGGCATTAGAGAGGAGTAGGGAATTTGGGTAAATTGGAAGGGGAGGTGAACCATGAGAGACTATGGACTCTGAAAAACAGTCTGAGGGGTTTGAAGTGGTGGGGGGGGTGGGAGGTTGGGGTACCAGGTGGTGGGTATTATAGAGGGTACCTCATTAGTTTTTGATGTAGTGTTCAGTGGTTCATTAATTACATTATAACACCCAATGCTCATCACAACAGGTGCCCTCCTTAATACCTTCACCCTGTTACCTCCTCCCCCCACCCCGCCGCTCTGAAATCCCCAGATTGTTTCCCAGGGTCCATAGTCTCTCATGGTTTTTCTCCTTCTCTGATTTTTCCCCCTTCAGATTCCCCTCCCTTCCCCTATGGTCCTCTGTGCTATTGCTCATGTTCCACATATGAGTGAAACCGTATGATGATTGTCTTTCTTTGCTTAACTTACTTCATTTGGCATAATCCCTTCCAGTTCCACCTATGTCAATGCAAATGGTGGATATTCATCTTTTCTTATAGCTGAATAATATTCCATTGTATATATGGACCACATCTTTATCCATTTGTCTGTGGAAGGACATCACATCTCCTTCCACAGTTTGGCTATTGTGGACATTGCTGCTATGAATATTGGGGTACATGTTTCCCTTCTTTTCACCTCATCTGTATCTTTGGGGTAAATACCTAGTAGTGCAATAACATCAAGGTTTTTGATGGAAATAAGAATACATGTCTGTACCTTGATACTGTCAGCAAATTCACCTTGTTTCCTGATCAAGAAATGTAGGATTTTAAAAATTTTGTTCTTAGTCTATTGGGCCCACGAGATATAGAGTGATGGCTTAATTGTTTGTATATTTGAAAAAGTTGATATTTTTTGATGTGGGACCTTGTGCATTCTCTCAGAAAATTGTAGCTTAATGAAATAGAATGACCAGTAAATATTAAAATTACGTTCATCTATAGCATGGGAAGAAATGGTGAAAGGTAGTTTTATTTTTATTTTTTTTCCAATTTATTTATTTTCAGAAAAACATTATTCATTATTTTTTCACCACACCCAGTGCTCCATGCAAGCCATGCCCTCTATAATACCCACCACCTGGTACCCCAACCTTTCACCCCCCCGCCACTTCAAACCCCTCAGACTGTTTTTCAGAGTCCATAGTCTCTCATGGTTCACCTCTCCTTCCAATTTACCCAAGTTCCCTACTCCTCTCTAACGCCCCTTGTCCTCCATGCTATTTGTTATGCTCCACAAATAAGTGAAACCATATGATAATTGACTCTCTCTGCTTGACTGATTTCACTCAGCATAATCTCTTCCAGTCCCATCCATGTTGCTACAAAAGTTGGGTATTCATCCTTTCTGATGGAGGCATAATACTCCATAGTGTATATGGACCACATCTTCCTTATCCATTCATCCGTTGAAGGGCATCTTGGTTCTTTCCATAGTTTGGCGACTGTGGCCATTGCTGCTATAAACATTGGGGTACAGATGGCCATTCCAATCAAAATTCTACCAGCATTCTTCAAAGAGCTGGAGCAAATAATCCTAAAATTTGTATGGAATCAGAAGAGACCCCGAATCGCTAAGGAAATGTTGAAAAACAAAAATAAAGCTGGCGGCATCACCTTACCTGATTTCAAGCTTTATTACAAAGCTGTGATCACCAAGACAGCATGGTACTGGCATAAAAACAGACACATAGACCAGTGGAACAGAGTACAGAGCCCAGATATGGACCCTCAACTCTATGGTCAATTAATCTTTGACAAAACAGGAAAAAATATACAGTGGAAAAAAGACAGTCTCTTCAATAAATGGTGCTGGGAAAACTGGACAGCTATATGTAGAAGAATGAAACTCGACCATTCTCTTACACTGTACACAAAGATCAACTCAAAATGGATAAAAGACCTCAATGTGAGACAGGAATCCATCAGAATCTTAGAGGAGAACATAGGCAGTAATCTCTTTGATATCAGCCACAGCAACTTCTTTCAAGATACATCTCCAAAGGCAAAGGAAACAAAAGCGAAAATAAACTTCTGGGACTTCATCAAAATCAAAAGCTTCTGCACAGGAAAGGAAACAGTCAAAAAAACAAAGAGGCAACCCACGGAATGGGAGAAGATATTTGCAAATGACAGTACAGACAAAAGGTTGATATCCAGGATCTATAATGAACTCCTCAAACTCAACCCACACGAAACAGACAAACACATCAAAAAATGGGCATAAGATATGAACAGACACTTCTCCAATCAAGAAATACAAATGGCTATCAGACACATGAAAAAATGCTCATCATCATTAGCCCTCAGGGTGATTCAAATTAAAACCACATTGAAATATCACCTTACACCAGTTAGAATGGCCAAAATTAACAAAATAGTAAACAACATGTGTTGGAGAGGATGTGGAGAAAGGGGAACCCTCTTACACTGTTGGTGGGAATGCAAGTTGGTGCAGCCTCTTTGGAGAACAGTGTGGAGATTCCTCAAGAAATTAAAAATAGAGCTTCCCTATGACCCTGCAATTGCACTCCTGGGTATTTACCCCAAAGACACAGATGTCGTGAAAAGAAGGGCCATCTGTACCCCAATGTTTATAGCAGAAAGGTAGTTTTGAATAATCCTTGAAATAGTAAAATTTATAAGAAAAAGAAAAAGACTTTAGCTATTCAATGGAAAATCTAGACTATTTTCAGGGTGTAGGAATAAGAACTTATAACAAGATTCTGTATTTTCAAACATTGGGCAAAAACTATTATGTTTCAATTTATATTACAGGCAAAGAAAGCTAATAGTATCAGAATTCAAAAGGATAGAAAATTGGAATTTTTTTATAGCATGCTGTGGGTGGCTTCCAATTATTTTTCAATAAAGATTTTGTGTAAATTTTATAAACTCTCTTATACATTTCAGCAGATACTTTGCTTTCCAAATATTGTGAAGACATTTTCTTTTTTGCATTGTCTAAAATAATTTAACTTTTTGGTCTGGCAATTTCAAAGGAAGAGGATCCAGAATGGGTTTATTATATGGAAATAACTTTAGTACAATCAATTTTGCCCCACTTTTTATCCAACCAGCTGGATTAATTGAAAGTCCTTTGTTGGTATTACTAAGAGATCAAAAAAATAGATGTAAATAAACATTTTACACTTCACCAACTACTCCCTTTATTTTTTTCCTTTTGAAAAAAATTAATTTAATTTAATTTTTTTTCAGTTTTCCAAAATTCATTGTTTATGCACCACACCCAGTGCTCCATGCAATATGTGTCCTCCATATAACACTATCTTTAGAAGAACTTTAGAAGTCCGATAACAGAGGGGTGGGTAATAGAGATGAAGAAAGAGGATGCTGAACATTATGAACAATATGGTTCCCCAAGACAAAAGATTTGTCTAAAAAGGATCTGCCTGCTGAGAAAAGAGTCTGCTGTGTCTTCTCTCACTTATAACTCTGTGGGGTTTCTTTTTTTTTTTTTTTTTTTTAAGATTTTATTTATTTATTTGACAGAGAGAGATCAAAAATAGGCAGAGAGGCAGGCGGAGAGAGAGAGAGGAGGAAGCAGGCTCCCTGCTGAGCAGAGAGCCCGATGCGGGACTCAATCCCGGGATGCGAGATCATGACCTGAGCCGAAGGCAGCAGCCTAACCCACTGAGCCACCCAGGTGCCTGTGGGGTTTCTTATAGGAATACTCTCCTATATCTAAATTGTCTTAACATGCTAAATGTTTCTCTTTTGTATTACTTTGACATGGTAATATGTAATATTAGCAAGCTTATAATGGTTCACACTATTAACCCCATTGAAAAAAATAGGGGATAGAATTCCATTCCCTCATGAACTTTATTGACAGGTTACTGAAAGCCATTGTGTAATTCAATAATGCACATACATAAGTGTCAGTCACTGTAACACCTAACACATTTTACATTATTCAGAGAAAAAGCATATTCTTGGATCACATAATTGGAAGAGCAAGCTAAGAATTCTATAGAATAGCAATGTCCCTTAGCTTGTCCACTCAGGGAGGAAATGAGCATACTCAATTGTTCTTTACAGGATCCCAGATATAACCCATGGGTGGAGAAGACATTAAGACTTTGATTAAAGATTTATTTTAAAGGTAAAGGAGCTGATCTTGATTAAAAGTTTTTTCAAAGGAATTGTAGTTACTTACTAAAGCAAAAGTTTTCTTGAACTTCCAAATATTGGAGCTATAGGTATTAGAAAGGAGATCAAGGACCATCAACTGCTTTAGTTTGTTTTTGGCATTTCTCCCATGGTCCTCCATAGCAATACATTGACTTTTATCCTGTATGAGACTACTAATGAAATGCTGAAGTCTTGATATAATGTTTTATTTTGCACTTTCATAGGATTATTTTGTTTGGTCAAACAAAAACTCAGCCTGGCTGGCTTCCCCACATCAAATCTTCCAAAACAACAGGCAGTAGGGTGGTTGCTTTGTTTATTCTTTTTAAGAATTTTTTTCTGGTCACATAATACCCTGATGCTCTTTAGACATTCTAAATTATTGTTTTATCTGCATGATGATATATACAGTTCACAGAAAAGAGAAGTGTGCTTGCTTTATTCAGAGGAATATTAAACTCCATGCAGTTTTCTGTGACATCAACCTCATTCATATTTAGAAATTTCTGAAGAATTATACACAATTCAGTTCATGTTGTATGCTCTAATTATTTCTACCCCTAGAAACTGGACGATGCAAAGAAGCCCTCTATAGATATAACTATCCACTGAAAGAAATTATTCCCTTCAGAAAGTATTACCTAATTTACTGGTATAAATTTATATATCCACAGGTATTTGCTGAGCATTTAACATGTCCTTAACATGGTATTACTCAGGGAAGTATAGAAATATAGGACACTATGTCTTAATTATCTAGAGCAAGATCTCCATTTTAAAAATATTTCTGGTTTGTTACAAAAACTATACTTCTGTAAAATCCAATTAAATGAATTACTAGGAAAATGAAATTGAATTAAAAACAAAATACAGTTGACTAAGAGTCAACTGACATTATATTACATTTAACAAATATAATCAGAACAAGCATTACAGAAAAGATTTAAAAACTGTACATATTGCTCATTGAAAGTTTGCATCACTGTGATCATATAAAGAACCACTACTACACTTGAACTTGTTGTAGTTCAATAATAGAAATTAAGAAGTTATGAGTAAAATAGTGATTTTCGACATGGAATCCCTACTTCACAATTTGAAGAGACATCCTACACATCAAAATGTAAAGCTCTAATGTAACAAATGTTTCTTGCTTAACTTATTTAATATAGGTTCTAGTCCATATTCAAAGGGAATAACATATCTAAACTATTTCAATTTTTTATAACTTATCACAGAGCAATCAGTGTCAAAACGATATGTTGACAGCAGTGAAAGAAGTAATTTTAAAGCAATTTCAGCAAAGCTAAAGATACTCATTCTTAATTTTTATCTAGGATAAAGAAAGTGATGCTGTATTTTCAAAACTCATCTTTAATTCTTCATCAGGAGCCAGTGCCAACAGTTTATTCTTTATTTAACTTTAACTTATGATGAAAAAAATTGATCTTGGATTTAATTAATATCTGATAAGTGAATATTCCTTTGATGGAAAAGGACTTTAAATTTAAATCATTCCACCAAATTTATAAGAGCTTGTTGATAACTTTACACAGGTAAATTATTAAGTATACTATGTACCTACTGAATAGTTGTTATTGAATTCTGGATCACGTAACATTCTATAGGAGCTCTCTTATTTCAGAAATCTTGCTTTTGTTTTTGCCTTTAAAAAGCATCCTTCTTTCCTTCTTTTCATGGAGGTGTTAAAGTAATTAGAAATACCAAAGATACCACATAAATAACAAGTCTGGATGCTTCACTCACAACTTAAGAATGTTGAGACCAAACTGGGTTCTTATATTGCATAAATGATGAGATTTTATTCTGCAATCCAAATTTTTCAACAGAAATTCTCTTCTTAATAGCCATTATACTTCAGCATGAAACAAGTTTTTGATAGCTTTCATATTATCTCCACATAAAAAGAATGATCTCAAATTTGACCCTTCAGTTTTTAGAGTCACAATTTGTACTATATCACTAAACACATCATTTAGTACACTTAACTTAAAAAAAAATCAAAACATTTCAGTGAAGTAAGGAATGTGGAGATCAATAATATTCTGGCACCAGCTCCTGATTCGGGTGATGACTCCAGACTGCTTACTTGCCTTTGCAACTGTACCATTAGAGCAAACTTCTACATAGAATTTGAACTCCAAACTGAATTTTTTTTTCAAACTTAATGTTTTTATATATACTTCACGTCTAGCTGTGTTTTTTTTTAGCACTGAAGCTAAAAATCGTTCATGTGCAAATTTCACAGATACTGAAAGGATTGCCATGCGAGGGGTATCTCTGGATGTGTTACCCTGCAATGAAAAACACTTTGCTAACTTCCTTTATTGTATGACTTGGTCTTCCTCCCTATCATTGGTTTGTTTCTGCCGTTGGTGCCTGGTGTCACTGAAGTGTGGTATTTGCATGAGCTTTTTGCCCACTATTTTCAAGCTAATACCTCTGAAATGGTCTCGTGCTAAGAACCCAGTGATTATATATACAGAGATTTCTAGTGTTAGCTCAGAATGTTACTACAGTCACTTGAAAAACACAAATGTCATATAAAAAATATTAAATGTTTACTTCCATCAATTTTTAAATTCAAGACCTTTCCTTTATAAGGTACTTTTGACTTTGAGCATATCTTTATGAGTGAATTTAAAAGCTATTTAAGTTTCATTGGTTCCCTTGCCCTATTAACCAGTGCATTAGTTAGAACACGCTGTAGTTTTGACACTTCATCATCAGTTATAGTTACTAAACAGAACTTAATATAATATAAACTCTTTTGATCTCCCTTTTTTCAAAATCATTTTCATCACCATGAATTAGTTTGTGACTGCTGCTATATTTTGAAAAGATTTATCCTTTCTTAACAAAAGTTGTCCAGTGAATCTTATTTGCATCATCATAATTAAGTTAGCCTTAAAAGTAAATAATAGTGGCGCCTGGGTGGCTCAGTGGATTAAAGCCTCTGCTTTCCGCTCAGGTCATGATCCCAGGGTCCTGGAATCAAGCCCCGCATAGGGCTATCTGCTCAGCAGGGAGCCTGCTTCCTCCTCTTTCTCTGCCTACTTGTAATCTCTGTCTGTCAAATAAATAAAATAAAATCTTTTAAAAAAAAAAAAGAAAAGAAATGGTTCACTGATGTGTAGCAATTTGAGTACAATGCTATGCATTTGCAGTTCCTGAAGTGGTGAACTTAAATCCTAGACCACCTCTGCGATGAGCAGTGTGTTTGTGTATCAGAGAAGTGAGAGTTAATATGAGGGAGAGCAACTCTCGAAAATGGAGAGCCTGGAAATATTAATAGAGGAATCTGGTCTCATAGCCATGTGTGTGGGAGCCATCACAGCTTTTTGAGCAAGGGAATAACATGAGGATAATCACGTTTTAGCAGCCAGTGCTCTGGCAGAAGTTTGGAAAATCATGGTGGTCTTGTGAAGCCTACTCATTTTACAGATAAGAAAACCATGATGTAAATAATTTATCAATAGAGCCAAAGCTAGCCTCCCAAAGCTAGCACCCCAAAATATAAACATATTTATAAAGAAGGTTTTGAAAAAAAAAAAACCTAAATAAAATATACACAGGAAGGGATGCCTGGGTGGCTCAGTTGGTTAAAATATACACAGGAAAGAGCTTGTATGCCTTGCCATATTTAAAGTTAGGTGACACTGGAATGCCAAGAGCAGTTAAATTTGCAAAAACACTGTGGAAGACTTTAACTTGACCCTACCTAAGAAAAATTCTGATATTTAATTGTCTTGGAAAAGATACTCTTAATTCAATGACATGGACAGTTTTCAGGTCACTCCATTCCCAACAGCTATGTGACACGCATTAGCCATGACCATGGAAGCGTGAAGAAATTAAGCAACTACAGAAGACATTAGAGAACTATAAAAAATTCAAGGACTGAAAGTGGCAATGTAAAGTTGCAATTAGCCTATTTTTATTCTTTTTTGGATGACATTTTACTAATTTACATAAACTTACACATAGCACAATAAAATGTAAAAACGCATTCCCTGCATTTTCACAAAAAATGTGCAAACTTATTATTGTAATAGTAGTCTGAATTAATTTAAAACAGTAATTCTTCCAGGGATATACCAGACATTGTGGGTTGACTTAAAACAATCATTTCCCATTTTTAAATTTGGTGTGCATTACTTTACTGTATATGCAAGATCTTTGGGAAAAGTTGACTCCATCCCCAATGGTAGAGGTGGGAGGGGAAAATGGGACATAATAAGGATGGAGATAAAATGCAGCATACCTTACTCCTTATCTTTTCAGTAATAGCATAATTACTTCCTGCTAGACAGTCTCCAGTACCTGGAAAATATTGAGTACATGTTAAGTGTTAAGTTAATAAATGATAATATCTTTTTTACATTTGGAAAGACTAAATAAGGGAGAATCTTGTTATTTGTAGAGGGTCATGTACATATTTGAGGAAGCTGGAAGTCATAGATGAATCTTGTCATTCCTTGAGTTTTGTTATAGTTTGCCTTTCCATAATATACTGTTGATTTATCAGTGTGTTCTCAAGCTTATAAGCAGTTTTGTCATTGATTTCCATTAAATATGAGAATTAACTACTAATTTTATAATAAGCAATGTGAAAATTTTTTACTTGAATTCTGAGTGGACAAGAAAGTGCTGAAGTCTTGCAAAAGAAGAAGGAAACATATGGAACTGAACATTCATGTAGAGGGAAAAAAACCAAACATGACAAAGATCTGTTGCACAAGCTAAAAGCCCTATTTATTTAAATGCACATGATGAGTACTTTTACCACCTAGGTTTTTGTTAGAACAAATTTACAATATTCCTAATGAATTATGGAAGGTGTTTAACTTGGAAAGTAAGTGAAAGCAAGGTAACATTGAATTGTAAAAATATTGAGGTTGAAAATACTCAGATGTATTAAAATACTTTTAGCATAATGTATTTCTGGAAAGGCTACAATTGCTTTCCTTGTTGCAAACTTCCCACCTGGTTAGGTAGAGTTATTTAAAATCCTTGAGATAAGTCGCTGTGCAGAACCTCTTGGCAAACACAGGAAGTGCTTCTTACTGAGTCTGTCATCCTACTACTACAGCAATTTCACATTTGTTACCATAGCAAAATCTAAAATTACTTTTGTGTTCTACCTAAATCTCAGTACATAAATAATAAATATAATAGACTGTTTTGCCTGAAACTTAGATTTAACTTGAAGTAGTGACTTTCTATTTAAAAGAAAATATGCTATACCAGTACAGAAATCTAACTTTCTTAAATCATCTCTCCCTGGTGCATTGTCTTTCTATTGCTTATGTATTTCCCACTTGTAACTATTGACAATATTTGCAATTCATGACTTAAATTACATCCAAGGACCACAACACTTTTAACTTCATGTTTGCTTCATATGGTACTGAAAATAATTTTCATTAAAAATTTTAAAATTTTCTTATATGATATCATATTCTACATGCAAAAGATATAACCTAGAGACCAAATGGTTTATTAACTAGATCTACAATCAGGTAATAGAAATGGAAGAAATTTACTGGGGTTTCTTCCACTGGACTATAAAACCATGAAAGTAGGTACATTCTATATCTTGGTTACAAATTATTATTTAATTCCCCTCAGCTTGCAAAGGCCTTATCTAATTTAGTACGTACTTTGTAACTTTTGTTCAGTGAGTGAATTAACTGATGATAATTGGAAAGGCAAGTTAAAAAAGAGAAATAAGACTTTGAGAGACTTGAAGATGTTGATTAAAAAATAAGTATAATAGGGGCCACTGGGTGGTGCTGTCTTGGTTTTGGCTCAGGTCAGGATCTCAGGTTCCTGAGATCGAGCCATGTGTTAGGCTTGACGCTCAGTGAGGAGTCTGCTTAGGACAGTCTCTCTCTCTTTCTGCCTGCCACCACCCCACTTTCTCTCTCTCCTTCTCTCAACTAAATAAGTCTTACAAAAAATAAGCATAACTGGTTTGGTCTGACAAATAAGGAGCTTAGAAATTGTCACTCCATCCTAACAAGTAAAAAGCTGAATAAACTGAGAAATAAGCAACTCTCAGATATTTCAAAGAGTTCATGGACAAACCACTGCTCCTAAGATTGGTGAGACAGAAAGGCAGAGAGAATTACAACTTTACAGAGCAGACACTTCCACAAAATCAGTCCTGGGCTTGTGAAACCTGTACTGTAATTGTTGAATCGCTTGAAGGTTTAGTGTGGCTATGACTCTGATGAGAACTCTACGTGAGGGAAAACCCCCAAACAAAAACAAACTCCAAGGGGACCCAGCTATAGGGAGTCTCCATACATTTGCTAGTTTTACCTCCAGGAGCTCTACCAGATTCTCATAGTTGATTGTGGAGAAAGATTTCCTCATGCTTCTAGCAGGAGAAAGGGGAAAAGTACCATTTTGAAAAATACCCCTTTTATCTATACAAGAACAATTCAGAGCTCTGATGCAAAGTATCAATGCACAAAAGAAATTGAGAGAGACTCCATAATCATGGACAAAAAGATTCAATATTCTCAAGATGTCAGTTCTTCACAAATTTGTGTATAGATTCAACACAATCCCAATCAAAATCTCATTAAGTTAACTAATGGATATCAACAAACAGATTCTAAATTTACCTGAAGGGTCTGAAGACCAGGAATATCTTACATAGTATTGAAGGAGAAGAACAAAGTTAGAGCACAGATAATACTCTTCTTTGAGATTACTATAAAACTATAGTAATCAAGATAGTGTGGTTATTGGTAAAAGAATAGACAGATCAATGGAATGGAGTAGAGAGCCCATAAATAGACCCACAGAAGTATGTAAACTGAACTTTGACAAAGGAACAAAAGCAATATACTAATGCAAAGAGGGTCTTTTCAACCAGTAGTGCTGGAACTGGACATTTGTAAAAAAAAAAAAACAAAAAAAAAAAAACTGGGGCGCCTGGGTGGCTCAGTGGGTTAAGCCGCTGCCTTCGGC
The DNA here is from genome assembly GCF_020171115.1 of Neogale vison. Taxonomy (NCBI): domain Eukaryota; kingdom Metazoa; phylum Chordata; class Mammalia; order Carnivora; family Mustelidae; genus Neogale; species Neogale vison. The sequence continues at coordinate 29,503,479 of NC_058101.1, forward strand.
TCAGGTCATGATCTCAGGGTCCTGGGATCGAGGTCCCGCATCGGGCTCTCTGCTCAGCAGGGAGCCTGCTTCCCTCTCTCTCTCTCACTCTCTCTCTCTCTGCATGCCTCTCGATCTACTTGTGATTTCTCTCTGTCAAATAAATAAATAAAATCTTTAAAAAACAAAACAAAACAAAACAACAACAGAGACCATATGTGCTTCATGATAGTTAACTCAAAATGGATCACAGACCTAAATATAAAATCTGAAAGTATAGAACTCTTACAATATAGTTTAGGAGAAAATCCATAACCTTGGGTCTGGTAATGACTTTTTATTTATTTATTTTTTTTTAAAAAGAATTTATTTATTTATTTGACAGAGAGAAATCACAAGTAGATGGAGAGGCAGGCAGAGAGAGAGAGAGAGAGAGGAGGAAGCAGGCTCCCTGCTGAGCAGAGAGCCCGATGTAGGACTCGATCCCAGGACCCTGAGATCATGACCTGAGCTGAAGGCAGCGGCTTAACCCACTGAGCCACCCAGGTGCCCCTGGTAATGACTTTTTAGATACAGTATTAAAGGCACGGTCCATGAAAGAAACAATTAACAAACTGTACCTGACTAAAATTAAAAACTTCTCTGCAAAAGACAATGTCAAGAGAATGAGAAGACAAGCTACAGACTGGAAGAAAGTATTTACAAAAGACATTTGATAAATAGCCGTTATCCAAAGTACACAAAAACTCTTAAAATTCAAACTTGGAAGATGAACAACCCCATTAAGAATTGGACAAAAGACCTGAACAGTTACCTCAATAAAGAAGACATACTGTTGACAAGGAAACAGATGGATAGATGTTCAACTTCCTCTGACATCAGGAAATTGCAAATTAAAATGAGATGCCACCACTCACCTATGAGAATGGACAAAATCCAAAGCAGATGATCCCAAATGCTGGGAAGAATATAGAACAACAGGATCTCTCATTCATCGATGGTGGAAAAGAAATGGTACAGCCACTTTGGAAGACAGTTTGGTGTATTCTTCCAAAACTAAACATACTCTGACCATACTAACAAGCAACTACAGTCTTCATGTTTACCTGATGAGTTGAAAACATGTCAACATACCAACTTGCACATGGATGTTAATGCAGTTTTATTCATAATTTCCAAAAACTTGTAAGCAACTAAGGCATCTTTTAGTGGGTGAACAGATTTAAACAACAACAACAACAACAACAAAACAACTTAAGTACATCAGTGCTACAAAGAAATAGCTATCAAGCCATGAACAGATGTGGAAGAATCTTAAATACTCATTAATAAGTAAAAGAAGACAATATGAAAGGTCTATGTAAGATTCCACTATGACACTCTGTAAAAGTAAGAACTATGAGCGGTGGAAGTATCTGTGTTTGCCCTGGCTTAGAGGGAAGGAAGTGATGAATAGGCAGAGCACAGAGGACTTTTAAGATGTGTTCCATATGGTACTATAATGGTAGATCCACTTGATTATACATTTATCAAGATGCACATAATATATGACATCATTAGTGAACCCTAGTGTAAACTAAGGACTTTGGAAGCTAATGACATGTTAACCTAGGTTCATTGGTCGTAACAAATGTATCCTATCGTGGTGGATATTGATAGTGAGGGAGGTTGTGCATTTGTGGAGATGAGGAATATATGGGAATGCTCTGTAGTTTCTGCTCAATTTTTCTGTAAACATAAAACTTCTCCTAAAAATACAAGGTTGTTTGTTTGTTTGTTTGTTTGTTTTATTTCATATCTTTATATTTTTTTTCCAATTTATTTATTTTCAGAAAAACAGTATTCATTATTTTATCAGGCCAACTTGGGTTTGAATCGTGGCTTCATCTTTCATAAGTTGTGTGACTTTGGGTTTAATTTTTCAAATCTCATTTTCCTTCTCTCTAAAATAGGGTTCATAATTCCTAAATTATATGCTCTTTTTGAGGTTCATGTGAGGTGTTATTTGAAAGGCACCAACTCCCTGTCTTTTCTTCCTTCTCTTCTCTTCCCCCGACCTACTCCCTGCTCCCTCCCCCATAGTCTTTTGGCTGGGAATGAACTGCAATGAAATCAGAAAAGGAAGAAAAAACTACAAAAAGAGCTAGACATCTACCGTGTCAATTATTCAGACTCAGTTCAACTTAGCAATCTGAGATTAATTCTGATTTGAGACCTCTGGGGCTATCCTGGTACCAAGTCCCAACTGATGCTAACCTATCCTCAGCAGATGCCCTGCCTCGTTAACTAGGCTTCTGATTTGCTTCTAGAATGCCAACATTCCCTAAAATTCTCAGCCCCTAGATTGACTCCGTATGTGTGCATTCTTTTTGCTGTGCTGTCTTAATTCATATATCCCATCCTCAGTATTAGATTCTTGCACTGTTCTTACAAGTTTCTTCCAAGGTCCTTAGTCCAGCTTCTGAACTAGGCAAGAGACTGGAATGATTTTGTCTTATTATTAGCATTCTTGATGCGGATTGTCAAATCCAACAGATGGCAATAAATAGATGACAACATTCAAATTTCCAACGTCTGAGTTCTCCTCAGAAATCCTTTCCTTGTGTTTAGTCACTTCCTCCCCTCTTCCTCTAAAAGGCTGTCATAGGGGCACCTGGGTGGCTCAGTGGGTTAAAGCCTCTGCCTTTGGCTCAGGTCATGATCCCAGGACCATCGGATCGAGCCCCGCATCATCGGGCTCTCTGCTCAGCAGGGAGGATGTTTCCCTTTCTCTCTCTCTCTGCCTGCCTCTTTGCCTACTTATGATCTCTGTCAAATAAATAAAATCTTTAAAAAAAATTTTTTTAAAAAGACTATTATATCTTCTATGGAGGACAGGAGGGCTGTAAAGTATACATAATACTTGATTTTTATTTAACAAGTAATCAGACCACCTGGTAAGGATATTCTCAACTTCCTTTTCTCCCTCTGACCTTATTCAAACCTTAATTCATGTTTATCAGTTTCCCAGGGCTGCCATACCAACTTGGGGACTTAAATCAACAGAAATTTATTTTTTCCCAGTTCTGGAGGCCATAATTCCAAAATCAAGTGTCAGCAGGGTCATACACCCTACAGAAGCTCTAGGGAGAATTCCTTCTTTGTATCTTTTTGCTTCTTGTGACCACAACACTCCAGTCTCGGCATCTGACTTCATTTTGCTTTTTTCTCTCTATATCTGTGTCAAATCTCCCCTGCCTTTCTTTAATAAGGAGTCCTGTGATGGCATTTAGAACCTACCTAGATAATCTAGGATTATCTCCTCATCTCAAGAACCTCAGTGTAATCACATCTGCAAAGACTCTTTTTTCAAATAAAGTAGCACTCATATGTTCCAGCAATTTGACATGGACATTTTTTGGAGGGCTATTTTTAATGCTATCATGTCACGTTTTTCTCTCTTTCCTGTGTCAGCGGAAGAGCCATTCTTTACTTGTTGGTCTTTACTCTTGATCTCATCCTGCCTTAGTTCCGTTCCTCTAACGTCAAAGCCTGAGACAAGCATATTATCATTTGGGAGGTGGTCCAAGAAAACAGGAGTGATAAAATGGAAGTGAGGAAAAAATAAGGAGAAAAGGACAATTGCTGTATTACAGCAGCCGCAATAGAGACTCAATTGTTTTGTGAGGTGACTGGTCATATATTTTACCTATTGATTAAAATTGTGCTGTCTACGGCCATACCACCCTGAACATGCCTGATCTTGTCTGATCATAAAATTGTGCTGTTTGTCGTTTGTTATTGATTTTTAAGACTTCTTTATATATTTTGGATACAAACGCTTTGACAGATTTAAGTATTGAAACTACCTTATTTCATTCTGTGGTCTATCTTTTCACTTACTACCAAATGTCTGGGCCAAAATGCTCTCTCCTCAATATTATTTCTTGTCCATATCACTCAATTTTTCTTAACAAAAGTTTCAATTTTGTCCTATAGTATTCACATTACTTTTGTTCTTTCAATAAAGAAATTTAATTTTCCATTTCCCAAAATATATTCTGTTATGAGCATACCTATTTTAAAGCATTAGGTCCACCTACATTGATTTTCCTGGGGAGTTTCATTGGTAACCTCCTCATGTTCATATAGAATACTACACAAAAATAACTCTACGGCTTCTTCTTCTCTTAGTATCCTGAAAATAAGACTTTTTTTTTTTTTGGCCAGGCTTTTGAATTGTATTTCCAGAAAAAATGGCCTCACAACATCAGACCTGTACCCACACAAACATTCAGTTTCATTTAATTTGGTGCAAATATGGACAAGACAGACTGTGTCCTAAAAGGGTTCACCATGCAGGAAAGAGAGTAAAGCAAATAAACAAATCACAGTGAGCCCCAACTTAGGGCAGATTTTTAAAAAGAAAATAAAGGAAAGTACTAACAAAGTTCCCAGCACACAGTGTTTCCTAGAATAGTGCCTGAGCTGAACTGCTGTTGTAATTGAAATGATTTGTTTATATCTCCACGGTAGGTTTTGGAACAGAGCTTTAGAGAAGACGGTTGGAAAAGTCAGCTTAATGGATAAATGTCTTTTCTTGCCCAGGGTTTAGAAAGGGATACAATCAGATAACATGATAATAGGATCAGAGAGGATGGACAGTGGTGGAGTCTTTGAAGGGTCGATGCTGTTTACGAGTATGTTTTAAAATTTCACTGTCATTGGTTACAAATGAGGTCACATGTGCATCACCATTCCAAATCCCAAAAGCTGTAAGTTACTACCTGTTAATTAGCAAAATTCTGGTCTTTCGTGGGTCTTCTCCCCCCAGTATTTCTGAGGTTCTCTGGGAGAATTTTCTGCATTCTTAATTCCAACCGCCTTGTGGATTGATTGTTGCTAAGGTGTTGGGGAACTCAGACATCGTTCTTGACTCTCATCCCTAGTCCCTAAAGCCTAACCTGCTTGTTCCTTTGACTCAAGTGATTATCGTCATGCTACTGATGGTGGGGTTTGACAATCATCTGAAGTTCAAGAGGGTCCCCAGAAATGTACAACTTTCTGAACTACTTATTCAGGTGATCCCAATCACCTTCTCTCGTGTTGCTGGGTTCACTATCATGAACCCTAATTGTCTTCACTGGATCCTTCCCATGCTATAGTTTGAAAAATTATGTTCCACTGCAGATTCAAATTAATACACATAAACACACACAGGCACATACACAGAATGGAGAAGGTTTGCATGGCTTCTGCAGAAAGGATTCCAGTGTCACATAGACCCAGTTTCCTTTTAAACTAGACTGGTTCCAAGTTCAGCTCACTGATTAATATTTCCCACTTTTATGGAGATATCAAGAACTATATATATGTCTATATATATAGATATATCGAGATGTATAGATATATCTATATATCACCCTTTAGGCACCCAATACATATTTTTAAATGACTGCATAAATGAAAGAATTAGATTTTCTTCAGTGATTTCAATGTCATTTTTTAAAATTTGGCCTTTTTAGGGATGAACGCAGTCTTATAATTTAAAAAAATATATTCATAACATTCAGAGTGAGAAAATGTATTTTAGGATCCTGCAGATTTTCCTATATAAAACTCCTTTGGGGCGCCTGGGTGGCTCAGTGGGTTAAAGCCTCTGCTTTCCGCTCAGCTCATGATCCCAGCATCCTGGGATGGAGCCCCGCATTGGACTGTCTGCTCGGCAGGGAGCCTGCTTCCCTTCTTCTCTCTCTGTCTGCCTCTCTGCCTACTTGTGATCTCTTTCTGTCAAATAAATAAATAAAATCTAAAAAAAAAAAAAAAGAACAAAAAAAGAACAAAAAACTCCTTTAAGGGACACCTGTCTGGGTTAGTCAGGTAAGCATCCAACTCTTGATTTCGGCTCAGATCATGATCTCAGGGTCATGAGATCAAGCCATGCATCAGATTCCACCCTGAGCTAGAGCCTGCTTAAAATTCTCTCTATCTCTTCTCCCTCTGCCCCTCCCCCGCAACTTGCATACTCTCTCTCTAAAAAAAAATAAAAATAAAAACTTCTTTAAAATTTTATAGCTAGTAGATACAAAGAGTTGAGTGAAATTGACTACATTACCTGTTTGCAGAGTTGATGTACGTATTAGACACAAATTTGGCCAACTACTTGGCTCAAAACTGGTCATTTCTATGCTAAAACTCCTGCCCTCTGGATATAACTAAATGAACCAAGGTTCAGTTTCTGACCCAGTCTAGGACAGTCAGAGTTTATTTTTCAGGTTTTTGAAAAATTACAAAAAGACACTCAAAAACAGAAGTGCTTGAAATTGAGTCAATATGGTAGAACTAAGAGCTAAGAGCCCTGCAGCTGCCCTAGTGTTTGTCATTATGATCTTAGAGACTCAGTGCTTGTTTTAATTCTAACATTGACCCCAATATCATTCCAATAATTTTCTGTTTTACTTAGGCCAGCCAGTGCCAATGTCTGTTATTTGCAACCTAAAGAATCTTAACAAATAAATGAATTATATAGCCCTAAATACAAATGACAACATATGGAAGAGGGATGTTTTATTCACCTCAGTAAAATTGGAAGCCAAGTCCTAGAATCCAGTTAAGATGACTGGTCAGGGAGTGATGACTCAATATAATTGGGTACTCAGTTTTATTGGAAATCCCAAGGACTTTGGTGTTAGAAAATCTAAATCTGAACCACAGCAATGCCTTTCTATGTGGAATTTGGTCAAATTAATGTTAAATTATAAAAATATAAAGATATGTAAAAAGAGATAGAAAATATAAAGTTAACATATAATTATCAATAATATTAACACTAGTAAATATTATTTTACATTTCTATAAATTGGAAATGTTAATACAGTACCTGATCATGGTGCTATTGTGAGAACTGGATGACAATGAGATTGAAAATAATGGCATAGAGTCAGCATCTATAAGGTTTGTGCAGATATAGTTGAAGATAAGGTCAGAGAGACAAATTGGAGTTACACCTTGGAAAGCCTTACTGCCATCGTGAAAAATTGGAAGTTGATTTATTTGGAAACTGGAAGGCTACGAAGGCCTTTGAGCAAGAAGTGATATGATTGTTGCTGTACTGTTTGGAGATTAATTTGATACCATGATACAAGATGGACAATTGGGGGATGGTAAATAACAAACTTTAAGGAGATATTCGAGGTATCCAGATGATAGCAATGAGATCTTCAACTAGCCAGATAACAAAGGAAACAGAACAGATGGAGGGTATATGAGATGCATAATGTGCAATACGTTGTTTGTGGGGGTAGGTGAGAAGAAATACATAAATCAGAAACTCTTGAGGTACCAAGCCTAAAGGCTTGGGATAAAAACAAATATATCAGGATACCAGAGATATGCATGACATATAATGAAGCAAAATTTAAAAATGGACAGAGAGTGACAGAAACCATACTTTGCATACCAACTATAATATTTTTATATCTTATAAATCTTAGTTTTGAACCATTATTATCTTGTGTGTTAATTTATCAGAACTGGGTTATGAATCATTCACCATGTATGTATTAAGCTGGTTATACTCCTTTGGAATTGTCTTAAAAGAAGTAGTTTGGCTTTTCCTTAGACCTCCCATGCTTTCCTATGTAGAACACACCCTTAAATTGTGGCAAATTTCTACTTTTTACACCACCTACAATTGGTTGAGCAATTCCTTTGTACCTGAAATACTGCCATTATTTCACGTGAATTATCTGACTTAATTTGTTTAATTTTTACAAGTTCACTGTTTGCTGTCAACACTCTTATTCTTGTTTCAAAAATGAGGTGGCTAAAGTTTCAAGAGGTGGCCATAACTCAACCCATGGCCAAACTTACTGCTTGGGATTGCCTTCTGTTCGTTTTCCTGCCACAAGAGTAAATCAACATCATGGACATGCCTTTTGAGACAAATGAAAAATAGTTTTGAATGGTTATTTTCTCCTGAAACTTATATTAGCTTTCCTTGGAAGGTTTACTACTGTTAAAGATATCCTACTAAATGCTAAAGGTGATTACTTTGAAATAAAAACAATTAAATTACAGGTAGGAGTTCTAAAATGTATTTTTATAGTAATGGTTTTCAAACTTCTTTAATGCCACAACACAATAAGTCTAAGTTACAAAGCTCCCAGTGACAATAGCTCCTTAAAGCAATTGATTCTTATTGGTTGGGGTATGGATGGCACAGGCATATCTGAGAGTGTGTAGCAGTGCAAAAATGACCAGGATTTTTTTTCCCCAAGTATTTTTAAGTGGTGTGGTGAGCATATTTCTTAGCCCTACTTGATCTCTATGAATAATAAATATATTCTTCATGTGCTAATTCTGTCCCCAGCTTCATCCTGAATTTGTAACTATATTGATAAATTTTTAAAAGGCTATTGCTTAAAATTCCTACATTGAAAAAAAAAGAAAGAAAAAGCACAAAACAAACGATTCAAACAGTCCTTTTAATTATATACTTTAAAGTTATGTTCTAGCTGTGAATTCTTTTCTTTTTTTTTTTTATTTATTTGACAGATCACAAGTAAGCAGAGAGGCAGGCAGAGAGAGAGAGGAGGAAGCAGGCTCCCCATTGAGAGGAGAGCCCGATGCGGGGCTAGATCCCAGGACCCTGGGATCATGACCTGAGCTGAAGGCAGAGGCTTTAACCCACTGAGCCACCCAGGCGCCCCTGTGAATTATTTTCTTATCCTAGATATCACTTGTCAACAAAACAAGGCAAACGTGGGAAAAAACAAGAAAGAAAAACATGGGTTTAGAGAGTAAAATAGAGATTTATGAGGATGTATCCCTGACAGATAGATATATATACAGTGAGTACTCTGTAAACACTGGTTCCTTCCTACCCTCATGCTCTACTAGCCTCAGCCTCCTGTTCTAAAAGGTTTTCTCAGTTCAAGTTTCTTCCCATCTACCACTGGTGCTACTTTCACTCCTGTTTATTTATTTATTTAATTTTTTTCTTTCCTCTTCTTTTCTTGCCTACATCTGTTGTAGGAAAGATTTTGAAATAATTTAAACTCAATTCTCAAGATATTTGTGGCAACTATTTTTAGTAACTGTGGAATATTAAGTAAATGATAATCTGAAGAAATGAGAGAGGATCCTGAGGGCAGCGTAGACCTTCCTGAATCCAAAACATTTGCCCATGTAAGCCAGTATTGTCCACTGAATGCATTTTTAGTAAGGAGAGATGGATACAGTTAACAGCAATATTTTATTTTATTTTTATTTGTTTATTTGACAGACAGAGATCACAAGTAGACAGAGAGGCAGGCAGAGAGAGAGAGAGAGGGAAGCAGGCTCCCTGCTGAGCAGAGAGCCCAATGCGGGACTCGATCCCAGGACCCTGAGATCATGACCTGAGCCGAAGGCAGTGGCTTAACCCACTGAGCCACCCAGGCGCCCAACAGCAATATCTTAAAATAAAGGTAGGAAACTAGACACTAGACAATGCAGGAACGGCATTGATTAATTTTGTCCGAAGTAGGATGGAAAGGAGGAACACATATGAATGTGTAGGACTGATGCAAGAAAACATCATTTAAGCAGTGTCTTGAAGGATGAATAGGACTTTTCTAGGTATAGGAACAAAATGTCTCAATTAATTTACTTAAAATTATATTACTTTTTTCCAACTCATCTTAACACCTGAAAACTCTGGTCTAGGAATGTTCTGCAGTCTTTATACAGAAATCTTAATTGTCGTCAGTTTATAAAAGCTGACAGTCCACGACCAGCTAATAATTTGAGTCATGTTGCTCTTCCAATCTTTAATAATTCACATAGAAGGAAAAAATGTGACATTAAATTATCTCGAAGTCATTTCGCTGGAATTACTTTATTTCTCAGAATTTGGTAGACCGATATATATCTCAAAGGGAAATCACAAAATATGACTACTTTGGTAACTTGTTATGGGTTACATATTTCTATTTAATTTTTTATGTTAAAAAATACAACGTACTTGGAGTTAAAAGTGATTCAAATTTTAATCAGATAAATAAATGAAAGTTGACAAATTTTGATATTATATTAGTATATTTGTTGACATGGATGGTGACAATGAATGACATGTATAAAATGATTATAAAATGAATTTTTATACATAGCAGCTACATTTACAAATATTACTCTGTATAGTGTACAAAGTACAATCTCTTCTTCTGGAGGCTTTTATATATATTTAAGTGCAAAAATCTTAGATAGAGCATTCAGTGAATTTTACAATGTGACCAACAGATCAATCAAGGACCACCTGATTCAAGATACAGAACATTAACAGCCCAGAAGCAATCCTCATGGTCCTTTATAGTCATTAACGCCCACAAAGAAAATCATAATTTTATTACCAAGACTTCTGTCACCATAAATTAATTGTGTCTGTTTTAGAAATTTTTTTTTAAGATTTTATTTATTTATTTATTTGACAGACAGAGATCACAAGTAGGCAGAGAGGCAGACAGAGAGAAAAGGAGGCAGGCTCCATGCTGAGCAGAGAGCCTGATGCGGAGCTCGATCCCAGGACCCTGGGATCATGACCTGAGCCGAAGGCAGAGGCTGTAACCCACTGAGCCACACAGGCGCCCCTGTTTTAGAAATTTTCAAGAAGATTTTATTTATTTATTTGAAAGAGAGACAGAGAGAGCTGAGCAGGGGGAGGGACAGAGGGACAAGCACTCTCCCTGCTGAGAACAGAGGTGGCCAGTTGCTGAGCTCTGGCTGGATCCCAGAACACTGAGGATCAGTGACCTCAGCTAAAGGCAGACCCTTAACTGACTGAGCCACCCACGTACTCCTGTTTTATAAACTTATGGAAAGGAAATCATACTGTATATATTCTTTTGTTTCTAGTACATTTCGCTCAACATAATGTATGTTGTTGAATATAATAGGGATATACAGATACATATTATAGATAATGTATTTCAATTACATGAATATTCTTTTTGATGACTATGTGCTTTCTTTTTTTTTCCTTTATTTTAGGATTTTATTTATTTATTTGAGAGAGAGTAGGAGAGATTGATCGTGAGCTGGGTGGGTGGGTGGTAAAGGGAGAAGCAGACTCCTGGCTGAGCAGGGTGCTCCATGCAGGGCTTGATCCTGAGCTGAAGGCAGATGCTTAAGTGACTGAGCCACCCAGGTGCCCGATGACTCTATGCTTTCTACAGTTGTGGATGAATATTTGAGATTTTGATCCCCATTTTTGATAATTAAGAATAATGGTTCTGTATACACTCTTGATGTCATTGTTAAAAGAATAGGCTCTGGAGTCCCATGACTTAACTTCAAATCCTAATTTCTAACGTATGAACTGTGTGATCTTGATCAAGTTATTTAGCTATACCTGCCTCCTTTCTTCATCTGTATAATGGGTAATTATACTCACACTATTGGTTAATCTGTTTATTACGTTTAAGAATAAATAGCCCCTGAAACAGGGCCTGGCATGTAGTAAGAACTCAGTATCTATGTTTATTTTACAGTTACTTCTTCTTCTTCTTTTGCTTGATTGCATTATCAATGTTGCCATTTCTATATAGACCATTTTAATATCTGTAGAGCCTTTTTGTCTGCTCCCTTTCTTTCACCAATTCTGTGTTAATCTTTTAAAAGTGTTTCTGGAATATCTGGATGTGAAATTCTTTCAGAAGTTTTATGGACAATAAGCTGTTTGAACTCCTGAGTGTCCAAAAAAATCCCTCCATAGTCAATGCCATCATATTCAAAGGTGGTTTGATTAGATGCACAATTCTAAGTTCTAATGAACATTTTTCTTCAGAACTTTGTTATCCTTTAGTTAATTACCTGGTGTCGTGTCCCAAGTTCACTCTTTCTCCCATAGCCCCCTGCTCTTTACTTAGCACTATTCCAGAGTTGGTCCAGACTCCGCAGGGAAGCCTCTTTCCAGTGCAGGGAACTGCAAATGTGTCTCAGCTCTTTGGGCTTCTGTTTTCAGCTAGGTCCATCCACCAAGTCCCTCGTCGCATGATAACACACTTTTCCACTTCCTGCACTGCTATGGATTTCAATTTATTTATTTATTTATTTATTTATTTATTTTGTTATTTCTGGACAGTTTTGAGAGAAAGGCAGGATAATATCTTGAACAGGAAATAAGATTTTTTTGGACATAGTCCTTAACATTTTACTGATTTTATCCCTTATTTTTTAATATTGGGAACAATGCGGCTTTTTATGCAGAGACCTATGCTCACACTCTTCATTGCCTCCATAACAGCTGTGCTCCCAAGCAAGTAACAGACCCCTCTTTTAGTTCTGGTATCCTCATCTCCAATGCTAACTAGTTATCATGTGGTGGTAGCAAATGTACAGAGAAAAGCAGTCAATTAATTCGACACCAACCATATGCTTCTCTGTAAGCCTTGTGGGAAATGGGGCCAGGGTTGGAAAATGGCGCTCAGGGACTTGAAGGCTTGGGATTCTAATTCTAGGTAACATGCCCTTGTCTTGTTGAGTAAGCTTGGACATGTGATTCCAAGTTTTTGAACCGCAAATTCATTTTTAAAATAGGTGGGTGGGTATTATAATTACAGTCCCACAAAATCTTTAAAATACCTTGTAGGTTTAGAAGTCTATGTTTCTAAGCTTAAATTGAGATGGCACTATTTAGCCACTGCCGAGGTAAGGTATATGTGTATACATAATGTATCTGAGTATCTGAGTGTGTGTGTGTGTGTGTGTGTGTGCGCGCGCGCGCAGGAGCAGGGGGCACGTTGTGTATGTATGTGGGCGTCCTGAAGGGAAATATATCTTTAGAGAAGACATTATTTTTGGCATTGAAGTTGAATGGTTCTTTTGGAATGAATTTAGCTTTGATCTATTTATTTTGGCAGAACTATCAGGAAGTGTACTCAGTGGAGAGAGGGACTGTTGACTGGGTGTTTGAACAGAAGCTGTTTTGCATATTTATCTGTCATCTCTTCTGGCCCTGCGGGAGCCTGAGGCTTCTGCCTTGTCTAATTCCCCTGCTGGGCCAGTCCAGAGGCTGCCCCTTCCCTCTCCTTCCTCCCTTGATATTCTTTCACATTTTGTGAGATTTTTAAAAACTGATTTCAGAGAGATTGAATGAAGTACAGTTATTGTTTATATTCTCACCCATTTTTGTTTCTTAAAGAATTATCGTTGCTTCTTTGAATAGGTAGGTATAGAGATCTCCCTTATACATCTCACTGGAGCTTACTTAAAAGGGTCTCTCCACCTGCACTTTATTGCAAAGGCAAAGAGCACACATCACATCACCACATTCTTTCAGTTAAGGGATGTGCCTGTACTCCCGTGGCTATCCTTTTGGATATTTTTTCATCTTCCCTCCTCCAGGCCACTTTAGAAATATGTACATTTAATTCATATTCTGAGACCACTAATTCTGTCTCTAGGGCCCTTATTTAATTTCTGAGTGTACTTTACAGTGCCATTCATTCCCCCCGAGATCTACTATAGCATTCTTTTGTGGTTTTTTTTTTTTTTATTTAAATTTTTTTTTTTTAAAGATTTTATTTATTTATTTGACAGAGAGAGATCACAAGCAGGCAGAGAGGCAGGCAGAGAGAGAGGAGGAAGCAGGCTCCCTGCCGAGCAGAGAGCCCGATGCGGGGCTCTATCCCAGGACCCTGAGATCATGACCTGAGCCGAAGGCAGCGGCTTAACCCACTGAGCCACCCAGGCGCCCTGTGTTTTTTTTTTTTTAATTAGAAAAATGACACATTTATTAGACACTAGACACTGGGCATAGTTGAAAAGACTGAATGTGTGTTTGCCCCTGCAGAGCTTAGAGATTAATAAAAACATGTGAATAATTAATTAGACATGCCTAGGTATATGTATTTACAGATTTTGATCAAAGAGAGATACGAACTGGCTGCTGGGAAGGAGACTACCTGGGGAATGACTTTGTTGTGTAGTGAGGGGGCCAGGGAAGGCTTCTCTGGGGGTGATACTTAAAAGGGGACCTGGAAGATGAGTAGAGTAAGGTGAAGATTTGGGACAGAGCATTCTGCAGGGGGAGGTGTAACAAATATTTTCTGGGCTGGGGCATAATCCATATCCCGTTCAATTAGCTCTAATATCTAGAAAAATGCTCTGACAAGTCCAGATGGAACTTTTTTCGTTGCATATGGGGGGAATGTGAGGAAGCCACGAATCATACTGGCTCTACATGGCAACATGAAATTTCTGAAATTATGAAATGAGGTGAGGAGAGTGAAGATGAAGGAATAATAGAAGAGAGAAAGATGGGAAGAGGGTCTGAGAAAAAGCACAGAGAACAGCAGATAGAGAAATTCCTAAAGGAGCGAAGAGTCCATAATTTCACAAATACAGTGATGATTGATGTTGATTGTAAGATTGTCTCTTGTCTTTTTTTTTTTTTTCCTGGACAGTTTCTCATTTTACTTATTTTTATTTATTTATTTATTTATTTATTTATTTTTAAAATTTTTTATTTCTTTTCAGCATAACAGTATTCATTGTTTTTGCACCACACCCAGTGCTCCATGCAATCCGTGCTCTCTCTAATACCCACCACCTGGTTCCCCCAACCTCCCACCCCCCACCCCTTCAAAACCCTCAGGTTGTTTTTCAGAGTCCATAGTCTCTCATGGTTCACCTCCCCTTCCAATTTCCCTCAACTCCCTTCTCCTCTCTATCTCCCCATGTCCTCCATGCTATTTGTTATGCTCCACAAAAAAGTGAAGCCACATGATAATTGACTCTCTCTGCTTGAGTTATTTCACTCAGCATAATCTCTTCCAGTCCAGTCCATGTTGCTACAAAAGTTGGGTATTCGTCCTTTCTGATGGAAACATAATACTCCTGTATATGGACCATGTCTTCCTTATCCATTCGTCTGTTGATGGGCATCTTGGTTCTTTCCACAGTTTGGCAACCGGGCCATTGCTGCTATAAACGTTGGGATACAGATGGCCCATTTTTTCACTATATCTGTATCTTTGGGGTAAATACCCAGTAGTGCAATTGTAGGGTCATTGGGAAGCTCTATTTTTAATTCCTTTTTTTTTTTTTTTTAAGATTTTATTTATTTATTTGTCAGAGAGAGAGGAGCAGTGTGAGCATAGGCAGACAGAGTGACAGGCAGAGGCAGAGGGAGAGGTAGAAGCAGGATCCCTGCCAAGCAAGGAGCCCAATGTGGGACTCGATCCCAGGATGCTGGTATCATGACCTGAGCTGAAGGCAGCTGCTTAACCAACTGAGCCACCCAGGCGTCCCTCTATTTTTAATTTCTTGAGGAATCTCCACACTGTTCTCCAAAGTGGCTGTACCAACTTGCATTCCCACCAACAGTGTAAGAGGGTTCCCCTTTCTCCACATCCTCTCCAACACATGTTGTTTCCTGTCTTGCTAATTTTGGCCATTCTAACTGGTATAAGGTGGTATCTCAATGTGGTTTTAATTTGAATCTCCCTGATGGCTAGTGATGATGAACATTTTTTCATGTGTCTGATAGCCATTTGTATGTCTTGATTGGAGAAGTGTCTGTTCATATCTTATGCCCATTTTTTATATGATTGTCTCTTCTGTGTATATTGAGTTCCAGGAGTTCTTTATAGATCCTGTATATCAACCTTTTGTCCGTACTGTCATTTTCAAATATCGTCTCCCATTCCGTGGGTTGCCTCTTTGTTTTGTTGACTGTTTCCTTTGCTGTGCAGAAGCTTTTGATCTTGATGAAGTCCCAAAAGTTTATTTTCGCTTTTGTTTCCTTTGCCTTTGGAAACATATCTTGAAAAAAGTTGCTGTCCCTGATATCAAAGAGGTTTCTGCCTATGTTCTCCTCTAGGATTCTGATGGATTCCTGTCTCACGATGAGGTCTTTTATCCATTTCGAGTTTATCTTTGTGCACAGTGTATGAGAATGGTTGAGTTTCATTCTTCTACATAAAGCTCTTTAGTTTTCCCAGCACCATTTATTGAAGAGACTGTCTTTTTTCCACTGTATATTTTTTCCTGTTTTGTCAAAGATTATTTGACCACAGAGTTGAGGGTCCATATCTGGGCTCTCTACTCTGTTCCACTGGTCTGTGTGTCTGTTTTTATGCCAGTACCATGCTGTCTTGGTGATCACAGCTTTGTAGTAAAGCTTGAAATCAGGTAATGTGATGCCCCCAGGTTTTTTTTTTGTTGTTTTTTTTTTGTTTTTTGCCCCCAGTCTTATTTTTGTTTTTCAACATTTCCTTAGCGATTTGGGGTCTCTTCTGATTCCATACAAATTTTAGGATTATTTGGTCCAGTTCTTTGAAAAATACTGGTGGAATTTTGATCAGAATGGCATTAAAAGTATAGATTGCTCTAGGCAGTATTGACATTTTAACAATTTTTATTCTTCCAGTCCAAGAGCATGGAATGGTCTTCCATCTTTTTGTGTATTCTTCAATTTCTTTCATGAGTGTTCTGTAGTTCCTCGAGTACAGTTCCTTTACCTCTTTGGTTAGGTTTATTCCCAGGTATCTTATGGTTCTTGGTGCTATAGTAAATGGAATCGATTCTCTAATTTCCCTTTCTGTATTTTCATTGTTAGTGTATAAGAAAGCCACTAATTTCTGTATATTGATTTTGTATCCTGCCATGTTACTGAATTGCTGTATGAGTTCTAGTAGTTTGGGGGTGGAGTCTTTTGGGTTTTCCCTATAAAGAATCATGTCATCTGCGAAGAGAGAGAGTTTGACTTCTTCATTGCCAATATGGATACCTTTTATTTCTCTTTGCTGTCTGATTGCTGTTGCTAGGACTTCTAATACTATGTTAAACAAGAGTGGTGAGAGTGGGCATCCTTGTCGTGTTCCTGATCTCAAGGGGAAGGCTGCAAGCTTTTTCCCACTGAGGATGATATTTGCTCTGGGTCTTTCATAGATAGATTTTATGAAGTTCAGGAATGTTCCCTCTATCCCTATACTTTGAAGTATTTTAATCAGGAACGGATGCTGGATTTTGTCAAATGCTTTTTCTGCATCAATTGAGAGGACCATGTGGTTCTTCTCTCTTCTCTTATTGATTTGTGCTATCACATTGATTGATTTGTGAATGTTGAACCATCCTTGTAACCCAGGGATGAATCCCACCTGGTCATGGTGGATAATCTTTTTATTTTTATTTATTTTTAAAGTTTTTATTTACTTATTTAACAGAGATCACAAGGAGGCAGAGAGGCAGGCAGAGAGAGAGGAAGAAGAAGGCTCCCTGCTGAGCAGAGAACCCGATGCGAGACTCGATCCCAGGACCTTGGGATCATGACCTGAGCTGAAAGCAGTGGCTTTAACCCACTGAGCCACCCAGGTGTCCCATGGATAATCTTTTTAATGTGCTGTTGGATCCTGTTTGCTAGGATCTTGTTGAGAATCTTAGCATCCATATTCATCAGTGATATTGGTCTGAAATTCTCCTTTTTGGTACGATCTTTGCCTGGTTTGGGGATCAGGGTAATGCTAGCTTCATAGAAAGAGTCTAGAAGTTTTTCTTCTGCTTCAATTTTTTGAAACAGCTTCAGGAGAATAGGTCTTATTTCTTCTTTGAAAGTTTGGTAGAATTCCCCAGGGAACCCGTCAGGTCCTGGGCTCTTGTTTTTTGGGAGGTTTTTGATCACTGCTTCAATCTTGTTACTAGGTATTAGTCTATTCAGGTTGCCAATTTCCTCCTGGTTCAATTTTGGGAGTTTATAGTTTTCCAGGAATGCATCCATTTCATCTAGGTTGCTTAGGTTATTGGCATATAACTGTTGATAATAACTTCTGATGATTGTTTCTACTTCCTTGGTGTTAGTTGTGATATCTCCCTTTTCATTCATAATTTTATGAATTTGGGCTTTCTCTCTTTTCTTTTGGATTAGTGTGGCCAGTGGTTTATCGATCTTATTGATTCTTTCAAAAAACCACCTTCTAGTTTCATTGATACATTCTACTGTATCTCTGGTTTCTACCTCATTGATTTCTGCTCTAATCTTATTTCTTTTCTTATGTGTGGAGTTGGTTTGATTTGTTGTTGATTCTCCAGTTCTTTAAAGTGTAGAGAGAGCTGGTGTATTTGGATTTTTCAGTTTTTTGAGGGAGACTTGGATGGCTATGTATTTCCCTCTTAGGACTGCCTTTGCTGTATCCCATAGGTTTTGGACCAAAGTGTCTTCATTCTCATTGGTTTCCATGAATTGTTTAAGTTCTTCTTTGATCTCCTGGTTGATCCAAACATTCTTAAGCAAGGTGGTCTTTAGCTTCCAGGTGTTTGAGTTCCTTCCGAACTTTTCCTTGTGATTGAGCTCCAGTTTCAAAGCATTGTGATCTGAGAATATGTGGGGAATAATCTCAGTCTTTTTGTATCAGTTGGGTCCTGATTTGTGACCCAGTATGTGGTCTATTTTTGAGAAAGTTCCATGTACACTTGAGAAGAATGAGTATTCTGTTGTTTTAGGGTGGAATGTTTTGTATATATCTATGAGGTCCATCTGGTCCAATGTGTCATTCAATGCTCTTGTTTCTTTATTGATTTTCTGCTTCAATGATCTGTCTATTTCTGAGAGAGGCATGTTAAGATCTCCTACTAGTAATGTATTCATATCAATATGACTCTTTATCTTGATTAACACTTTTCTTATGTAATTGGCTGCTCCCATATTGGGGGCATAGATATTTACAATTGTTAGATCATCTTGGTGGATAGTCCCTTTAAGATTTATGTAGTGTCCTTCTGTATTTCTGACTAGTCTTTAGTTTAAAATCTACTTTATCTGTTATGAGAATCACTACCCCAGCCTTCTTTTGAGGCCCCTTGGCATGAAAGATGCTTCTCCATCCCTTCACTTTCAGTCTGGGTGTATCTTTAGGTTCAAAATGGGTCTTTTGTAGACAACATATGGATGGGTCCTGTTGTTTTATCCAATCTGCAACCCTGTGTCATTTTATGGGCACATTTAGGCCATTCACATTGAGAGTGATTATTGATAGATACATTTTTATTGACATAGTGTTACCTTTGAAGTCTTTCTTTCTGTAGATTGTCTCTATATTTCAGTTCAATGCTATTCTTAGGATTTTTCCTCTTTTGTAGAACCCCCCCTTAATATTTCCTGCAGTCTCGGCTTGGTGGTTGCACAGTCTTTTAAGCCTTGCTGGTCTTGGAAACTCTTTATCTCTCCATCCATTTTGAATGTCAGTCTTGTTGGATAAAGTATTCTTGGCTGCATGCTCTTCTCATTTAGTGCCCTGAATATATCTTGCCAGCCCTTTCTGGCTTGCCAGGTCTCTGTGGACAGGTCTGATGTTATCTTGATGGGCTTTCCTCTGTATGTAAGGAGCCTCTTTGTCCTAGCGGCTTTCAAGAGATTGTATCTATAGTTATGATTTTTCAATTTTACTATCAGGTGCCTTGATTTTTTTTGGAATCTATAATCTTGGGGGGAGACCGTTCTGCCTCTAGTACATGAACGCTGGTTCCATTTGTGAGATTGGGAAAATTTTCATGAAGAACTTGTTCCACTATATCTTCTAGACTTCTTTCTTTCTCCTCCCCTTCAGGGATTCGAATAATTCTGACGTTGGAACTTTTCATGGCATAATTTATTTCCCTGATTCTGTTTTCGTGGCTTCTAAGCTGTTTGTTCCAGTGTAAGGACCTATTTTACTGTCCCTGCTCTCTTTCCCCCAGGGGACTTGAAAACAAATCCCAAAAATCAGTTCCATGTGTGGAAGGCAAGGAAAGCAAGGCTGTACCCACCTCAAGTCTAGCCATGACACAAGTACAGCCATCTTGGAAAAGCAAAACCTGGCACCTTGCACTGTAAGAGTGGGTTAGCATAAGAATGGCCATCCTGAAGGCTGGGAAGCCATTTTACTGAGTGTCCCTAACCAGCCCACAGGGCGCATATAACTTGAGATAAGAGAAAGTAGCTAAAACCTAAGAAACAACTTAATCATATACCACCAGAGCAGGGCGGTTAGGCGTTGGTGCCACAGGGACCAAATGTTAAAGAAAAACAAAAAGTTAACTTGCAGAGACCACAATTCTGCGAGACAGGAGTCTCCCTTGGTTTGCAAATGTCCTGGTGATTTACAACAAAAAGGGCTATCTCTTCAATGGCCCAATTTCCAGAGACAAAAGGTTCAGTTCCTCAAGGCCTAAAGTCACCCTCCCCACTGTAAAACTGGAGGAGGATGAGGTAGAAGGAACTGTAAATAAAGTTAAATTTCTTATAAACCTAAATCTCACTTAACCGCCAGGATGGCACCAGGGTGATGCCGGGGTGGCAAAAGGTTAAACAAAGTTAAACTGTCAAAATGGGGTGCAAGATATGTATGTAGCTATGGAAAAGTGCCTTGAAAATGCTATATAAACCCTTGGCTTTGAGTGCTCAGGGTCCTTGTTGAAACCCGCTGTGCCGAGTGGATAGTTGGACCCCAGCTAGCTGGAAATAGACCTCGCTGTGTGACTTGCATTATCGAGAGTGTTTTCTGTCTAATTGAGGGGTATCGACTTCGTACCCTAACACCAGGCTTCCTCCTCATCCTTTCTCTCTATCTGTTTGTTCTTCAGATCACTAATTCTGTCTTCTGTCTCAGTTACCCTAGCTTTTAGAGAATTTAGGTTAGATTGGAACTCATTGAGAGCATTGTGAACCTCATCCCTGGTGGCTTTCAGTTCTGCCCTAATCAATTCCGTTTGGTCATCTATGGCTTTCTCCAACCTAGCTATTGCCTGGATAATTGTTAGTCTGAATTCCCTTTCCAAAATATTGTCTGTGTTGATAGACATTAGCTCTGTTGCAGAAGTCCCATCCTCTGTATTTTTCTTCTGTTGCGCATTCCTCCTCCTAGTCATTTTGGTGAGAGATGACTGAATGGATGTAGCATGTATCAACCATGGTGCAGTCAAGGTGCACCTTGGAATGCTTCTGAGCAATCAGGATTCCCCACCCAAATGAGAAAAAAAATAAAAGAAAAAGAAAAAAAAGAGAGAGAGAGAGGAAAAAAAGGGAAGATAAAAGAGAAGGTTCAGCCCAAATGGGCCCCAAGGAAAGATTTATGAAGTATACAAACAAAAACAGACTGATAAAAGTATAAGACAAGAGAAAAAAATATATATATATGCAAATAAAGGAAGAATCTCATCAAAAAGAACCCCAAGTATAAGATTTATATACTATCAGGACAAACACAAAAACACAGAAACACTGGTGGAAGAAAAAGATGGGAGAGTGATTATAAATTCTCAGTGTGAGCAAGGAAGGTTGTTTTGATTCTTCCTGGATGTATCTTGATATTTTTGTTAAAGGACTCAACTTTCCTAAAATAAAGGGAGATTAAAAATTGGCTTACCTATAGGGGTGGCATTGATTGGGGAAAGGGGATTACCTTGAAATTTAACTCTATATGAATATTAGAAAATAAAAATAAAAAAGGAATAAACTAGACTAAACTAAACTAAAATTTAAAAAAAAATTAAAAAATAGAAATGCAAAAGAAAAACAGGTGTATGTATCAAAAAGTTCAGGTTAGGAGGTTATTATGGAATTTGATGTACTGGACATCTCACTGTGATGGTCAATAGGTTAAAAAATTATCTGTATTTAAAAAAAATGAAGCAGAATAGTGGGAGTGAGTTAAAAATAAAAGTTGTAATGGGGCGCCTGGGTGGCTCAGTGGATTAAGCCGCTGCCTTCGGCTCAGGTCATGATCTCAGGGTCCTGGGATCGAGTCCTACATCGGGCTCTCTGCTCAGCGGGTAGCCTGCTTCCCTCTCTCTCTCTCCACCTGCCTCTCTGCCTACTTGTGGTCTCTCTGTCAAATAAATAAATAAAATCTTTAAAAAAAAAAATAAAAATAAAAGTTGTATTTATGAAGTAGTCGTGGTTGTTCTCTTGTAGTCTTTTTTTATTTATTTATTTTTCTTTCCTTGTTGGTTTTCTGGGGGAGGGGCCTGCCACGTGGGTTTTCAGTCAGTTATGTTCTCTGAGTTAAGTGCTCCTGGCCCCCCTCAAGGAGGAGGGCTCTGAGGAAACTGTTTTTTTCAGGCTTTTGTTCTCTGGAGGTTTTTATGTTTGTTCACTTTTTTCTCTCACCTTGACCGCTTTTGATGGTTTTTGGAGGTTTAGAGGAAAGCAAATTGCACCCCGACCCCCTTTCTGAGAGAAGCCTCAGTCTGCTCCCCTGTGGGTGCTGCAGAGTCCATATAAATTCCCCTCGGCTGTTGGTGGAGCAGGTTCTGAGTCGCGGTCCTGGGGGATGCGGGATCTTCTGCTTGTACCCAAAACCATGGCAGTGGCAGTGGTCTGGGCAGTTCCAGACCGCCAGAGAGGTTTCAACCAGCAGTCACACACTGAGATTTTCCCCCTGGCCCGGGCTGTGAGTGTCTGGTCTTTCTGGGTCTAAGAGTGCCGGGCTTGCAGGCACCTCTCTCAGGGAGGGGGTGTGGGTCGTGCCTCTCGGGCTCTGAGAGCAGGGCGCGGGTCCCAGAGCACCAGGCTGGGCCTTCCCGCACCTCTCTCAGGGGAGGGTGAGGAGCGTGCGTGTCTCAGGCTCTGTTAGCACAGCTCAGCGTTATGCCGTTTGGTGAGGCTCCCAGCCCCTCGCAAGAGCCGGACCCCACGCGTTCTTGGGCACCCTGGCGGCTCAGGGACCAAGACCTGGTTTCTCCGCTGCCCTCTCTCTGGCTCAGCACCAGGGGAGGCTGTCCTGGGTCCTGGGTCCTGGGACTTAAGCCCCTGTCCTTATCTGCCCGTGATCCTTTTTGCTCTTTTTGAGTACTTTCGACCAGACTCCAAGTTAATGCTGGTCCCCAGAAGCAGGGCACTCTCATATTGGGGTATTACTTTCCAACTGGTCGCCTCTAGTGGCTCCCTCCCCCTTTTGTTTATCTTTCAATATCAGCCCGACGTTCCCTCTCCACTTTACCTGCCCACTGGCATCTTGTGCCCCTGTAGAGATCCAGACATATATAATTCTGATGTCAGGCTGATTTCATGGGTGATCCGAGTTCTTTGGTAGGTAATCAGCTCACTTTAGGGTACAGGTTGAAACAGCGCCTCCTCCTACTTCCCCACCATCTTGTCTCCCCCCTGTCTCTTGTCTTTTGATGTGATTATTCTCTTATGAATTTCAACGTTCTATGAAAATTGTCAAACACATTAGCCTTAGGTTTAGTGGTACTTTGGGAAGAATGAGCTTGTCCGTATTGACAAGAATAGGGAGCTGGGGTGATCCTAGGGGCTGGGTCATTGTGGAGGCTGAGGCTGCAGCTAGAATCAGGAGCAAGTGGAAACCCCACTGCCAGGTTTTCCCTATAGTTAACTGATGGGATCAGAGGATATATATTTGGATACTCGAGAAGAGGTTGCTCCTGGAGAATCTGGGACTATGTAGTCCAGGAATTCTCAGGTGGAAGTGATTTTTTCCTCCAGGGCACTTTTGGCAATATCTGGAGACATTTTTGGTTATTGCCAACTTGGGAGGTGAGTGCTACTGGCATTTACTGGCTATAGGCCAGGGATGCAGCTAAACCTCCTACAATGCACAGGAAAGCCCACTCTTCTCTCTCCACCCAATGAGGAATTATCTGTCCTGGAACTTCAGTAGTGATGAGATTGAGAAACTCTGATGTAGGCTGAAGGTATTTTGGTCTTACCTATCTCGTAGTTGTTAAAAAAGCTAGTTAAAAAATTTAGTGCCAAGTAATTCATGTGATATGTATGTGAGGTCCCTCTGTGATGCAATTTACTTCCCATAGTAACTAAACAAAATCAAGCAGAAACTCTTTTTTTTTTTTTTCCATTCAAAAGCCTTCCTTGCAGTGAGAGTCAGGGCTATAACAGATATACAGTGTGAATGAACCTAGTGGGTCTAGAACTAGAGATTGAAAATGATTTGTACAATAGGAAATGACTTGGCTGTGGACTAGATAGTTATTTTACTGACTCTCCAGTTCAACTAAAAGAAACTTCAAGTCGACCTGCCAATGCGTTCAGGCACAATGACAAGATAATTTAAATAATCACTTTTGTTTACTATTACCTCAGATGTTTTGAAAAGTATTGAATACAAAAACCATTCTCCTCCTTGGAAGCAGGTTCCTCAGAAATGGCAGCAAACTTGTTATGACAATGCTGCCAATACTCAACATTTTTAGATTTCCTTTTTAGGAAGTATCTAGAAATTTTTTTAAGATGCTCACCTTTTCAGAAGTACATTTAAATACATATGCTTTTTGAAAACTACAAAAGGGGCACTTGGGTGTCTCAGTGGGTTAAAGCCTCTGCCTTCGGCTCAGGTCATGATCTCAGGGTCATGGGATCATGATAGCCCCACATCAGGCTCTCTGCTCAGCAGGGAGCCTGCTTTCCCTGCTCTCTCTGCCTGCCTCTCTGTCAACTTGTGATCTCTCACTCTCTGTCAAATAAATAAACAAAATCTTAAAAAAAAAAGAAAATTACAAAAAAATAGTAACAATAAAAAATAATGTTGATTGAGCACCTACTATGTGTAGTAAGTGTTGCACTTAGGACTTCATGAACACTATCATATTTAGTTTTCATAAATCTTCAGTTTGCTAAGATTTAATATTGCTTTAGCTGAGAAAACAGGCTTAGAGGAGCTAAAATAATTTGCCAGAGACCACAGGATCTGCCTGACTCTCAGAGCAGTCTTTTGAATAGCAGGAATAATAATAGTTTGATCTTAAAATATAAGTGTAGAATAATGAAATTAATTTCTTATGATACCCCTGGAGATCCCCTCCCCTCTCAAAAAACAAAGAAATTCCAAAAGTAACTGAAGTGTATACCTATTAAAAGATTATTTTGGAGAATAATCTCCAATTAGGTTCTATTTTGTGTGATGTTTGGTTAATAATTTAAACTATTTTATAGTCACCCACTTTGTTCTAATCATAGAAGGAAAAGGAAAACTGAATTATGACTCTTCCACTCATTTGAAATTTAATCACAAACCACTTTCATTTTTTCATTTTCCAGATTTATTCCATTTGTCCTGTCTAGATTACATGGTCGTGAGGCAAGTGACTGGGTTTTTAATCCTTTTACACCACAGAATCTTGCACAATATTTTGTATAGAAGAGAATCAGTTAGGACTTGTTAGGGTAGATGAATGAAGTTAAAATATTCAGTATTTTCGAACATTAAAAAAATACATACAAAAGCACACATTCCAGGAAGGAATCCATACATATATCTTTGGTGTACTCTAATCTCATACTATAAATAAATTTTCCAATAGTTACCGAGAAGTTATTTTCAAAGACTGGTGACATTATAAATACCAATTATTAAAGTGAATAGCTTCTAAAAACTGTGATTGTATTACAAAGTGGAGTTACAGAATGTTTTTGACTGATATTGCTATAATCAATATTGATATATTGATTATATATAATATAATATATTGATATTATATTAAGTGATATTAATATCACTTGATATTAAGTGGTAATGTCTTGCTTCTTGCTGGATAAACAAATGGTAGAAAAGAAGGTTCTTCTCTCTTTTTTGTTTTCACCCTGCCTTAGGGAGAGATAGTTATATGTAAAGGGAAGGAAAGAATACCAGTTAAAACAAACAAACAAAAAACAATTCTACCTTTCCAACCAAAAAAACCTGTCTCCCTCCAGTGATAGCTTTCTTGTTAAATTCATGAATGAGGAGACATTTAATATACACATTGCCTAAAGAGTCAAGGTATTTTTTTTTTTTTTAATTCTTGGAACTATCTGAAGGCCATTTCTTTGAGTAATTATCAAGATGTGCATGACCTCTGTTTTTTAGGTGGTTTTCTAGGTGTTTAGGTATGAAGGTAAATAATTGCTGGGAGCTCACCACCGGATATTTATTTTTAGTGAATATATTCATTATTAATCACCTTAGCTTCCTAATGGGCAGAAGCATGATTAAGAATGTTACAGAGTCCGTTTAGGAATTGAGTTGTGCCTAACAAATTGAACATATGACCCAACCCACTTTATTTATCATGGACTCCAGTTTTGTCATGTTTTAGTGATATTACTAAAATTCTGGACTCTGTTTAAGCAAAGGCAACATAAACAATTATTAGAGCATATTAGCAAATATACTGTTGACTTTTTCTATAACCCTGACCACAGGGGCCATTAATTCTGACTGCTTGTATTTAGTGTAATTTAGAGGAATATCAGTTAATCCTGGAGTGAAATATTCATTCTTCTTATTGTTACTGACCTTTCATAACTGGAAACGAGGTTATCTGTGTTTTGTAAAGACTGTTTAATATGTTTATATAATATAAATTATAATTGCAAATTGTTTATATATAATTTCACAAAATATAATTAGATAAAAATATGTACATTAAGTAAATAAAAGTAGCCAGTCATATTGCAAATATGGAACCAACTGTATTTTTTAGGGTTTAGTGCATATTTACAACTTAAAGTGCAATCATGGAACATCAGTAAAACCAGGCAGAGTAACTGGTTAATAAGCCTTAAAATGTGTGTAGTTTCTTAAACACTGTTGAATATATGATTATAGTGCAGTCCTGAGGAGTCAGACAAAGCCAGGATGAGACTCAAAACCCAATAGAAACTAATTTAAAATATACATAAAATCTACGGGGTTGCCAGGCCAGAATAAAGAAGAATGTGGAATTCCATCTACATAGTTCAAATGGTAAAACTCAGAAACATTGCAAAACCTATTCAAGGGAATGTTTTTGTAGTGTCTTCAGAGATAGATGAGAAGACAATACAGTGTCTTAAGAGAGCCAATGAACTGCAAAATCAGAAAATAATTAGTTAAAACTAACTGAAGACTGAAAGATTCAGGTCAGATGGACCAATTAGATTAATGCATAACTTGAATATAGGGAAGGAAGAATGTCAAGACCAAACACCCTTACAAATATGGAGTCTGTTTAGTTAGCATATAGGTTTGAGAATTTTCCAGTTTCTCCTGAGAGAAAAAAAGAAAACAAAGGGAATGGGAGAAGGGGGAAGCGGAGGGGAGGAAATCCACTTCCTGAGTTTCTGACAAACCTTTCTTTAGTCAATATACAACCTCATTTTTCAGACAAGTAAATCTCAGTTTGCTTGGGGAAGTAGAACAGTTTCTTTATTGGGAATATACCTTTTGTTAAAGATAAATGGTTTACTTCGTATGATAAGCAAATCAAATATACAGTATTGGGAATTTTATATTATTTTAAGAAAAAAATTCTGTGTTTTTTTGGTATGTTAAAGTCCTTGTACTGATTATTTCTTTATTTTTATTATATTATAGTATCCCATCTGTAATTTCAATTTAAAATATTTAAAGAATTAATTTTAGGTTGAAGTTTTAATTTGAAAGTAAGAATATCATTCTACTCTTTGGAAACTATGAGAATGATTTAAAAACTTTTAATGTTTACTATATTTAGAAGTCTAACATACTCTGTATAAAAGAATTACTTAAGAATTTGTGAGATTCTTGCTTGTTAGAAGAGCTTTTGCCACTCTTTTCTTATTTTATGCTCTCAAGGACACAAGAGCTTAGATTGTACCCACACATCCTGAGGTGTGAGGAAATAAATTTGGTAATCCCTGCACACCAATATCCTTTACATCTCCATTTAGAATGCTCAGAGTGAGATAGTTAAACTTCATATAAAAGTTGACTATTTAAAATGATAAATGCAGGCATCCCTGGGTGGCCCAGTTGGTTAAGCATCTGACTCTTGATCTCAGCTCATGTCTTGATCTCAGGGTCATGACTTCAGGTCCTGCGTTGGGTTCCTCACTGGGCATGGAACCTACATTAAAACAACAACAAAAAAAAAAAGAAAGAAAGAAAGAAAGAAAAGAAAAGAAAAAAGAAAAAGAAAAAGAAAAATGAAAAGAAAAGTAAAACAATTTAAAAAATGATAAATGTGATTAAATGTTTTGGGGAAGCTAAATATAATTATAAATTGGGCAAAATATTAATCAAAAGCTACCTTTGAAGTGGTTGTTAGATATTTGCTGGATTTATACCTAGGGAATAAGATTGTGAATTGATTTGAAAGGTTTAATGAGTGACTTGGTCTAACAGGGACCAAAAATACTTTCCCACCTGATACAACTGAAAAAGCAGGCAACTATGAAACAACCATTCTCAAGAAATCGGGCACAAGGCAAGGAAGGACAGTGACCACTGAGAGTTGGGAAACAAGTAAGGTGAGCCCTTTGATTACACCGGATTACTTCCAGGAGGAAATTTTGAGGTTGCAGCACAGGAAAACATCCCTGTCATCTCTCCAGGTTAAGGAGACACAGGTGAGAGCCAGGGAGGTCAAAGCAGTGACATTTTGCAGGGCTGATTACCAGAGAGAAGACTGCTGCTGCCCAGAGAAACAGTCAGTGGTCCATGGAGGGACTCCCTGGAGTTTTCAGTGGAGATCTGATCAGCACACATGGATGAGGAAGCTATTCTAGGCAGATGAACAACCATCTAAAAGGATTAGAGGGAGTACTACTCGGAGCTCAAGTAAGGTCCAGAACAGTGCTGTTCCCAAAAACCAGAGTGGAAAACCTCACAATTCACAGGGCAGGAGTAGATTACTAAGAAGGTTCTTGCATCGTTAGTGGGAGGAAATTAACCCTAGACTATACCCTGGTCCTGCCAAACAAACCTTAAAGCAGACCTAAAGGGATTGGATCATTTCCAAGTAACCTAGTGGCTTCCTATAACAAAGGTCAAAAATGGGTCTTGGAGTACAAAGATACTCAGCATCCAAAGGACAGAATTCAGTTTCTGTATCTAATTCGAAATCACCACACATGCAAACACACAGGAAAATACTAACCTTAATGGGACAAAAACTCAAAACTGATCCAGAATAAATAAATAAATAAATAAATTTATCCATAGATAAATGATTAGATGACATTCACAAGAATTAAAACTGATTCCTGATAAAAAACCTCAGAAATTAAAATTGAAGAGAATCTTATCTTGATAAAGGACATGTTTGAGAAATCTATAGTTAATAACCTAATTTAAAAATGTACAGCAGACTTGAACTGATACTTCATCAAAAATGAGATATGGGTAGGCCAAGAACTGCATGAAAGGATCCACATCATTAGTTAGAGGGAAATGCAAGTGGAAACCACAGTGAGAAACTCCTACATGCTTACTGGAATTAGAATTAGTTTAACATTTAAAATATTGACCTACCACGTGCCAGGAGGGATGTGAAGCAGCTGGATCTCATATGTGACTTGTGGTAATATGAAATAGTACAATCACTATAGAAAACAATTTGGCAATTTCACAAAATTTAAACCTTTACATAACCCTGCTGTTACACCTTTAGGAACATACACAAAAGAAATGAAAGCATATGTACATGCAAAGTCTTGTACACAAATGTTTATTTCATCTTTATTTGTTTAGCCAAAATCTGGAAAGAGTCCATCATTAAACGAATGCATAACCAGTTTTGGTATATTCATACAATGTAACACTACTTGGAAATGAAAAGAATGAACTCTTAATACAAAAATAACCTGAACAAATCTCAAAATTATTCTGAATGAAAGACATCAGATACCTCTCCATCTTGAAAATAAAAGAACAATAATATATTGAATCTATATGATTCCATTCATATAATATTTGAGAAATATTGCTAATATTTCATGACTAAAAGGCAAACCAGTGATCGCCTATGAATAGGAGGAAAGGTGCAGAGATGGAGAGAAGGAGTGTTATCTTGGAATGAGGACATTTTGAGGGATAGTGGATATGTTCACCATCTTGACGTGGTGATAGTTTCATGGGTGTGTACAGATGCCAAAACTTCTCTAATAACTGATTTGAATACATACAATCTATTATATGCCAATTATACTTCCAAAAAGCTATTTTTAAAATCTTAAGGGAAATTTGGATTTCTGAATTCATTATCTTAATAAATTAACTGTTAATTTTTAAAATCAAAGAATTAATTGTAAGTCTTCTCTATTAAAAAAAAATCTCTTAAGCGCATCCAGGAGATTGTCACTGTCAGACATACACCAGATTTATAAAAGCTCTTGGAAGTGGGTTTCAGAAATTTCTACAATTTTAATAGTCCCACTTATGTGTAAAATGTTTGAGAATCATACCCTAAGACAGTCAGAAGGCTTACAAATTTTAAATTTTGCAAAAATCAATTGAGGGTCTTAAAATTCCCTTAATAATCTTATAATTTAAGCTTAAAAGTTTTTCAAAGGAAGCATAACACTTGAACTGTTTGGCCAGGAAGATGACAGAATGTACCAAGAATAAATAAGCAAAGAAACTGGCTTGGTATTTTATATATATATTTTTTTATCCTGGAAAAATATTAGAAATACCTACATAAGAAACCCACATTATTAGAACTCTGTGTGGTAAATACCATTCTATTACTTCTGGAGTTTCATTAATACAATAGGGTGTAGTGGGCAGAGAAATGGTTAGTGGCAGAGAAGATACGTCGGCTGATGCCTCAGTATTTTTTACTGACTAACTAAATGCTCTTGAGAAGAATAGGTGACTGAGGTGTTTGAAGAGAGAAGTCTAAGGAGATATTAGTGAGGGATATAAAGAAATGCAAAGAGGAGAGCAATGAGAACAGAATATCACAGTGCCAAAGAAAGGAGTGCTGAATATATGTGGAGGCCCAACACACAGTTATCATAGAATTTATTATTGTACATAGCTGCTTTTTTTCTTCCAAGAAGAATTGAATCATAATTACCACAGTAACTTAAAAAATTCTCACTTTGGGAGTTAATAAAATAATCCTCATCTTTATATACATTTTAATTACTTATTTTTAAAAATGAATCTAGGATAGCAAGAACATACTATTTAATGGGACTCTGATGGGTAGTAATGGTCACTCTGTTCACTCTTTCCCATTGCTGAGGCCTGAATGGAATCTACATCAATTTCTTAAACCACAGAGCTGTCTCTCAAAGTTGTAATTTTAATTCAGAGTTGTAGCTGGCGGGAGGTGGATTGCTTACAGTTTCTCTCTGTTCAATTAGTGTTATTAAATATGGAGTAGGGAACTTGCAATCGGGTTAATTCAAAGAAGGATGTTTCTTCCTTATGAAATGGGAATAAAGCTTGTTGTAAGAATTCATTAATATAATGCATGCAAAGCACTTCACCATAGCTTGGAACAGTGAGCGTCCAATAAATATTAGCTATTAGAGATAGTAAAGAGGGAACATGGCACGGTTGAAAGTCACTAAATTATGAAGCAGAAGATGAAGTTACTAATGCCCTAAGTATAGAAATTTGGGGAAAGCTCTTACCCTACTCAAGGTTCCTTCACTTAATCTACAAAATGGATTTAATACAATCTCTGACTGGGAGCCAGATCAGTTGGATATGTTGAGGTCCTCTCGAGGTCTTAAATTTTATTCTACTGAAAGAGGACTCCGAAAAACAAAATGAAAAGTCCTAAGGGATTACATAGAGACATATTTGGAAAAGCTATGTGAAAAAGAAATTCACAAGGTATATCTTAGATGTGTTGATCCCAATTGTGTTGTTACACGCTGCTTGTCCCCCAAATAGTTCCTTCTGAAACATTCTGTAATAAGGTAGAGTCACAATAAAGGCAGATAGAATGAGTGGCACATACGTGGTGCATGGAACTAAAAGAAGGCAAGTAATGAGTTGAAGAGAACTGCTAAACAGATTGAGTACTGAGGTTGCTGATCCATTTCTGATTCCAATTAACCTTAATTTGTTTAGAGGCTCAGCAGCACCAAATGAATCTAACTGGCCAATTAGCAGACCAGAAACATGAGTTCAGCTCACCAAAAGCTGTTTATCAGCTGGACATGATGAGGGCAAAATTCTGCTAATTCTGTGATAAGTGTCAGGGCATGGCTCTGTCTTGTAGAGCTCCTTAACTTGGGAGATACAGAACGTACACATTCTGAGATACTAAATGTAGAGATTGCCAGAGGAGTGACCTGCCCTTCATTTGGGGATTTTATTAGCAAGTACAATCGCAGCAACTTACAAGCAAATATTAATAAGACTATTGCCTGAACCCATGAGGTTTCAACTATGATTAATTCTTTGCCACGTACAGTTCTTAGCAAGGACTCAGTGTTCAACAAATGCTAATAGAGATGATTCTTTCATTTTTAAACTTTACCAATAATTTCCTTGGTGCATACTCATTGGTCTTGCCAAAAGTCCATTCTACCTATTATGGTAAAAATATGATATGTCCTAATTTAAGAACAGAACTTTTAAACACAGATCTTCTACCTAACTTGTTGAAGATATCATCATTTCCTTCCTGGGCAGCCATCATCTGATCTCTTGTTTAAAAGTGAAATCTTTTGGTCACTCTGAGAACAAGCTGAAATAAAATCTATTTCATGGCATGGCTGGTTACAAAACTTCAATTTGCCCTGTCCAAAATTATTAAATATTCAAATTATATTTGCAACACACTGTTGATCCAATGGAAATTATGTAGAAAGTGGACTTGGGTACTTATTAACACAGGAGAGGACCTGGTGAGGTCTTAAAATGAGAGTGGGAAGCAGAAACTCATTCTAGCTCTGATAATAACTTGATATGTAGCCTCTGGCAACTCATTTAATTTCAGGGAGCCTCCAGTTTTGTCACGATGATAATAATGCATGCCTACTTCCCAAATGTGTTGTGGGGATTAATTATTTAATGTTTACCAAGCGCTTTGAAGATGCAGACAAGACTAGATGTGAAGTTTATTACTTGGAATAGGATGTATCAGGAAACAGCGTTCTTTCTCACCAAGTCATTCTGGTGTGCTGTGAGGGGAGCTTGAAGCAAGAACAGGTGAAAGTGTACGAGAAATGAAGGTGAAACAGCCATTTCTCAATGAATCAGAATTTTGTTTCTGCCCTCTGTTTTAGAAGAAATGTGTTTGACACCTAAGCATGAAAAGAATGCACTTAAAAGCAATGTCTGGAAAATATCTCCAGGGCCAAAGCAATGTCAGTTTGATTTTCTACCATACCTACATCAGCTGCACTATGAGAGTTCATATTCTTAATAATGGCTTTCAGACAACAGGAACTTCCTGATATGAAGAAAGGTTTATGTTTAATCTATTTTTTGAAAGTAATAATCTGGGCAAATTTAAATTGCCGGTTTGAATATAGTTTTAAATTAAGAGATAGAAATAATTAAAGCTTACAATTTCTAATAAGGGGGAAAAAAACAAAAAGATTTTCTAGTTAATGGTAAACAGAAAATCATATTGATAAATTATACTTTTTAATGCTCATCTATTTCC
The DNA here is from genome assembly GCF_020171115.1 of Neogale vison. Lineage (NCBI taxonomy): Eukaryota > Metazoa > Chordata > Mammalia > Carnivora > Mustelidae > Neogale > Neogale vison. Next base: position 29,536,785 of record NC_058101.1, read on the forward strand.
TAAGATAGAAATGTGAAAGGAATTTACTCTAATTAGTAGATTTGAGTGTTATGAAAGCTGTCTATTCTATCAGAAGGATTCTGCAGGAGGCGAAAGTAAAGGTTAGTAACTGTTCATTTGTTTAATTCAGAACTAAAGTGGTACTCTCTTTTAAATACTGTGAGTCAGGGGGTATAGCTCAGGGGTAGAGCATTTGACTGCAAATACTGTGAGTCACTACCCACAGATTGAGTGACCAAAGACCTTCAAAAGTTTGCATTTCCTATACAGATGAATTCTGCACTGCTACCAGAAAAATATCATAAAACTTTGGAAAAATAGTTACTAATTTTAAATTATGCAAGTGAAGAAAACAAAGCCCTGCAGTTGACATGGTTAGACCAAGTTTTCATTTCTAATTGAGAGCTGAACAAATATCCTGTTATGTATCATTTTTCTCCTCCACTCTGAACCCAATTAATTATGTTCTAATGGCTAAAAAAACCAAAAATATAACACAAAGAATTTACCTATACGTGTGTGCCCAGATGATGGTCTTAGTCCAAGGGGAACATAATGAGGTTTTGCCAAACCATTATTCATAGAAAACTGAACTTATTTTTTGCTTCTCCAGAAGCTTCCTGTACCTGAATCCCAAGAACTAAATGTAAAGACACCTTGTAATGTTTATAGAGCTGGGTGGTGCATCTAGGATATTTGTTTCCCAGCTAAGGGCTGAGTCAACCTCAGATGTTATGGCAAATATGGTTTGTCATTTATCTGCCCTTTCCTTCTATCACTTCTCTCTGTTGATCCAATTTTTAGTCCTCACTTTCTACTGACTTGGTTGATCTGTACATTTATCTTTGTTTTCTTCATTCTCTGGCAACATTGTTGAAGATAAATTCTGAACCAATTCAGATAAAGTCCTTTTTTAGTTCTCTCCTTCTTCCTCTGCCTCTCATAGTGATATGAAGTAAAGGATAAAGAACAGGAGGAGACAACAAGATGAAAAGATGAAAATCAAACCAGGGGATGATGTTTTGGAATGATATAAGGTTTCCATATTCTTTCTCTTTGAATTAAGGATCTATTAGTGTAATAAAAATAGCTTATCACTATCCTTTAAGAAATTACACTCACTCTCCTAGACCATTATATAACTTTTAACCTTCTAATACCCACTGGAGTAGTTACTATTTTCCCCAAAATTACTTACTCAAGATCAAAAGCAAGTATGAATTTTTTTTTTTAATTTCTTTTCAGTGTAACAGTATTCATTGTTTTTGCACCACATCCAGTGCTCCATGCAATCCATGCCCTCTATAATACCCACCACCTGGTTCCCCCAACCTCCGACCCCCAGCCCCTTCAAAACCCTAAGATTGTTTTTCAGAGTTCATAGTCTCTCATAGTTCACCTCCCCTTCCAATTTCCCTCAACTCCCTTCTCCTCTCCATCTCCCTATGTCCTCCATGCTATTTGTTATGCTCCACAAATAAGTGAAACCATATGATAATTGACTCTCTCTGCTTGAGTTATTTCACTCAGCATAATCTATTCCAGTCCCATTCATGTTGCTACAAACGTTGGGTATTCATCCTTTCTGATGGAGGCATAATACTCCATAGTGTATATGGACCACGTATTCCTTATCCATTCATCCACTGAAGGGCATCTTGGTTCTTTCCACAGTTTGGTGACTGTGGCCATTGCTGCTATAAACATTGGGGTACAGATGGCCCTTCTTTTCACTACATCTATATCTTTGGGGTAAATACCCAGTAATGCAATTGCAGGGTCATAGGAAAGCTCTATTTTTGATTTCTTGAGGAAACTCCACACTGTTTTCCAAAGTGGCTGCACCAGCTTGCATTCCCACCAACAGTGGAAGAGGGTTCCCCTTTCTCCACATCCTCTCCAACACATGTTGTTTCCTGTCTTGCTAATTTTGCCCATTCTAACTGGTGTAAGGTGGTATCGCAATGTGGTTTTAATTTGAATCTCCCTGATGGCTAGTGATTATGAATATTTTTTCATGTCTCTGATAACAATTTGTATGTCTTCATTGGAGAAGTGTCTGTTCATATCTTCTGCCCATTTTTTGATATGATTGTCTCTTTTGTGTGTGTTGGTTTGAGGAGTTCTTTATAGATCCTGGATATCAACCTTTTGTCCATACTGTCATTTTCAAATATTTTCTCCCATTCTGTGGGTTGCCTCTTTGTTTTGTTGACAGTTTCCTTTGCTGTGCAGAAACTTTTGATCTTGGTGAAGTCCCAAAAGTTCATTTTCGCTTTTGTTTCCTTTGTCTTTGGAGACATATCTTTAAAGAAGGTGCTGCGGCTGATATCAAAGAGGTTACTGCCTATTTTCTCCTCTAGGATTCTGATGGATTCCTGTCTCACATTGAGGTCTTTTATCCATTTTGAGTTTATCTTTGTATATGGTGTAAGAGAATGTTCAAACTCAAATGCCTGGAAGCTAAAGACCACCTTGCTTAAGAATGCTTGAATCAACCAGGAGATCAAAAAAGAACTTAAACAATTCATGGAAACCAATGAGAATGAAGACACTTCAGTCCAAAACCTATGGGATACAGCAAAGGCAGTCCTAAGGGGGAAATACATAGCCATCCAAGCATCCCTCAAAAAATTGAAAAATCCAGAATACACCAGCTCTCTCTACACCTTAAAGAACTGGAGAATCAACAACAAATCAAACCAACTCCACACATAAGAAGGGAAATAATCAAAATTAGATCAGAGATCAATGAGGTAGAAACCAGAGATACAGTAGAACGTATCAATAAAACTAGAAGCTGTTTTTTTGAAAGAATCAATAAGATCAATAAACCATTGGCCACACTAATCCAAAAGAAAAGAGAGAAAGCCCAAATTCATAAAATTATGAATGAAAAGGGAGAGATCATAACTAACACCAAGGAAGTAGGAACAATCATCAGAAGTTATTATCAATAGTTATATGCCAATAAGCTAAGCGACCTAGATGAAATGGATGCATTCCTGGAAAACTATAAACTCCCAAAATTGAACCACGAAGAAATTGACAACCTGAATAGACCGATACTTAGTAACGAGATTGAAGCAGTGATCAAAAACCTCCCAAAAAACAAGAACCCAGGACCTGACGAATTCCCTAGGGAATTCTATCAAACTTTCAAAGAAGAAATAACACGTATTGTCCTGAAGCTGTTTCAAAAAATTGAAGCAGAAGAAAAACTTCCAGAATTTTCTATGAAGCCATCATTACCCTGACCCCCAAACCAGGCAAAGACCACACCAAAAAGGAGAATTTCAGACCAATATCATTGATGAATATGGATGCTAAGATTCTCAACGAGATCCTAGCAAATAGGATCCAACAGCACATTAAAAAGATTATCCACCATGACCAGGTGGGATTCATCCCTGGGCTACAAGGATGGTTCAAACATTCACAAATCAATCAATGTGATAGAACAAACTAATAAGAGAAGAGAGAAGAAGCACATGGTCCTCTCAATTGATGCAGAAAAAGCATTTGACAAAATCCAGCATCCGTTCCTGATTAAAACGCTTCAAAGTATAGGGATAGAGGGAACATTTCTGAACTTCATAAAATCTATCTATGAAATACCCAGAGCAAATATCATCCTCAGTGGGAAAAAGCTTGCAGACTTCCCCTTGAGATCAGGAACACGACAAGGATGCCCACTCTCACCACTCTTGTTTAATATAGTATTAGAAGTCCTAGCAACAGCAATCAGACAACAAAGAGAAATAAAAGATATCCAAATTGGCAATAAAGAAGTCAAACACTCTCTCTTCGCAGATGACATGATTCTTTCTATGGAAAACCCAAAAGACTCTACCCACAAATTACTAGAACTCATACAGCAATTCAGCAATGTGGCAGGATACAAAGTCAATGTACAAAAATAAGTGGATTTCTTATACACTAACAATGAAAATACAGAAAGGGAAATTAGAGAATCGATTCCATTTACTATAGCACCAAGAACCATAAGATACCTGGGAATAAACACAATCAAAGAGGTAAAGGATCTGTATTCAAGGAACTACAGAACACTCATGAAAGAAATTGAAGAATACATAAAAAGATGGAAGACCATTCCATGCTCTTGGATTGGAAGGATAAACATTGTTAAAATGTCTATACTGCCTAGAGCAATCTATACTTTTAATGCCATTCCGATCAAAATTCCACTGGTGTTCTTCAAAAAGCTGGAGCAAATAATCCTAAAATTTGTATGGAATCAGAAGAGACCCCAAATCGCTAAGGAAATGTTGAAAAACAAAAATAAAACTGGGGGCATCATGCTACCTGATTTCAAGCTTTACTACAAAGCTGTGATCACCAAGACAGCATGGTACTGGCATAAAAACAGACACATAGACCAGTAGAACAGAGTAGAGAGCCCAGATATGGACCCTCAACTCTATAGTCAAATAATCTTTGACAAAGCAGGAAAAAATATACAGTGGAAAGAAGACAGTCTCTTCAATAAATGGTGCTGGGAAAACTGGACAGCTATATGTAGAAGAAAGTATGAGAATTTTAATCTTAAATATGACTTACTTGCTATAAATAATTTGGCATAGAATTCACTGAGATTAACTCATTAAAGTTGAATAGTTGAAAGGAATGTTAGCAATTCTGAAAAAGGATATGTGTGAAGGGTAGTATGAGCAATGATAACTAATCACAACATACACTCATTGACTATGTACCCCTAAAATAAATAAAAGCTAAGAAATATTCCAAGTTTATGGATAGAGAGAACAAATATATTGTTAAAATATCTGTATTACTCAAAGCAATCTACAGATTTAATGCAGTCTCTATCAAAATGCCAATAGCATTTTTCACAGAGAACAAATAGTTCTAAAATTTGAATGGAACCACAAAAGACCTCAAATAGCCAAGCAGTCTTGAAAAAGAAAAACAAAACTGGAGATATAATAATCCCAGATTTCAAGATATACTACAAAGTTGTAGTAATTAAGACATTATGGATACAGCACAAAAACAGATAAAAAAAATCAATGGAACAGAATAAAAAACCCAGAAATAAACCCACAATTACATGGTCAGTTGATCTTTGGCAAAAGAGGCAAAAATATGCAACGGGAAAAAGACAATTTTTTTAACAAATGGTGTTGGAAAAACTGCACAGCGACTTGCAAATGAATGAAAAGGGACCACTGTCTTAGGCCATACACAAAAATAAACTCAAAATGGATTAAAGACCTAAATGTGAGACCTAAAACCATAAAAATCTTAAGAGGGAGCACAGACAATAATTTCTCTGATGTTGGTCATGGCAACATTTTTCTAGATATATCCCCTGAGGCAACAGAAACAAAAACTTTGGGACTACATAAAAAAAAAAAAAAAAAAAAAAAAGCTTCTGCACAGTGAAGGAAACAATCAACAAAACTAAAGAGCAACTTACAGAATGGGAGGAGATATTTGCAAATGACACACATGAAAAAGAATTAGTATCCAAAAATATATAAAGAACTTTAGTTCAACACCCCAAACCCAAATAATCCAATTAAAAATGAGCAGAAGACACGAACAGACATTTCTCTAAAGACTTACAGATGGCCAATAGATACATGAAAAGATGTTCATCACCGCTCTTCATTAGGGAACTGCAAATCAAAACTACAATGAGATATCAACTCACACCTGTCAGAATGACTAAAATGACTAAAATCAAAAACACGAGAAACAACAAAGTGCTGGTAAGAATGTGGGAAAAAAGGAACCCTTGTGGACTGTTGCTGGAAATGCAAACTGGTGCAGACACTGTGAAAAATAGCATGGAGTTTTTTCAAAAAGTTAAAAATAGAACTACCTTATGATCCAGCAATGACACTACTGGGTATTTATCCAAAGAATACAAAAACACTAATTCAAAGTGATACATGTACCCCCATGTTGATAGCAGCATTATTTACAATGATCCAAGGTAAAGAAGCAGCCCAAGTGTCCATTAATTGATGAATGAATAAAGAAGACATTGCAGGGGCACCTGCGTGACTCAGTGGGTTAAATCCTCTGCCTTCGGCTCAGGTCAGGATCCCAGGGTCCTGGGATGGAGCCCCACATGGCCCTCTGCTCAGCGGGGAGCCTGCTTCCCTTCCTCTCTCTCTGCCTGCTTGTGATCTCTGTCTGTCAAATAAATAAATAATAATCTTTTTTTAAAATATTTTATTTATTTGAGAGACAGAGATCACAAGTAGGTGGAGAGGCAGACAGAGAGAGAGGAGGAGGCAGGCTTTGCATGGAGCAGAGAACCTGATGTGGGGCTCAATCCCAGGACACTAGGATCATGACATGAGCTGAAGGCAGAGGCTTTAACCCACTGAGCCACGCAGGTGCCCCATAAATAAATAAAATCTCAAAAAAAGAGAAGACATTGCATATATAGATAGTCAATGGAAAATTACTCTGCCATAAGAAAGAATGAAATCTTGCCATCACAACAACACAGATGGAACCAGAGGGTATAATGCTAATCAAAATAAGTCAGAGAAAGACAAATACTATATGATTTCACTCATGTGTGGAATTTAGAAAAAAACAACAAATAAACAAATTTTTAAAAAGAGAGACAAACAAAAACAATAGACTCTAAAATGTAGAGCACAAACTGATAATTACTAGAGGGAAGGTGGTGGGGCGATGGATGATATAGGTGAAGGAGATTAAGAGGACACTTACTATGATGAGCACTGAGTAATGTACAGAATTATGGAATCACTATATTGCACACTTGAAACTAATAAAACATTGTATATTAACTATAGTGGAAAAAAGAGAACATTTCATAATACTTATGATATTTCCTTAAAGTTTAAGGTATGCAAAATAATATATGTTGTTCATGGGGACATGTATAGTAAAAGACTACATGAATGGAAATGAAAAACATCACATGCTGGGGAGGAATTTCCTCAGGGGAGAAAAGTTGAAATGTCATGCCTTAAACTGGGTGATTGGAAAATAGGTATTGATTATAATATAGTCTATCCCTTTTTATGCCCAAGTATTTCATGATAATATTAAAAGATGAACCTTAAAATGACATGTATGGTGCAAAGGCAAAATGCATCTCTGGCCACATTTTGTATTCCAATCAATCTCACAATCTCACAATCACATCATTTCACCCAATCCATGGACTTGGAATGCAAACTGCACTGCCCACTATCCTATCTGTCTGGAAACTCAGGAAAAAAAAAAAAAATAAGGAAAAGTTATTTTTTGAAAATCCACAGGACTTTGTTTCCATTTTACTCTCATGACCTCCAAAGCATCTTTTCAGGTACCCTTAAGTATAGACATTAACACAGAAAGGTGCCTGTGTGGCTCAGTGGGTTAAGCCTCTGCTTTCGGCTCAGATCATGATCTCAGGGTCCAGGAATATAGGTCCTGCTTCAAAGCAGAATCAGCTTGTCCCTCTCCCTCTGCTCCTCCCCATGTGCTCTCTCTCTCTCTCTCTCTCAAATAAATGAAATCTTTGAGATTATAATTAAAACACCAAATTATAATTAATATATATCCTAACTATACTTTGCACTTTGACTAAACTGGACACTCAACATTCACTTGCTCAGCTCCTATTTGGACTCTCTTTTCCACCTCCTGGTTCTACATTGCTCTCTTTTGTGATGGTGTGAGTTTGCATGCAGGTGTGGCTTTAAATGATTCCATGATTATATTCCATGCTTCTACTCTAATTCACATGCTCAGCCTCTTTGTCTGAATCTACTCAAAGTTCAGTCTTGGAAGAAATTTCAGCTTTTTGTCTGTGTCTTTTCTATTTCTTTTTAGCTAACACACAGTCTTTATGAAATTGGTTCTTGTAGATGTGCATTTTCATATTTACTTTCCACTAAGAGAGAGGAGTTTTCTGAAAATTACGTGATGAGAGGAAGGGTCATATAGCCCCTTTTGGCTTTTGTCCAAAAGAGAAAATCTCTCTGTGTGAGGATCACTTCTGAAAGTATCTCCCTCCTTTCATGTTTGCTGCCAGTAGTTTCCTGCATATATTCCCCTGGATGTTGCAATCTCAGATTTGGACATTTTCTGTTTCATATGCAATTATGTATTCTTAAAAAAGAATACAAAGAAAGAATAGAGCAGAAAAATGAAAACATTTAAGAGAACAGTTCTTTGAGTCATTTATCAGCTCAATCACTTTTTTAAAAAATTACTTACTTTTTTTAATATGTGCTCAATCACTTTTCAGTGAGAAATACTTTTAGATAAAGACACAGCTGTGCCATCTATGGGCTATTTCCACCCTGATTCACAGCAATGACAGTAATATTTCCAATAAGTAATGTGTACTCTTTTAAGTTAACTAAATATTTCAACATATGTTGTAGCATTTCCTTTTCACAATAATCCTTTGGCTTTAGTATTTCCCACAATTAATGGCAAGATATGAAGAAGCAAGTCTCAAAAACCAAAACTGCTTCATTTTTTCTTTTCTTACCCCCCAAACTCCCCATGTTGCATCTCCACTTCCTCATATCAGGGAGATCATATGATAGTTCTCTTTCTCCGATTGACTTATTTCACGAAGCATAATACCCTCTAGTTCCATCCACATCGTCACAAATGGCAAGCTTCCATTTCTTTTGATGGCTGCATAGTATTCCATTATATATATATATATATATATATATATGACATATTCTTTATCCATTCTGTTGATGGACATCTAGGTTCTTTCCATAGTTTGGCTATTGTGAACATTGCTGCTATAAACATTCGGGTGCATGTGCCCCTTCAGAGCACCACGTTTGTATCTTTAGGGTATATACCCAGTAGTGCAATCACTGGGTCATAGGGTAGCTCTATTTTCAGTTTTTTGAGGAACCTCCACACTGTGTTCCTGAGTGGTTGCACCAGTTGCATTCCCACCAACAGTGTAGGAGGGTGCCCCTTTCTCCACATCCTCGCCAGCATCTGTCATTTCCTGATTCACTAATTTTAGCCATTCTGACTGGTGTGAGGTAGTATCTCATTGTGGTTTTGTGTATTTCCCTGATGCCGAGTGATGTGGAGCATTTTTTCATGTGTCTGTTGGCCATCTGGATGTCTTCTTTGCAGAAATGTCTGTTCATGTCTTCTGCCCATTTCTTGATTGGATTATTTGTTCTTTGGGTGTTGAGTTTGCTAAGTTCTTATAGATTTTGGACACTAGCCCTTTATCTGATATGTCATTTGCAAATATCTTCTCCCATTCTGTCAGTTGTCTTTTGATTTTGTTAACTGTTTCCTTTGCTGTGCAAAAGCTTTTGATCTTGATGAAATCCCAGTAGTTCATTTTTTCCCTTGCTTCTGTTGCCTTTGGCGATGTTCCTAGGAAGAAGTAGCTGTAGCTGAGATCAAAGAGGTTGCTGCCTGTGTTCTCCTCAAGGATTTTGATGGATTCCTTTCTCACATTGAGGTCCTTCATCCATTTTGAGTTTATTTTCAAGTGCGGTGTAAGGAAATGGTCCAGTTTCATTTTTCTGCATGTGGCTGTCCAATTTTCCCAGCACCATTTGTTGAAGAGACTGTCTTTTTTTCATTGGACATTCCTTCCTGCTTTGTCGAAGATTAGTTGACCGTAGAGTTGAGGGTCTGTTTCTGGGCTCTCTATTCTGTTCCATTGATCTATGTGTCTGTTTTTGTGCCAGTACCATATTGTCTTGATGATGACAGCTTTGTAATAGAGCTTGAAGTCTGGAATTGTGATGCCACCAACTTTGGCTTTCTTTTTCAATATTCCTTTGACTATTCGAGGTCTTTTCTGGTTCCATATAAATTTTAGAATTATTTGTTCTAGGAGGGAGACAAACCACAAAAGACTCAATCTCATAAAACAGACTGAGGGTTGCTGGGCGGAGGGGGGTTGGGAGAGGGTGGTAGGGATATGGACATTGGGGAGGGTATGTGCTATGGTGAGTGCTGTGAAATGTGTAAACCTGGTGATTCACAGACCTGTACCCCTGGGGTAAAAATACATTATATGTTTATTTTAAAAAATTAAAAATTAATTAAAAAAATCTTGGCAAAAAAAAAAGATAAAAGAGGTTAAATAACTTGTCCAAAGTCACCCAAGTAATGTTAGTAGCATAACTTAATGAAGGTAGAAAATGTCTTTCAATCCCTATTTTTTACCTAGAAAATAAACTCCAGAAAGACAAAGGTAAAAACAAAAAAAATCAAAACTGTTGATATAATAATAATGATAATGTTACAACAGCAGCAATGATTATGATAATAATAATTTACTGAAGTGCTTACTATGTGACAGTCCTACAACTCAGTTAATCCTAAAAATGATAACAACAGTTTATTATTGTTAATATTTTATGGCAGGGTAGATGAAGGTCTGTAAGTCAAAGATGACACAGCTGTTAATTCCCAGAGCTGGATTGAAACACAGGTCTTTCTGAAATGGTATAGAAATCTCTCAAACGTAAGTTCCAGAACTGCAAATTGTCATGCGTGCTGACGTACTGGGCTGTATTCTGTTTATACTACAGACATTACATGACTTCCTGACTCCACTGTGAGTCACCCTTTGTGTGTATTCATCTCTTCTTCCAAGTAAGACTTCAGGCCTCTGAAGGCAGAAACTGTGCCATTCTCCTTGTCTCTTTACAGTTTCTAAGTTGCTATCATCACTCGTTTTAATAGGTAGATCTAGGCACTTTGAGGAGATCCAGTGGAAGCAGTGAAGATTATTATCCTGTGGTAAAAATAAACTATTCTATACTTAGCCAAAATCAAGTTGTATGGATAAAGATATGATAGTATTAACTGAAGTCACTGTCATTATAAATATGCAATTCATTCTGTGATGGTTCATTTAATGTGTCAACTTGATTGGGCCATGGAGTACCCAGATGTTTGGTCAAACACTATTCTGGATGTCTCTGTGAGGGTGCTTGTGTATGGCATTAACATTTGGATCTGTAGACTGAGTAGAGCAGTCTACAGATCCATGGTGGGGGCCCATCTGAACAGTTGAAAGCCTGAATAGAACAAAAAGGCTGACCTTCCCACAAGTAGAAAGAAATTCCTGACAGACTGAGTTATCAGTCTTTTCCTGCTTTTGGACTTGAACTGAAAATTCTAGTTTTTTTGAGTCTTGAGTATGCTGGCTGTCAGATTGGAATTTATACCATGAGCTCTCCTGGGTTTTAGGCCTTCAGACTCAAACTGGAACCTCACATTGACCCTCTTGGGTTGCCAGGTTTACCAACTACAGATCTTAGTAATTTTCAGCCTCCGTAATCATATGAGCCAATCCCTTATAATAAATATCTTTGTGTGTATGTGTGTGTGTGTGTGTATACATATACACACACATAAAGACATATATATGTATATATATACATTTTAATTTGACATATACACACATATATGTTTATAAGCATATAAACATATATGTTATCAATATATGAGCAGGTATAAGCATGTATATATTGCAGAAACTATTGGCTCCGTGTCTCCTAAGAACCCTAAAACAGATTCCTTCAGCAAACATAAATTAAATATTAGTTCTGTTCAAGCACTGCCTTAAACTCATCTACTGAGTGCATCCTATATGTAAGGTTTGTGTTAGGATCTGGAGAAATATGCAAGTGAAAACCATCCTCTCTCCTCTCAAAAGATAATATAAACCCAATCAAGTCCGCAGAACACACATAAAATAGAAGTAACACCCAGTTGCATATGCTGAATGTCAAGTAAGTAAAACCTGCAGTAAATCCCATTAGATCCTGAGGTATAGTGTTCACTTCATGGATAGGGGAGCCATCCATCCCCGTTTAGCAAGGGACAGTGCAGTTTATGCCTGTTGTCCCAACCCTATTATTTATAGCCCCATTTCACTCTTAACAGTGTTCCAGTTAGACAATAAACTATAAGGTCACCTTTCTCACAGATGGGAATAGAAGGAAAGGTTTCTTTAAAAGGTGAATTGTGGGCCACATCTTAAAAGAAGTAACAGACATGAATCACAGATCTGGCACTTTGAAATGTGTCTTTTATCATTTCCTTAAATTTGCAGCCATGAATTGCTTCAATCCCTACTGTCTGCCTTCATTCTAGGGAGTCCTGGGAGAAAACAAGATGTATTTTACACGAAGGGAGCAGAATGTTTCATTGATGTCTCAGCTCTCCTTCTCCCGGAGGATGGCAGTTCAAGTTTGGCATCGCTGTGGCAGTGAGTGTTGTAGGAAGGCACATGGGGCCATAAACTCCTTCATGTTTACAGTTGCTAAAGCAATTCCTTGCCGGGAATTAATATTAACCAGGGTAAATTAGCTCAAAAGTCACGTATTTAACTTCCATTCACTCAAAATAATTGCCTGCTGAATTAAAATTGGCTCACATTTGAGAAAATAATGTAAAAATGTCTTTAGTGGACATATTTGAATGCTTATCAACACAGATGGAAAGGGGAAGCATTTGAGGAATGCTAATATAACATTTAAGTATGTTTTGCATGAAAATCACATTCAACTTTTCAAAGCAGTGTAAAGAATGTGACCCTTGGCAACGAACGCCACACCCTCTGATAGAACTGGCATCAGGATGAGTCTTCAATCATGGCAGGATTTTTCAAATAAAAAAGAAGCAGTGGTCATAGCTCTGTTTCATGAGGGAAATCAGTGTACTGTAGTCTTCATGACTACGTCTATATAAATTAAAAATTTAAATTATGATTTCACAGGAAAAGTTCCACACTAGCTCTCAGATCTAGGGGTGTCTATTTTTGAATGTGGACATTTTCGAGAAAAAAATGCCATAACTTATTCACCTTGGTATCTCTTCATAGAATAGAGTGCCTGGTATATTTGAGGCAGTTGAAAACCGTTGAAATTAATTTGACTAACTATGTGTTTTTTTGATGACTAAATTATGCACAAAAGTAGATGGAAGTGATGATTGATACCTAAAATGGCTTCTCGGGAATTTTCTGTGCATGTATTTGACTTCTGGAGATGTAAATTATACTTTTGAGTCATATATTTACTTGTCATATACTCACAATCACCAAATGCATACCCAGAAGCTAGTTAGGAAATACTGAGGCAGAATATTACTCAGCCTTCTGAAGGATGAAGCCTCACTATTTGCACTGACATGGATGGAAATGGAGGGGATTATACCAAGTGAAATAAGGCACGCAGAGAAAGACAATTATATATTTTCACTCATGCAGAACATAAGCAATAGCATGGAGGACTGTAGGGGAAGGGAGGGACATCTGAAGGGGGAGAAATCAGAGAGGGAGACGAACCATAAGAGACTATGGACCCCAGGAAACAGTCTGAGGGTTTCAGAGGGATGGGTTGGGGGGAGGGGGTGAGCGGGTGATGGGTATTAAGGAGGGCATGTGTTTTAATGAACACTGGGTGTTATATGCAAATAATGAATCATGGACCCGTCCATAAAAAAGAAAAAAAAAGAATTCTTAAAGAACAATAAATAGAGAGTGGGTCACAGGGAAACTTCTTAGGACTCTAAACATTCTGGATCTCAAACCCTCATATATTCGGATCTTAAGTTTTGGGAAGGGCCTATTAAGAATGACAAAATTCCTGAATGTTCACAAATTCTGCTTACCTACTAAAAGCTCATGTCTGTCTGGAGGCTATTTATTCACGCTCTTTTAAATCACAGCATGTTCTAGTAGCAGTGAGTAGATTAAGAGTACAAATCATAGACTAACGTCTGAGTTCTGATTTTGACATGCTATGAGAACTTAGTTACATCTTTAACCTCTCTGAACCTCAGTGTGGTCATCCACAACATGTCACTGAAGTTGAGGGTTGCTTGATGAATCTGTATATCTTGCAAATTACAGGAGTCCAGGAATTTCAAGAATCTGGGCATTGAGTGATTGAACAAGAGATAAGTAGTATGTGTGACATCTTTCAGGAATACATAGTTGAAGATAAAACATGTATTATTCAAATATTTAAATGATAATTCCTGTTTTAAAATACCTGGAGAAGATTGGGATGCGATTTTTATAATAACAGTTTTCTAGTTCTTAACCTTTGTCAATTAGAAATCCAGAATGTAAAAAAGATTTTAGCAGGGAATAAATAAGACTTTGATGAAGAAGTTAGAGGCTAAAACAGTAGAATAATTTACTTTCCTACATTGTGAGGATAAACTAAATAATAAGCGTGATTAATGCAAAAATCCTTTCCTAGGATGAACCTGTAGGAAAATCTTTTCCCAGGAGGAACCAAGCTTATCTAGCTTGGCAGCATATCATGAAGAAATATAGCAGAGAATTGCTAAATATCCACATCATTTTGTGCTGTCATGGCACATTATATAACACTAATTCTTGACCCTTTCTGGGGATAACAAACCTCTCTGGAGACTATGATCAAAGTTACTGGCTAGTTCATTAATCACCTGATGCTAGATTATGCTATGTAACCAACAACTCCCAGATTTTAGGGGCTATAGCACAAAAAATGTATTTCTTTCTGTAGTGTCATAAAGTCTGTAGGGCTACTGTGACTGTGATCCAGGCTTTTGACCAGTGGTAAGTCTGGTCCAAAATGTCTTTTTATCTTAGGTCCTGGGCTGAAGAATCTACCCCTGTCTGGGACATGGTATTCTCATAGCATGGGACAGTAACACAAGACACTGTCAAGAGTATATTACCTGGTCAAGCCTAAAATGAACGAGGCAGGGATTAATGATTCATTATGCATTGGGCAGGTATTATCACACTATTAAGGGAGGTGTGGGGTTGCAAAAGTTGAGAACAATAATTCAGTGTACTACCATTTCCACAGGAAACGGTAACTACAAGCCTATATTAGAAATTTCGAGGGGTTTCAAGCCAAGGTTATGTCTCTTGGGCAAACAGCCAAATGACAAGGTAATAATTTTCTTCTAAAATAGTTCAACATAGGGGTGCCTGGGTGGCTCAGTGGGTTAAAGCCCCTGCCTTCAGCTCAGGTCATGATCCCGGGGTTCTGGGATAGAGCCCCGCATCTGGCTCTCTCCTCGGTGGGGAGCCTGCTTCCTCCTCTCTCGCTGCCTGCCTCTCTGCCTACTTGTGATCTCTGTCTGTCAAATAAATAAAATCTTTTAAAAAATAAAATAAAATAGTTCAATATATTTGGTAAATAGCCTTGAATAAATTATATCAGGCAGGACTTTTCAAAAGACATTTTTTTTTCTTCCACTACTGCTTGACTTACTAAATTTCACATTCATGAACATTTCCATGGAAAAGGTTTGTTTTTTGAATGAGATCTCTAGATGTACAGTAGAGAAAGGATGGATATTTGGGTCTACCTGAAAAATTCTTAAGTAACAATAGTACCTTAATTTAATGTTTGAAAATGAGTTGTGAATATTTGATTCACATTGTTTTTCTAGTAAAGGGTAGTGAAAGGTGGTGCACTAATTAGCTGGTTAGTATGATCTAATGAACTTGGATTAACTATAGGTTTTACTCACTTTAAAACTTGCAAAACAATTTTTTCACATTTTCTCTGAAGGAAATAGTGAAATGATTCTATGCAGAGATTGGGGGGGTGATAGATAAAAATAAATAAAGAAATAAGTAAAACAAATAAAAAATAGTTGAATAATTTGGAAACTCAATAGCAGTGATTCCTGTTAACAGGAGCATAGTTAGAGATAATGTCTTAACATTTCCAGAAGACAAAGTGCCTGAAAGATACAGGCCATACCTCCAACACAGCTGACTTACTCCAACAGTAAGCAAACCAGAATTACTACACTCTTTGATGTTATGTCTACACCATGAAGTGCAAATTGAAAAATTACTAATTTTACAGATAAAAAGATCAAAATAGGGCTGACCTGTACAAACAGAAGAAAGGAAGATTTTGGTTTAATGTTAACATTTATTAATTTATTAACCTATATAACAGTTGTATGTTATTCCTCATTAGGAATGGCCTTACCATTTTCCAGAAAGCATTCTTTTATTAAGTGGGTAGGTGGTTGAGTGTGATGATTTCTCAGGTCACTTTTACCACTGAGATTCTGTTTCATAATTTCTCTTTTTGTTTCTTCCTTCCTTCCTTCCTTCCTTCCTCCTTCCCTCCCTTCCTCCCTCTCACTTCCTCTCTGTCTCTGCCTCATTGTTTGCTTGTTTCTTTCTTTCTTCCTTTCTTTTTTTTTCTCTCTCTCTTTCTTTCTTTCTCTTCCTTCCTTTCTTTCTTCTATTTAAAAAGTAAAGCATGGTTTAAAATATATTTTTCTCTCTGAATTTGTTATTTTAGTATATTTTAATCAGATTTTCAAATATTCTTTTAAGTATTAAACTTTTCTCATTTCCTCAAAACTATCTATATAAAGTGCTATTTCAACTTTTAGAAATCTCTTTTAAGTTTCCAGTTTCTTATATATTTAGTCTTAACTATTACACTCTAAAAATTTAGCTGTAAGATAATAAGTTCATTTAAGTTTTTAATGAAAAAAACATAATATTGAGAGACTCTCCAAATCTTATTTTATTGACAATACTAGATGGGTCTTCACTTGAAGGCTAAAGATATCAGTCAGTGCCTTAGCAAAATGGCTTTCACCTTCACATAATGTTGTCCAATGGATTTGGTAATATTACAGAGTTGATCACTATATTCTAACCACAGCAAGATACACGTTAATACTTCTCCCCCGATACATTTAAAGAACTATTATATAAGCAACTCATATAAGCCACTTAGGAAAATAATAACTTAAAGATTTTTAAGAACTGTGTAAACCATTCTAAACTATATTCATTGTACACAAATCATTAAAGGAATCATTTTTTTCTAGTTAAATGAATATTCTACTCAATGATAAGTTGTGCCTAAATGGGAAGTGACCTGCTCAATTCCATCTGACCATCACCATGTAGGGAAGTTGACCTTTGTTCTAAGATACACTATTTTTCAAATGAAGACACAGATATAGAATTTTATTCAAAATCTTCAAATAATAATTAGTGCCTACTAATAGTTCTTTTATGTTAGTTGTACCAACTAAAAGAAAAACATGTAAGACAAAAGTTAACTGCCAGTGCGAGACATCTATTTTACACCCACAGGAATATTTACTTGCTCAAAGTTCTATTATCTTAGGATATTTTTATGATGACATTTAGGTAATGAGATGAAATAAGCAGATATAGATATAATAACCTCAGATATAATAATATAATAACCTAGATATAATAACCTCAATCAATTACAGTATATAGAGCTCAATAAAAATTAGTGCACTTATATTCAACTCACTATTTAACATAAATGCTCTAAGTCTTAATAATACTAATTTAGAAATTATTGGAACTAACTTAGTCACATCACATTCTTAGAAATTTCTCAGTCTCCAAGAATTAATGTAAATCAATTCTTCATTTTGATTGACTATGTTTAACTATTTTTTTTTTGATTTACAAGATTAGGGATACTAAGGTCACAGGAACTTTCAAGAATCTTAAAAATAATATTTTAACATTAATCCTATGCCTCCAAATCATTTAAGTCATTAACAATAATACAGGCAATAACATAAGATTAAAATAACTGAAAATAAGGATTTTGGACTTCTAATGAATGACCAGCTACTTGAATTTTCCAAGTATATTTTATCAAAAATAAAAAAAATATTTATTTTTGATAAAAATAATTGAAGTGTTGGGTGAACCTTAAAATTTTAAAATTTATTAATTTTTTCTTTTAATGCACCCATGAGTTGTCAAAATTCAAAGCATACACAGGCCAGGAACTTGAAATCTCAAGAAAGCAGGTAAGCAGGGATTCACACTGAAATAATTTTGTAGAGTGGTTGAACATGATTGCTCACCTTCTTGGCCTATAGTGCTTAGTGCACTGGGAATGGTTTAGGTTCCTCATAATAGTTCTTTTATATTTCCAGAGCATGTGATAATAAATATTCCTGAATGTACATTTGCAATGAAATATATAGTTCCCATAGGCCCAGGATTAATTATAGATGTGTGAATTAGTAAGTGGGACAAGTTGTCTCCCATTTGTATTCCATAAACTGGTTTATGTGTCATATTTGGCCAAAATAGAACTTTTACTAAGGGGGGGAAACACTTTAGATATGACTCTGGATATTCTTAAAAATATATGAAAAGAGGGGTGCTTGGGTAGCTCAGTGGGGTAAAGCCTCTGCCTTCGGCTCAGGTCATGATCCCAGGGTCCTGGGATCGAGCCCGAATCAGATTCTCTGCTCAGGAGGGAGCCTGCTTCCTCCTCTCTCTCTGCCTACCTCTCTGCCTACCTATCTGCCTACTTGTGATCTCTGTCTGTCAAATAAATAAATAAAATCTTAAAAAATATATATATGTATGAAAAGAGAAGTTATAGATTTGAAAAACATAAAATATCATTATGAATTTTCATAAACTCCTTTCTTTTATAAAGCCAACAACCTATATTTATTCCATTTATGAATAACTTTCTTCCTTGAAGTTGAACATTTTTCTAAAGAGGCTAGATTACTGGACAATGAGAAAATCTTAAAGCATTAGGAGTCACCAGAAATCCAGTCACCCAGTCAAAAATGAGGTCTTCAAGGTGGGCCTTAATCAAATATGACTGGTGTCTTAATAATAAGAGGTGATTAGAACATAGACACACATGAAACACTGTGTGAAAACATCAGAATAAGATGACCATCTACAAGCCAAGGAGAGAGACTTCAGAACCAACTCTGTAGATCCCGGATCTTAGACTTGAGGAAATACATTTCTGTTCTTTAAACCATCCAGTCTTGGTAATTTGTTATGGCAGCCCAAGCAAACTAATACAGCAGGCAACTAGAAACACAGTCAAAAGAGACCTGACACGGGTGGTCTATTGACTATTAATGAATATTTATTATAAAGAGAACTGCATGGAGGAGATGAAGTGAAAGAAGAAAAAGGGTAGGTATACGGCGTTCACATCAATTTAAGAGAGTATCTAATGTTGAAACAAGTGAAATTGCATTCAATTTTATTCTATAGAGGAATTGAATAATCCAGATGGGTTCCGTCCATATTTATTGAATTGAATGCTTTGTTCACTTCCATTTGTGTGTGTGTATGTGCTAATGAAAGCCCTTAAGGCATTGTTTGTTTATGTTTTTGTTTTGAAATCGAGCATTGGCTGAATTTCCTACATTTAGAAGTATATATAAGTAATTGGTTTTGCTTCTTCTAAGATTCAGATCCTCATAGGTTCTTTTTTTTTTTTCAATTTATTTATTTTCAGAAAAACATTATTCATTATTTTTTCACCACACCCAGTGCTCCATGAAAGCCGTGCCCTCTATAATACCCACCACCTGGTACCCCAACCTCCCACCCCCCCGCCAGTTCAAACCCCTCAGATTGTTTTTCAGAGTCCATAGTCTCTCATGGTTCACCTCCCCTTCCAATTTACCCAAATTCCCTTCTCCTCTCTAACGCCCCTTGTCCTCCATGCTATTTGTTATGCTCCACAAATAAGTGAAACCATATGATAATTGACTCTCTCTGCTTGACTTATTTCACTCAGCATAATCTCTTCCAGTCCCATCCATGTTGCTACAAAAGTTGGGTATTCATCCTTTCTGATGGAGGCATAATACTCCATAGTGTATATGGACCACATCTTCCTTATCCATTCATCCGTTGAAGGGCATCTTGGTTCTTTCCATAGTTTGGCGACTGTGGCCATTGCTGCTATAAACATTGGGGTACAGATGGCCCTTCTTTTCACGACATCTGTATCTTTGGGGTAAATACCCAGGAGTGCAATTGCAGGGTCATAGGGAAGCTCTATTTTTAATTTCTTGAGGAATCTCCACACTGTTCTCCAAAGAGGCTGCACCAACTTGCATTCCCACCAACAGTGTAAGAGGGTTCCCCTTTCTCCACATCCTCTCCAACACATGTTGTTTCCTGGTTCTTTAAAGTAATTCATGAGGTGAGATCGGACTGAAGAGAGTTGAGTGGCTGCTTATGGTGCTGCAAATACAAACTGGGCTTTGCTTTGGCAAAACATTGCTTTGGCAGCATAGACTAGGACTGTGATCCTGGACTTGACTTTTCCAATGAAATATTCTAAGATTCGATAAAAAGTATAACAAAGAACCTAACTCACTGAAAGATAAAGTAGACAAATGGTTATTCTTAAGTTATCTTACAGTTATGCGTTATAATTTGTGCCTTTATTTTGACATTTTTTTACAATGCAGAGATTACAGGAAAAAAATTAAGTTTATTTCCTGATTTATTAATATTTTAAGGTACTTGGTTATTTGAAGCTTTGCCATTGAGTAAAACTATGGTACTTCTTAATGAAATATAATGTTCTATTACCTTTAATTTTTTATTTAGTATTGAAATAATTCCATTTATAACAAAACCAGAGAAAAATGCATTAAAATGGCATCTAAGATATCCAAGTTTCTTCTCGATATAGGAATCTTTTTAGCTGTATAACTGACAGGTCATTATTTAACCTCCTACAGGAAACTGGCAAGGGTGGGTTTTCACCTTATTACAATTAAGCCTTTTGAAAGTTTTCTAAATGCTGAAATTTTTATCATCAACAGATGGTAAGTTGGCCATGAGATATGCTATGATTTATTTGTTCTTACATCTCCAGACCCATAAAGGGAGCTCAGTAAAAATGTGTGTGATTAAATTGAGTTGAATAGCCCAAGATAATCTGTCAACAAGTCAATCAAGTTTTATCATTTTTGTTTTAATCCTGGAACAAAGCTGAACATTTCTTCATTTTCTGCAAGAGCTACAAAGATGTGTGAATGACTTTAAGTTTCTGCTCAGTTCTTAAATGTCCTTGGGATTATAGTCTATTTCTATCTGATGCCAAGTTAGAACATTTACTGATCAAGTGTTAAAGTCAGTAAGTCTTGAGCAGTTGAGGTATTGCTTTGTTCTGTTCATTTTGGATACACTGTTTGGGAGCCTTTGTGTCTTCTAATTCCTGCTGTTCTGTCTTCCCTCTCTCTCGGAGTTAGAGCAGACATGAACTTATATGGTTAATGGCAAAAAGTTTATAAATAGATATCAGAACACAGTCCAGGGGAACTGTTAATGGAAATATTTCCACCTAATTTTAATCATCAACGTAACTATTCTTATGCCAATTAAAAAAAAATCCTTCTCTTTGAAAAAGGTAAATACTTTTTACAAAGTTATTTTCAATGCTGAGAGACTCATGGCTCAAATTTTTGTATATTTCCTAAAGAAGGAAAATAACAGGTTCGTAAGAATATTTCGAATGAGGCCTTTGAAGAAAATCCTTAACAGATTACAATTCTACATCTGGGCCAAGTGAATGAAATACTAATAAATTGATGTATAGATTAGAACATTCACAAATTAATATTTAGGACAAGAATTTAGGTCAGAGTGAAAAGGACGTCTCATATACAATTTTCAAAACATTAAAAAAAGCAATTGTGCTTAAGCCTATATTTGTTCCAGTGCTAGAGATGTTATTCAAACAGCTTTGGAAATTATGCTATACAAAAAAATGTGTACTAGATGGCAGTCTAAGTACCCTTTTCATTTACGTCTCAGTCTGATTTTTGTATTCCAATCCATCAGTGGAGGAGGAAAGAAAGTATAGTTCATTAACTCATCAAATAAATGTTTCTATTATTACATAAGAGCATAGTGTTTAAATAATTAAACAAATGAGTTGCAATTCAAGTTTAAAAAGCCATAATGCATCTTTTACTAGTACATCATATGGAATTATAATTGCATCCAGATGCAAAAATATCCTTTGAGACACCTTGACACAGTTTACATTTGTGTTTCTTAGATCCTCGGCACCCTTTCCTTTATATAGTTCCTTGTTGCTTATCCTCAGGGTCTTATTTTAAGTAAAGCAATGATAAATGGAAATTAGAAGCAAAACACAGATATTTTAGATTTTTTTTTTTTTTTTTTTTTTTTAGATACTTCAGGATTCTGAGGATGCAAGTACAACCAAATTATGGTCACATCTTATATTATTAGTGTTTCAATGATCTGTGTAAATTTATGCTGTACTTATAGTTAGAAGACTTTATGTTTATTCTTAAAATTTTATGTTTAGGGGCACCTGGGTGGCTCAGTAGGTTAAGCCTCTGCCTTAGGCTCAGGTCATGATCTCAGGGTCCTGGGATCCAGCCCCTCATCATGTTCCCTGCTCAGCTTCCCCCGCTTTGCCTGCCTTTCTGCCTCCTTGTGATCTCTCTGTCAAATAAATAAATAAAATCTTTAAAAAAAATTTATGTTTATTCTCATGTTCTTTTTCCATATTGGTGCAGAATTTTTTATTCCCACTTTCTTTGTATGTTTACCTTCTGTTCAGGTTTGTGTCTTTCTGAATGTTATACAGGACCAAAACATATTTAAATAAAAAGCCGAAGTCATACCTTTGGAATTTTATTTTGCTTTCAGTATATTTGATCATGGTCTTGTCTTTTTGTTATTTTTATAGAAGGTGTTTATAAGTGTTGGAATCATTTCCTCATATGTAATCCAAGCTGGCTGTTTAAATCCAATTTGCATACTTGTTTTGAAGATGTCTGGAAAGCCACAGACAGCCCCTCTAGTTTCATTTACATAACAACTTCAAAGCTCCATGTTGCCAGGTAGTTGGAAGCACTGGCAACCAAGTGTCCCAGACTATTGAAGAATCTGTGTTCAAGGGAAATGATCGACCTTTGGGTTTGGAGCTGAGAAGATAATAGACACAATAGCTAACTTTTCTTTTGAACTTACTAAATGCCAAGCAACTACAATAAACTCATTACATGGATTTAATTTAACATTTAATCCAATGGGGTAGGTGGTACTCTTTTTTTTTTTTTAAAGATTTTATTTATTTATTTGACAGAGATCACAAGTAGACGGAGAGGCAGGCAGAGAGAGAGAGAGAGAGAGAGAGATAGGGAAGCAGGCTCCCTGCTGAGCAGAGAGCCCAATGTGGGACTCGATCCCAGGATCCTGAGATCCTGACCTGAGCTGAAGGCAGCGGCTTAACCCACTGAGCCACCCAGGCGCCCCAGGGTAGGTGGTACTCTTAATCCCACTTTATAAATCAATAAACCGACTAAGCAACTGCCTAATGTTATAGAAGTAGTTAGCTCTTATCCAAGCAGTCTACTGGCAGACTCTCAACCACTACAAAGATTTTATGCCACCATAGTCCAAATTACAGGTTTCAAAGAACTAAGAAGTTCTAGGTAGGGATGATACTTGAAATCAGTTTAAGTAGCATTATTGTGGCCCAGGTTCAAATGGGGCCAAAGATGTCTGTGGATTGGGGGTCCAGGGCCTACTTCAGAGACTGGGGCTGGTAAGAATTAGGCAAAATGACTGACCAGCCAGTCAACAATTTTCAGCAGGATATAAGTGCTTATCAAGAATTGAGGAAGCCACTCATGCACATCTATACAGCTACCATAAATCCTGATGCTAGTTGTACAACAAATAGTTAAATTAGAAGATCCCATAATAGCTGTAGTGCAGATTTTCCTACATTCTTTGTAGTTAAAAATTTTCCCTTTTACATGTTTGCTTAGTTTTCTAAACATGTATCACTTATTATCCCTGGTTTGTTTCCTAATTTTGTAATCTCCTTTTATTTCATTTAGTTACATTAGTTCTTCTGTAAATTTCATGTGTTTGAAGAAATGCTTTCCAGAAGTTTCTTGTTCTGATCTAGACTTGCTCATTCTTAGGTCTGATTTTTTATATTGGTATTTTCCCATATCATTACACTAAGAATTCTGTTTTCGTTCTTAATTTGGATCTCCAGTTTTCTGAATCTCATAATTTCCATATATCTGTTTTCCTTACTGATTTTGCTGGATCAGATGCCTAGGGGCTTTCCCAGCAAACTGGGAGGTACATTTGTTGATAGCTTGACTATATGAAAATATCTTTGTTTTATGTTCCCAATATTTTGATTTCTTATAAGATTCTAATTGGGAAAGCATTTTTCTAAAAGAGGTGTTTTGTTGTTGTTGTTGTTTTAAGATTTTACATATTTATCTGAGAGTGTAAGTGAGAGAGCACAGCTGGGGGAGGGAAAATGAAGGAGCAGACGTCCCGCTGAGCTGGGACCCTGATGTGGGACTAGACCCCAGGCCCCTGGGATCATGACCTGAGCTGAAAGCGGATGCTTAACTGACTGAGATACCCAGGTGCCCCATAAAAGAGTTTTTAAGATTTTTCTCCATTGTTTTCTAGCTTCCAGTATTGTTATTGAGAATGTGATGCCTTTATATGAAGCCTCTTTCTCTCAGAAATTTCATGGAATTTTCTCTTTATCCTGCTTCCTAAAATTTCACAATGGCATACATACATTGCTGAGAAGGATGTCTTCACTGCAAAAATCCATCTCCCCATTACAGAAGGCGCATGTGAAAGGAAGTTCATTCACATTGTCAATTACTATGTTACCCTTAAAGTTGTATATTTTCAGCCTGTGTGGCTATTTTATACAATGTTACTGGGTGGAATTATTTTTACCCACTGGATGCCAGGTGAATATTTAAATGTGGAATTTTACCAATCTAAGCTCTAGAATATGTTCTTGAATTGTTTTGCTGTTCTTTCTTCCTCCACCTCCATTTTTCTGGTGTTTGTTTTTGAAACACCTATTATTAGGATGTTAGGAAGGCTAGCTTGGTCCTCTAGCCTATGTCATTTTATTTCTTTTCTTTTCTTTAATCTCCCTGTTCTACTTTTTAGGAGATTTTCTCAACTTTATCTTCCATTTCTTAATAATGTTTTCATTTCCAATATTGTATATTTGGTTTCTAAGAGCTCACTTCTTTGTTCTCTGAATGTCTCCTTTATTTATTTATTTATTTTTAGTATATTCTTATTTCTTTTATTTCTCTGAAAATATTTAAGAGTGTGTGTGTGCACGTGTGCGTGCAATTTTTTTCTCTCTTTGTGGCTTCTTTTCTCTATTACTTGTCTCTGCTTTTCTTGGCTTTTGTATTTCATAATAGTAATGTGCCTTAAATGTCTATTCATTTTTGACCACCAATTAGTACTTTAAAAAGGGTACTAAAAACTGATTGGATGCTCTATGCACGTAGAAAGACCATTGGCTTTTCCTGAGTAATCTAGTAGTGCTGATTATTAGAGAAGTTCTTGATGTTATTACCTGAAGGACTTTTCTCTTGGGCTGGCCAGACTCCCAGGACAACTCTTTCAAGGGACTCATGGGACATAAATTATGGCTTTCACTTCTGGGATCCTGGTAAGATAATATATTTAGTGGTTTTTTTTTTTTTTTAAGGTTTTATTTATTCATTTGAGAGAGAGGAATGAGAGAGAGAGCATGAGAGGGGGAAGGTCAGAGGGAGAAGCAGACCCCGCACTGAGCCCGATTGCGGGACCCAATCCCGAGACTCCAGGATCATGACCTGTGCTGAAGGCAGTTGTTCAACCAAATGAGCCACCCAGGCGCCCTTATATTTAGTGTTTAAATTTCCCTTGATTTCTTTGTTTTTAGTATAGTACTCTGGTCTTCAAATCAGATCAGAGATATTCTAACTGTTCCTCCCCTTTTAATAAACAACCAATTATCTCCTTAGTTGAGGTGTTCATGTGTGCATGTGTGTGTGTATGTGTGTGTGTAATGTAGTGGATCCTTAGCTATGCAGAGGAAGACAGGTGATCTGGGAGGTCCAAACCAAATTTCAACTGACCTTCCTGATATTATTCTGCCACATTTATTCCAAATTCCATAAGTACTTGGTACTGCCAACTTCTGAGTCATTGATTCTTTGGTGTACATTGGGTCATCCAAGAGATTCTCAGGTTTCATTATTGCATTATTTGCATTATTGCAAATTTATTTCATTATTTCTTAGATCTATTTAATCAATTACTACTTTTCTATCTGATTTCAGCTTCCAGAATTTTTCTTTGTTCTTTGAGCTTATTTGTCTTTCAAATTAGTTTTTTTTTTTTTTTTAAATAAGATTTCAAGAAAGAGTGGAGGCTATTGCTTAGGTTAAAATTGTCATCTTTAACCAGGTGTCACATAGTTATTTTTTAGATTTATTGTATTTGAATAAAAGTTAAAGATAAATCATGGCAATGTTCCTTATTTTATCTTTTATTAGGGATATATTTTAAATTATATTTTAATAACATTAAAGTATTATAAGGTTTACTTACATAAGTCTCATGATATATTTATCATATATATCACTCCTTTTTTATGGCTTCCATATATCTCTTCCAATTTTCCATTTCTCATTCATGCTGTACACTTTTTCCATTAGAATTTTTGGACTTTTATGACATTTAATTTAACATCCATCTGGGCTATTTCTGTGTCTGCTTTCATTGACTGTTTTCTCTCTATCAGAAATCACATTTTCTTGACTTTAATTTTTTTGTTGCTCTTTGTTTTATTTAGTTAAGGATAAAATGGATATAAATTGTTTCTCTCATATTAAAGAATGAATACTTTTTGAAGTTTATTTCAATTAGAGGTTCATGTATTGCCAGCTCTTCAATTATTTTTTTAAGTTACAAGTTTATAGCAATTTTCTTTTGAAACTCTTATATTCAAATGGGAGCACAAATCTTGTAAATTATTCTGAAAAAAGTGAATTTTGAATGCAATATGTATTACCTACACATAGGTAAATGTATTTTCACACTGAAAACTGGTAATATCTATAGCTTCTGTAACTTTTGAGGTTGGATGGAATGATCAGTGCGGGATTAGCATCTGTCCCAATGTAAAAACATGAATGCCCACTGCAATTTGAAAGAATAATATTATACTGATGGTACAGATTGTAAAACAGCTTGACAGAGGATTTGCCACTAGAGATGCAAACAGTTTGTGCTTCTGTTCATAACAGTTCATGTTCATAAAGGTTTACTTCAGCTTTTCAATATTACAAACAGCAGTTGGGAGATCTCAATTGCATGCAGTTCTTAAGTATCAAAGAACTGATGTATATTTGAATCATATAGGGGTAATTTTTAATCGATGAAAAAAATCCATGCATAAATACTTATTTTGTAAAAATAACACTCTCGATATTAAAAAATCTGAGTCAGAAAAAATTGAAGCATTTGTGAATCATGTGTATATGATTCTTTTATCACAACCCAAATAATGGCCTTCTAAGCTCTTTCCAAATGCATCAGTGATATATGTGAAATTGGAATTAAAATAAGGGAACTTAACATAATTACATACTTCAGCTAGTTCAGTGAGCAGAAATCGTTGGCACCCTCTTGCTAGATTTTCCCAAACTGAAGCTGCCATGTTTTGTATTATGGGCAGTTCAGCAGCTTTGTGCATCTGTCCCTCCCCTCCAATTTAATTAGACTGTCTGTTGCAGACAAATCAGACTGTGGCTTTTTTTTTTTTTAACCCAACTGCTATAAATGCCAAGTCAAAATATGAATAAGAGGAAAACAAGATGTTCTGCAAACACATGCCACTTTATTGGGTAAAAACATGATAGGTGGGTCTGCTCACACTCTCTATGAGAGATGAGGGAAGTGAGGCTTGCAGAATGAGGTTATAAAAGGGTCAGATTGATGCTACTGTCTTTGTCGGCTCCAGTAGAGCAGGGACTTGATTCTTCCCCCAGTGTAATCTTGCTTTGACACTACAGCCAACACAGATTTATGATTACACATTCTCCTATCATGAAGGGAGTGAGAATCATAGCAAAGGAAACACAAGAAACAAATAAGCTAGAGATTATTGTAGAAACTTACCGTCTTATGTGCTTTGCATTCCTGCGGATAAGTTTGAGCTGATATGCCCTAATAGGTCACTATAACGTTACATTTTATCACTTTAATAATATTGTAATAAGGTTGAAAAATAGTTGCTGTTATAGGAGAATGTTATCTGTAGTCGACCATTAATTATAGACCATAGAGGATAATAGATTAATTCTATGGAACACCTTTCTCTACATGATTGTCCAAGTTAACAGTGGTCTGTAGAAGAAACTGGGTCTTAAAGTTAAGAGCTATCTCTGGAGTAATGCAAAGGTAAGGCAATAAAATGAAAAAAAACTCTCAACAGGCAAGTAAACATGTAGTGGTATGTGTTAGGTAGGTAGGTGAGTGGGAACAGGCACTTAGATACAACTATGAGTGTAGAATAAGTGAAGTCAGGTAAATGAAGTCCAAGACGCAGGCTGTCATGGAAAGCAAGAGGAGATTAATTCCTAGTGAATAGATACATGCAAGTTGTAAACACAGTTCTTCAATAAGTCTGGAGAAAATATTCACTTTTTTTTGAACTTTATTTAGAAACCCTGAAAAAGTGGATTCTCCTTTTTAAGAACATAAAGCTATACTTGACTATCAAATTATCCCACCTGTCTCCTGAAATTACCTTTTTTTCCTAATAAGTGTAATGTGCTATATGAAACTATCCAAATGTTTCTTAGTTTCCTATGAAATGGAATGTTAATTAAGAAATTTATTAAAATTGTTGTTTCAGTTTGCATTCATGGGGGAAAAGGTAGAAAATTTGTTCATCTTGAAACTTATGAAGTCTCATTTGGCTTTAGTGTGTGTTTAATGCACTTAGCAGATGTGTTCTTCAGACCTGAAATATGCCTCACCACTGTTTCTTCTCGGTAAGCTTCTCATCACCAAACAATATGGTACTTTCTCTTTTGAGCCTTTTTAATCCCTAAAGAATCAATTACTCCATAGCAACTTTTGCACTTATCTTTATTAGAGGCATTATTATTTCCAAGAGGCCACTTTAAGAGTTATGATGCCAGTATGGTTCTGAGTATGTGAAGAAGATAAATATCTGAAAGGCTAGTGGCATTTTGGAGACTGATAATTGCACACCCTAAGCCCAACTTATAGGAGTAGATCTTTTATCCAATTACATAGGCTGTGCTCTTGTGCACAGAAAATATCTTCTATATTACCTCCCGATCTTATACCTCCTCTAGTTACCATGAAAATTAGGGTGAAGGTTAATAGAGGGAGAAAGGAAGAACTTTTGACATTTCTCTTTTGGAATGCCATCCTATTTTCTATTTTTTTTTTTTTAATTCTGTGGGAACTTGGCTTCTTATTACACATAACACTTGAACTTACACTTCAGATGTTCCCAGGAGACCATATAATACCAAATCCTGGAAACAAGTATCAAATTGAAATGCATTTGTGTCTAATATACACCTATCAAAATTCAAGCCTTCATAGCTAATTGAACAAAGGTAAAAATTTATAGCTCAAACAATTATACATATTTGATTTACATCATAATAGAAAGTTATCAAAATTCTCTGAGTCAAAGGAAAATGCAGAGCACCACCAAAGGTCCTTCCCTAACATAAGGAAATGAAGGTATTTGAGAAGAAATTTCCTAAAGGCACCTGAAAGACAGAAGAGAGTAAAGTTAGTCTGACTACCCTCCTTTTTAAATTTGCCTTGCAATTTCTCTTAGTGTGGCTAACTGAAATAATATTTGTAGGCATATGTACTGGGAATGTAGTAGTTTTTAAAGATTTTTTTTTTTTAATTTGACAGAGAGAGATCACAAGTAGACAGAGAGGCAGGCAGAGAGAGAGGTAGAGGGAAGCAGACTCCCTGCTGAGCAAAGAGCCCGATGCGGGACTCGATCCCAGGACCCTGAGATCATGACCTGAGCCGAAGGCAGCGGCTTAACCCACTGAGCCACCCAGGCGCCCCTGTAGTAGTTTTTAAATAAATCAATGTGGGATGAGGAAATTGATAAATCCAGACAAGAAGGAAAGTTAGGAAACTTGAGACCTGTTATTTATATCAGGGATGTAAGCAGTCCTGTTATTCTCAATTCATAGGTGGAGGACTTCATGAATTATAAAGCGGTTGACCTAAGACCAATTGAAAGGAAAACAAAGATTCTATCATTTAAACTATCATAATAAATGTCAATCTCTTTAACAGACCAAAATAAATTCTGAATTAATTAAATCTAAATATTAATAGTTCCATACTTGAGATAAAGGACTTAATTCTGCTAGGTCCATGGACTTGCTCAGTAAAATCATGTGCTGAAATATTTGAGATAATTATATTATCAGGATTCTGGCACTTGTTCTTGAACAAGAAAAACAAGGCACATATGTTAGGCAATGTGCTAAAATTCTGAAGTTTTGTGGCTAACTTTTGCATTTTAAGTATATACCACACATTCTTCATATACCACCTATCCCACAAAATTTATCTGTAGAATCATAAATGAATGGAGACTTTGTCACTCTTCAGATAATTCAGATTTGTCTTGAAATCCAAATTTTTAAGAAGCTGTTTCCCTTACATGGGGGAAGTTTCCTACAAAATCGTATACAACAGTGTGAACGATCTCTCCTTGAGTGATTAGTGTTGCTGTATTTGCACCATGTCATAAAAACTCTTAAAAAAAATAAAGATATTACCTAGTACTTTTAGAAGACATAAATAACTTTTTGTGGATGTTGAAAGCTTAATTCTGTCTTCAGGAAAACCCTAAGAAAAAAAGAGGACAATATTGGAGGATGAACCTTACCTTATTTGCTTTTAAAATGTTTCTTTCATGTGTTTGTTTTAAAGACAAGAAACTTCTTTTAACAATGACATTAGAACATTGCACAAGTGATAATACCTCAGTATGTTTCTTCTCAATCTTTTGATAAATATTAAATAAGACTTATTTTCTTTTTGATGAAAGAATCCCAAACTTTGACTTCCCATCTCTCTTGATACAAGATCCTTCTATATGGCTTGCTTTGACACATAACTTCTCTAACTAAACTCCTACCATTTCACTAAACTCCATTGCATTTTCAAATATTTTTTTTTCCTGGATAGCCTCGTATAATTCTCTAGATTCACATTTATTTCCTTGCGTACTTCTGAAATGAAACTGTGTGGGTGTTTCAATTCTGAATTCAACTTTCTATAATGGGCCACCCAACTTAAAAATATTTTCCTTGGTGACTAACTACATGGACCTTTTGTCTCCCAACTCCTCCTCCCTCCCTCCCAACACATGGTTAACCAGATTTACTCATTATCTTGCATTGTTAGGTCTATAATGTATTTACACATGGAAACAAAATATGGTGTAGGTATTTGGATGAGAAAATGGAAAGATATGAGAATTTAGTATTATACCTGTTACTCTGAAAGTTACATTATAAAAATGGAGCATATGTCTTATGCATTTTTATATGTATTACATTCTTCATAATTTTTTATAATACTGCTTTTTCTGTTCAAGTTCTATTTCCTTTCTTTCATTTTCAAGAACAGCCCTGACGACTTTCCACACAAGTGAGCGTGAGATCTAGGATGCCCTTATCTGAAAAACCCAAGTGCAGCACACATGCTTCGAGGAGGTCAAAGTAGAACATATTGTCGAGACTGACATTAGCTATATGGTAAGAAATGTTCTTCTAAAACAGAAGTGCTGGGACCATTTAAGCCACAAGTTTCCGGGAGACAACTTTGCTACCACGTGGACAGAATCAAACATAGAATGAGGCCAAAAAGAAAGTAGAAATGAGAGATGGGGAGAAAATTGCAAGGCCTTTGCTGATAGACTTTGAATCTCTGGATTCAGCTTTATTTGAAAACCATATTTGAACTTTACAGTTATATAAGCCAAGTACTTACCTCCTGTTACTGTTTAAATAGATTGCTGATATGTTTCTGTCACTTGCAACTAATATTTTAATAATCAAGACTGCTTTAATTGATAATGATGAGGATGCTGATGATAAAAGCAACAAAATAATAAAGATTTGCTTAAGGAATAATTTTTCTTCCCTTGCCATGAAAATAAGATTTACAGAAATCTTTTCACTTTTGTTATATTAAAATAATTTTTCCCTAAGCTGGTTTTCACAGACATTGCTAATGAGTCCCCATACCAAGTAAACATTGTACTGAGTAAGTATTGTACATCATGCACTGTTTTCCCACAGCAGATTATCTGTAGCACAAATAAATATTTATATTTATTTTGACTACTGTAGCATTATAAAATGTATGATTATTCATTTTTAGCTCAAATTGGTGTATAACATATTAGTTTTAGGTGTTCAACCTAATAATTTGGTATTTGTATACACTACAAAGTGATCACCACAGTAAGTCTAATTATCATCCATCACCATATGATTGAACCCCTACATCCTTTTCATCCAACTCCTGATCCCCTTTCCCTTTGATATCCATCAATCCATTCTCAATATCTATAAAGTTTTTTGGTTTATTAATTCTGTTTTTATATGTTACATATAACTAAAATCATATGATTTCTGGCACGCATAGGGACATAATGGAATACACACACACACACACACACACACACACTTTCTTTATCCATTCATCTGATAGACATGCAGGTTGTTTCTGTATTTGGCTATTAAATAACACTGCAATGAAAACAAGGTGCATGTATCTTTTCAAGCTTATGTTTTTGTATTCTTTTAATTTTTTGAGGAATCTCCACGCTGCTTTTCACTGTCCCATCAGTAGTATACAAGAGTTCTCTTTCTCTACATCCATTTTCTTTTTTAAGATTTTATTCATTTATTTGACAGAGAGACACAGTGAGAGACGAAACACAAACAGGGGGGATGGGAGAGGGAGAAACAGGCTTCCTGCTGAGCAGCGAGCTCTATGTGGGTCTTGATCCCAGGACCCTGGAATCCTGATCTGAGCTGAAGGCAGAGGCTTAAAGACTGAGCCACTCAGGGGCCTCACTACATCCTTTCAACATGTTATTTCTCATCTTTTTGATAAGAGCCATTCTAACAGGTGTGATGGGATATCTCATTGTTTTGATTTACATTTTCCTGATAATTAGCGTGTTGTCTTTTCATGTCTGCTGATCGTCTGTATGTCTTTTTTTTTTTAAATGTATATTTAGATCCTCTACCTATTTTTTAATTAGATTGTTTTTTGTTTTGTTTTGTTTTGTTTGCTATTGGGTTGAATTCTTTATATATTTTGGATATAAACTCCTTATTAGATATATGATTTGCAAGTATTTTCTCCCATCCAGTACATTGCCTTTTCACTTTGTTGACAGTTTCCTTTGCTCTGCAGATTTTTAGTTTGATGTAGTCCCACTTGTTTATCTTTGCTTTTGTTGACTTTGCTTTTGGAGTCAGATTCAAAAAGCCAGTGGTAAGACTCTTGTTCTCAAGGAGCTTACTACCCTGTTTTCTTCTAGAAGTTTTATGGCATGAGGTCTTAAATTCGTGTCTTTAAGTCCATTTCTAGTTGATTTTTGTAAATGATGAAAGATAGTGATCTAATTTTATTTTTTTGCCCATAGCTACCCAGTCTTTCCAATGCCATTTATTGAAGAGATCATCCTTTCCCCATTGCACATTCTTGGTTTCTTTTTTTACATCAATTGACCAAATATGTGTGGGTGTATTTCTAGACTGTGCCTCTATCCTGTGCCATTGATCTATGCATCTGTTTTTCTGCCAAAACCATACCATTTTTTTAAAAGATTTTGTTTATTTATTTGACAGAGAGATCACAAGTAGGTAGAGAGGCAGGCAGAGAGAGAGAGGAGGAGGAACAGGCTTCCTGCTGAGCAGAGAGCCCGAAGTGGGACTCGATTCCAGGACCCTGAGATCATGACCTGAGCCGAAGGCAGAGGTTTAATCCATTGAGCCACCCAGGCACCTAATACCATACCATTTTGATTATTATAGTTTTGTAAAATAGTTTGAAATCAGGAAGCTTGATGTTTACAGCTTTGTTCTTCTTTCTCAAGATTGCTTTGGCTATCTAAAGTTGTTTGTTCTATTTCTGTGAAAAAATGTCATTGAAACCTTGATACAGATTGCATTGAATCTTCAGACTGCTTTAGGTACTGTGAACATTTTAACAGTATTAATTCTTTCAATCTGTTAAGCATGGAATATCTTTCCATTATTTGTGTCTTCAAATTCTTCCATGAATGTCTTATAGATTTTGGTGCACAGGTTTGTCACTTCTTTTTTTTTTTTTTAAAGATTTTATTTATTTATTTCACAGAGAGAGATCACAAGCAGACAGAGAGGCAGGCAGAGAGAGAGAGAGAGAGAGGGAAGCAGGCTCCCTGCCGAGCAGAGAGCCCGATGCGGGACTCGATCCCAGGACCCTGAGATCATGACCTGAGCCGAAGGCAGCGGCTTAACCCACTGAGCCACCCAGGCACCCAGGTCTGTCACTTCTATAGTTAAATTTATTCTTGGGTATTTTATCTTGTTGATGCCATTATAAATAGGATTGTTCTCTTAATTTCTCTTTCTGATGTTCTTTCATCTATTCTATCTTCCTTTTGTGTTCTTTCTACTCATTTTTATTAGTTTATAGAAACACAACATATTTTTATATATTGATTTTATATCCTCTAACTTCACTTAATTCATTTATTAGTTCTAACAGTCTTTTGATGGAGTCTTTAGGATATTCTATATATAGTATTATATCAACTGCAAACAGTGACAGATTTGCTTTCTTCTTTCCAATTTGGATGCTTTTAATTATCTTTTTCTTTCTCTTAATTGTCATGGCTAGGACTTTCAATACCCTGTTGTATAAATAAAATAAATACGGTGAGAGCAGGCCTCCTTGTCCTGTTCCTGACCTTCGAGAAAAGCTTTCAGCTTTTCATCTGTTGAGTGTGATACTAGCTTTACTAGTATCTAGTACTAGTACATTGAAGTGTGTTCCTTTTATAACTACTTTACTGAGTGTTTTTTTTAATCATAAATAGATGCTGAATTTTATCAAATGCTTTTCCTACATCTATTAAGATGATTAAATGATTTTTAACCTTCATTTTGTTAATATGTTGTATAACATTGATTTGTAGATATTGATCCATTCTTGCATCCCTGGAATAAATGCCACTTGATCGTGATGTGATGTATGATCCTTTTAATGTATTTTTGAATTTGGTTAACTAATATTTTGTTGAGTTTTTGCAGCTATGTTCATCAGGGATATTGGTCTGTAATTTTCTTTCTTTTTTTTTTTTTCTTTTTTTTTTTTGTATTACCTTTGGTTTTGGTATTAGGGTAATTCTGGCCCCATAAAATTAGTTTAGAAGAATTTCTTCTTCAGTTTTTTAGGAGAATCTGAGAGGGATGGTTATGAAATATTATAATATTTGATAGAATTCACCAGTGAAGTTGTCTGGTCCTGGACTTTTGCTTGTTGAGAAATATTTGATTATTGATTCAGTCTTACTGGTAATCAGTCTTTTCGGATTTCTATTTCTTTATGATTCAGTTTTGAAAAATGTTGTTTCTAAGTATCTACCCATTTCTTCTGTGTTATTCAGTTTGTTGCATTTTGATTGTTCATAGTAATCTCATGATCCTTTGTATTTCTGTTGAGCTAGCTGTAACTTCTCTTTCATTTCTGACTTCACTTATTTGAGACACCTTTCTTTTTTTCTTGGTGAGTCTAACTAAAGGTTTGTAAATTTTGTTTATCCTTTGAAAAAACTAGGTATTCGTTTCAATGATCTTTTCTATTATTTTTGTTTTGATTTTAGTCTCTCTATTTTTTTTCCCAGCTAAGATCTTTATTTCCTTCCTTCTACAAACTTTGGGCTTCGTGCTTCTTTTTCTAATTCCTTTAGGTGAGAATTTAGTTTGTTTATCTGAGATTTTTCTTGTTTCTTGGGATAGGCTAGTATCACTATGAACTCCCCTCTTAGAATTGCTTTTTCTGCATTTCAAAGACTTGTATTGGATTGGTATATTTCCAGTTTCACTTCTTTTAACGTATTTTCTGATATCTCCTATGATTTCATCATTGAGCCATTATTTGTTAATAGTATGTTGTTTATTTTTTACATTTTTTTCCGAGTGGTGAGTTTTTTTTTTAAAGTAGCATATTGTTTAATCTCCACATATTTGTGATTTTTCCCAGTTTTCTTATTGTAATTGATTTCTAGTTTCATATCATTGTGCTCAGAAAAGATGCCTGATATAATTTCAGACTTCTTAAATTAAGAATTGTTTTGTGGCTTAGTATGTGATCTGTCCTAGAGAATGTTCCATATGCAATTGAGAAAAATGTGTATTTTGTTGCTTTTGTATGGTATGTTCTGTAAATACCTATTAAGTCCATTTCGTCTAGTGTGTTGTTCAAGGCTAATGTTTTATTTACTAACTTCCTGTCTGGATAATCTATCCATTGATATAAGTGAGGTAAGTATTAAAGTCTCCTATTATTGTTGTTTTACTACCAGTTTCTCCTTTAGGTCTTAATAAAGGAGAAGTGAGTTTTTCCTTTCATATATTTTTTTGTTATTAGATAATGAATTTATTTCTGCTTAAAAATTAACTTTAACATTTCCTCCAAGACCAGTTTAGTGAATGGTGAATTCCTTTAGCTTTCTCTTCTCTGGAAAACTCTTTATCTTTCTTCCAATTCTGAGTGAATGCCTGGCTAGGTATTCACTGGAAAATTTTACCTCTCAGCTCTTTGGATATATCATGCCATCCTCCTCTGACCTGCAAAGTTTCTGCTGAAAAATCAGCTGACCATCTCATAGGGCTTCTCTTGTATGTAGCAAGTTATTTTTCTTTTGCTATTTTTAAGATACCCTCTTTAACTTTTGATATTTTAGGTGTAATGTCTTGATGTTGATCTCTTTACCTATTTGGAACTCTCTTTGCTTCCTGGACTTGAATGTCTGTTTTCTTTCCAGACTAGGAAAGTTATCAACCATTATTTCTTCAAATAAATCTCCTGCCCCTTGCTCTCTCCCTCATTTCCTTCTGGAGCCCTTATAATGGGAATATTATTTCACCTGATACTGTCCCTTAAGTCTCTTAAAATATCTACACTATTTTTTTTTTTAAAGATTTTATTTATTTATTTGACAGAGAGAGATCACAAGTAGGCAGAGAGGCAGGCAGAGAGAGAGGAGGAAGCAGGCTCCCTGCCAAGCAGAGAGCCCGATGCGGGACTCGATCCCAGGACCCTGAGATCATGACCTGGGCCGAAGGCAGCGGCTTAACCCACTGAGCCACCCAGGCGCCCCAATATCTCCACTTTTAAAAGTGCTATTTTCTGTTTATTGTTCTGTTTGGGTGAATCCCACTGCCCTGTTGTTGAGGTTGTTGATCAGTTGGCTTCATCCAGTCTTTAGTTGAACCTTTCTAATGCACTTTTTAGTTTAGTTATTGTATTCTTCCGATTTCTGATTGGTAATTTCTTATATTTTATTTCTCTTTGTCAAAGTTCTCATAGTGTTCAGCCTGTGAGTTTCTCCTGAATCTGGTGAGAATCTTTATGACTGTTACTTTGAACTTTTTATCAAGTAGGTTAGTTATGTCCATTAATTTTTTTTTCCTAAGGCTTTGTCTTGTTCTCTCATTTGGAACATATTCATTTCTCTGTTTCTTTATTTTAGTTGACTCTCTATGTTTGTTTCTATGTATCATGTGAAATAGGTATCTCTCACAGATGTGAAGGAGTGGCCTTGTGTAGTTGATAAAATATCATTCAAGCTTGCCTAGTGCTTGGTTGTCTCTTGAACCTTTGTGATTTTCTCAGTAGCTTCATTTATTCTTCCTAGGTATTAACTATTGAGCGTGTGTGCCAAGACATGTAGTGTTCCAAAGGGAAGAATCTCAGTCAACACTTAGTTTCAGGCTGACTGGAAGCCAGATCCTTAGGCAACTGCTTTTAGCCTATGTAAACACATACAGCCCTCTGGGACCACAATTGTTGACTCTGCTGATCTTTAGACCAAGAGATCTGGAGGTGTCTTCTGCACCTACTTGCAAGACTTGGTGTTTCAGATGAGTGTATAAGTTCCTTTCTGGCACGTACATATTTGCTGTGGTGAGGCCAAGGGAGGACACAAAGATGGTGGCTCTTTGCCCACATTCCCTGAGAGCATCTCTATAGCCTCTAGATGTGTGGCATACTTGAAGTTTATATCTTCAAACTGAAGCTACAGCAAAACTAAATGGGCTTTTTTATAGGCAGACTAAGGGTACATTTCCATCTGCTTTGTGCAGTGCACTCATGTGATAGCCTGTTCTGAACTATCTTTCTTATTGTAACAGTTGCATGGGGCCCAGGAACACAAGTCCCTCTGACTTCCAGAGCCAGATAATCAAGAGGCATCACCTATGTGGACTGCATTTGCCCACTAGTTTTAGCAAGACTTTGGGAAAGTGATAATGATGGGGCATGTTTG
Organism: Neogale vison; assembly: GCF_020171115.1. Classification (NCBI taxonomy): domain Eukaryota; kingdom Metazoa; phylum Chordata; class Mammalia; order Carnivora; family Mustelidae; genus Neogale; species Neogale vison. The sequence goes on from NC_058101.1 coordinate 29,575,067, forward strand.
AGGCTTGAGTGATAAAGCGTGCTAGAATGGGGGACACCTACTACAAAGATGAGTACTGAGCTAGGCATGCCTGCAGCTTTATCAAGGCTGTTTCTTAGGTACCAGCACTAGCAAGGTAGAGGGAGAGAGCAAAAATGGCACTCACCAGTACCTTCATTTTCAGAATTCTACTGGTCCCACCCTTCAAAATTAGTAAATGTAACTCCTTCACTTATAATCTTGTTACTTCTCAGACTATTGCCTTTGTGCTGAATTCCAGGACAAAGGAGTCCATGCACAAGTCCCTCAAAAGGAATATCTTGGGGACACCTGGGTGGCCTACTCAGTTAGGCATCTGCCTTGGGATCATCTGCCTTAGGCTCAGGTCATTATTCTGGGGTCCTGGATCCAGCCAGGTTGTACTCCCTGCTTAGTGGGGAGTCTGCCTATCTTTCTCCATATACCCCTGTCCTCCACTACCATGCTCTCTCTCTCTCTCTCTCAAATAAATGGATAAAATATTAAAAAAAAAAAAAAAAGAATATCTCCAATCTCCAAAGCCCCTCAGACCTTGTGGACGTAAACCTGTTTGTTTCCAAAGCCAGACTTGTCTCTCTGATGCATGTCTCAAAGGTTGGGATGCCTGATGTGGGGGCACAAACCTCTCACTTCTTGGAGAGAAGCTTCATAACTGTGAGTTCCCTCTTTATTGTGTGACCATGAGCTGGATTGGGGTTTTAGGCAAGACCTTATCTGTATCTTTCCTACTCATCTCAATGTGGTCTTTTTATCCCTACTTGTAGAAGAAGCCGTTCAGCTTTTTTTCAGTGGAAATTATTCCACATGGAGTTATAAATTTGGTATGTCCTTGTGAGGAGGTGAGTTCAGGCTCTTCTTTTGCATCCATGTTCGATTCCCTCCCATGGTTATTTGTAAAGTTCAAGAAGAGAGTGTCAAAAGAACACTACCTTTTTTTAGATGTCTCAGTGGACTGCAAATCAATTTTTATGAAAAAGACAACCAGACGGATTTACTCTTGGTTGATTTCTGCAAATCTTTATGTAAAATACTCTGATTCTGTGTTTTATCATAGGTAAACTGGGTTATAACAGGACGTTAGTACATATTAAACAAAACAACACATGTGGAAGCAGTTATGCATATGATACATAGTAAGCCCTCATATTTCAATTCTTGTCGCTATTTGATATTAGATCCAATCTGAAGCAAAATTATAGAATAAAAAAGCAAGTTGGGTTTTTTAAATATATAGCTAATGTCCTGGTGATAGTTTGTAATAAAAAGATGGTTTTATTTTTCCTTTATATGATCTTTATTCTCAACTACAGACAGAAAGTGCTACACTGAAAAATGATCAACACATTGTTCTTAATGCCAGCTATGGTGTTGCCCCTATAGGTTAACATGTAAGTTTCAAAATTATTTCTCCATTAAGACTTTGCACATAGTTAAGAAGAAGCAAAACAGGGAAGTAAGGTACTTGTTATACCCCAAAATGTGCTAGATTAAATGCACATCGAATTTATAAATTTTAAAAATGCTTAGAGAACAGTGAGTAAATTTCTTCCTCACTTCCCAGTCCCTATTACTATAATGAATCCTATCTATTAAAACATTAAAAAATGTATCCAGTGCCCTGACTTCTGAAGAAATGGAATAGCATCCTAAATAAATTAGACTATAATGTGAATTTTTAATACATTGGGCCATTAAAACCCAAAGAAAAAAACCTCAATACCACCTGTAAACGGTTTCCCAGGATTTTCAAAAAGTCTCATCAAAAGTAAAACAGATTCTACTTTCTTTTACTACCTCTGAGAAAATGCACAGGGAATGAGATGGTATTAATGAAACCAAGGCAGATCATTCAGGTTATAGGTTCACCTTATGTGAGCTTGTACGTCCCTTGAAGTCAAATATATAAATGTAAACCTTGGCTCAGGGCTTTTCTTACAGGAGCTGGATAAACATAGATCTTTACCAAAAGAGAGTTGGTCTTCTTGAGAATGTTAACAATGCCCCTTCCCTGATTCCTCACCCATCAGAGTTTGCCTGAACACATAGAAATGTAAAACTATCTTATTTTTTCCTACAGACAGAACAGTGATTTAGCACTTTACCAGTGTGTGTGTCATATGTACTGTAAATCACTATTTTATATTGCTCTGACCTTGCAATATATAAAGTAATGTTAAGGTCAAAAATAACATTTACATAAGTAGTTTCTAATCTGCAAAGAGTGTTCAGATGTGTTACCTCACTTATCTATAAATATATCACAACTAGTCAAAAACCTCCACAAAGTTCTCCAGATTTTTAAAAATAAAAGGCAGCTAGTTATTGATGTCTCACTATTGTATTAGTTCCATTCAAATAATATTGATATGAACTTACTCAATGCTGGGAATTATATAATGGGAGGTTGTGTTGTGATGATGATAATGGTAGCTGGCATCATACAATGATGTTTGTGATTATCTTAAAGATGGTAATGCTGATTGTAACATTTTAAGAGCAATTTCCATATGCTATATTCTCATATATACGAGGATATATTTCTGCAACCTCGAGTTTGTTTTCACTGCTTTACTTTCCATTTCAATGCCAAGATGTCTTCTACAGTCTTTATAATGTGTTGTGATATCTGATAAGAAAGTTTTTGTTCACTCTTCTGTTCCAAAATTATCTCGGTGATTCTTAAGTACTTATTTATTTATTTATTTATTTGACAGACAGATCACAAGTAAGCAGAGAGCCCGATGCAGGACTCGATCCCAGGACCCTGAGATCATGACCTGAGCCGAAGGCAGAGGCTTTAACCACTGAGCCACTCAGGCGCCCAAGTATTTATTTTTTAATATAAAATATAAGGTGTTGTCAGTTCCTTTCAAACTCCTTTTCTTCCCCAGAAGTTCAGCTCAATTGGGATTCTATGAGAAAAGTATTAACATGCACTCATTAATTTTGGAACAACTGGCATATTAATGGTACTAAAGTTTCCTATTCAAGACTATGATATGGTTTTAATTGGTTCATTGTTTTATGTTTTTCAATGATATACATGTAGATCCCGTGCCTTTACTATTTGCATTCACATACATTTTATAATTTTTGTAGCTAATATGAATGGAAGATGTTTTCTCTTCTTTTTTTCTCTAAATGTTTACTGCTAAATCAGAAACATCATTGAGTTGCTGATTTTTGTTTGTCAAATGTGCAGGAACTTTATGTCTTATTTTTCTATCAGTTTATTTTTTAACAAGGGAGCTTTGTTTTTATTTTAAAAAATCAAATAACCTATGAGTCTTATTACTTACATTTTATAAGTATTATATTTTATAAATATCACTTTATTTCATTGCATGATTGCATTTTCTGGAAACTTTGAGGCAACACTGAAAAATAATGGTGATGGTGCCTATCCCCACATGAGTCTTGGATTTAAATGAAATGGTTTTGGTGTCTATCTATGGTAATATTTAATTCTGATGAAAACTTTACTATATTTGAGTAATTTTGTTCCATCCCAATTTGTAATTTTTTTCCATCCCAATTTATAATTTTATTAGAACTTCTTAAAGAGGCGCACCTGGGTGGCTCAATGGTTAAGCCTCTGCCTTCAGCTCAGGTCATGATCTCAGAGTCCTGGGATCAAGCTCCACGTCGGGCTCTCTGTTTGGCAGAGAGCCTGCTTCCTCCTTTCTCTCTGCCTGCCTCTCTGCCTACTTGTAATCCCTCTCTCTCTCTCTGTCAAGTAAATAAATAAACAAAAATATTTAAAAAAAAAGTTCTTAAAGATTAACATATGTGTATTACATGGTGTATTAATTGTATCCTTAAATGCACTGATGTAGTGAACTATATTGATAGATTTTATGATAACATTACTGAAATTATCCTGGTTTGGTTATGCTATAATGGTCTTTTGATATTTTAGTAGTATCTTTTTGCTAGTGTTAATTTGAGGGGCCTGGAAGGAAGCTGTGGTAGTCTTACTAGGAGAACTTACCAGGAATACCAGAGCATCTTACCAGAATCTCACCAGGCTCTGCAGACCACTCTTCATCTTGCCAGTGGTGGTGTGAAGACCATCATACTTGCCTGTCAAAACACCCGTCCTTGGGGCACCTGGGTGGCTCAGTTGGTTAAGCGTCTGCCTTCAGCTCAGGTCATGATCCTAGGGTCCTGGGATCGAGCCCCTCATCAGGCTCCCTGCTCAGTGGGGAGCCTGCTTCTCCCTCTCCTACTCCCCCTGCTTTTGTTCCCTGTCTCACTATATCTCTTTCTGTCAAATAAATAAGAAAATCTTTGAAAAAACAAAAGGCGAAACAAAACAAACAAAAAAAACACTTGTCCTGGATAAATGTAATTCTTCGTCTAGTCTCACCTCCCCTGAGCCTTGTTATCACTTTCTGTTCGTGACCACTAGTCTCAAGTAGGTCATTAATGTTATCTGGAAGTTTTACTGGAATTCCCTAATCCATTGTCTCTACCAATCTCCTGGCTATCTATTTCATACCTGCTCCTATAACCCAGATCTAGAATTTTCTCCTAAATATTCATCTCAGATAATTTTGATTTGGTAATAAAGGGAAGGATAGTTATATTAAAGTCTCAATATTCCCAGAATTTCCTGTTCACAAATGTTCTTGAATAATTTATATGTTGCTCATTCTCATGTTCAGATAACGAACAAGGGGACATACTAAGTCACGGTTTAATGAGAATTGTTGACATATAAACAGTGAGAAAAAAATAGTCTCCCTCTTATTTAAGTCATTTTTTAAAAATTTTATTTTATTTTTTTCAGCATTTTAAAATTCGTTGTTTATGCACCACACACAAACAAGCAGAGCAATCTTCAAAATTTAAACAAGTATAATTCAAAGAAAATTGAAGACAAATTTTTTTAAAGATTTTATTTATTTGACAGAGAACACAAGTAGGCAGAGAGGCAGAAAGAGAGGAAGGGAAGCAGGCTCCCTGCTGAGCAGAGAGCCTGATACAGGGCTCGATCCCAGTACCCTGGGATCATGACCTGAGCTGAAAGCAGAGGCTTTAACCCACTGAGCCACCCAGGCACCCCTGAAGACAGATTTGACAAATAATAGCTAATACTAAAACAGTGCTTTGTGTGGACAGACATTGTTTAACCACTTTACATATAGTATTTGGTTCAATCCACACAGTAACCTCAAAAATCAGAAATCATTAGTGTCTGCATTGTAGAAGTGAGAAATGGGAGGCACAGGGAGGTTAATAAATTTGTCTGATGTCACATAGTTATTAGGAGGTGTTGGCAAGATTTGAACACAGGTAGCATGATTGTTACTACTTTTCTCTGGGGAGTAATGAAGGGGAGGAGAAAGTGAAAGAGGTGAAAAATGTCAAAGAAATTCTTTTATCATAGAAATCAAGAATGGAGGAAAGAGTTGCCCCACCTTTTTATTCCTATAAATGTATGAAGTTTAGCAAAATGGGAGTTTGGCCCTTGTCTCTCAAGTGAAGTGATCAGTAGTGTATTTGGATAGTCTTCTATATTTTAAGATGTCACTCACACATACTAACCATTTCTCTTTTGAGCATTTTCTTTGGATCAAATGTGGATAATATAAAATTTGCCTCCAAAGTTATAGAATGGATCAAAATCATGTATTAATTAAACCCAATCCAAGGGCACTCAGTCCCCAAAGCCTGAGTCACACTCTGTTCTCTTTCTTACCCAATAGCATTATGCCCAGCCACACAACATAATTTATTAGAGACTGCAGTGAGATTAAATGCCATTAAGATATTCCAAAGATGCCAACATCAGAATGCTAACATTTGAATACACAGTCCTTGTGAATTTTGCAGAAAGAAATTTAAGTCTATGTAAAATCCACTTTCTTTTTTTTCTTTTCTTTTTTTTTTTACTTTCTTACTCAAGAAATCAAGTTATTCTTACCCTTTTAATCAAAATTTTGAGAAATGGAAGTGCATCCTTTCCAACTGCTTTAGTCTGAAGTGGAATGATTCTTCATGCTTGAGTAAATCTGGGTTCTATCAGCAACTACAGCTTGCACTGTTTCTGTCTGGAATAAGTAGAATTCCTTTAATGGTCTGAGAAGTTGTATTAGCTCAATTGCAGTTTGTAGGACTTCACTTTTTAAACAATTCAAAAAAATTAATAAGACATAAAAATCATCGTGTTCCTCAAATTAAGGGAACAAGTCAATCCTTACTTCTAGAAACAGTTCTTCAAAAGAAAGAAAGAAGAAGAAGAAAAAAAGGTCCCAGAACCCAATATTTAATGATGCCAAAGACCAGAGAAGATGCTCCTTTTGAATAAATGAGCAAATTTTCTTGGTTGTAGCCTTGCTAGGATACCAGTCAGTCTATTCCAGGTGTTCTAAATCCATGACATGTGAATTTAAATTCAACTGGGAGAATTCTTCCAGCAAGAAGTGAATTTTGGTGATGTGCAATCACATTTCTGAGGGCATAATCCATTTAAGCACCCAGGCTCCTGTCTCTGAGAGAGACACTTAGCCTGCTTACAAAGTTGAGAAGTCTGCAAAGGTGGCAGCTCAGATGCCAGGTGCATACTTTCTTGTAAATATTCATTCTCACTCCTCTGCCATAGTGGACTTTTCCAGTGCCTCTTGCCAAGAAACCTGCCTCCTAGCAAAGTTTTCTGCCCCCAACCTGGAGTTAACCAATTTAGTGTCAGCCTGAAACTGTGAAGTAGGGAACGATTTTGAGTTTGTGGACGATTGTCATGATTTGTCTTTCTATACTTATTTTCTTCGTCCTATGCGCAGAAGAGGAGGGGGTTCATCTGATCCAGAGATATCTGGCATTAACAATTTAAAGCTAAAAACTTGGTAGTGCTTAGAGACACATGCAGAACGGCACTACCTGATAATTTAGAAGCAGCAAATACTGTATTTCTCACTAATACCTGTACTAATAAGAGGTCTGTACTCTTCCTTGCGATGGAACATTTGCCTCAGCCAGAAAAGAAAAAGAGGAGGAGGCTGCAGCTTCATGAATCTGGAACTCTGCCCTTTCTAAGCCCTGGAGCTTTGTGTCTTTGCCAGACTCTGCACCTCTGCTGAGAACTGAGTGGCTCCGTCCCAGTTTGCTGAGGTGCACACATTCTAGCTCTGATTGCATCTTTCACCATCCCCTCTCACTGCCATCCCTTCTTAAATATCTCTCCTGAGGCCCAGGGACCTTTGTCTAAATGTCTGTCTCCAGGAAAACAATGCCATTTATTTTTGGACAAAAAAACCCAAACCAAACCAAAACCAGCAAGCAAAAGAAAAAAACCACCTGCAAGCTACAATCATCTACCACAGTCAAAATACCATGAAGTTGGGTTAAAATATTTCAATTTAGTCAGTCACAGAACGTAAAAACTCATGTGAACCTAAAACTGACCTCTATAAATCACCGCAGTCAGAGCACCAAGGCCCAAATTACATATCCTTAAACCACCAAGGCTTTCCATGTGTATACTTTGCTCTCCCAAATTCCATTCTTCCAGTTTTAATTTTCAGTATTTCTGGCTGATAGATTTAATGTTGGGGTCTTAACAAAGCCACCACAAAATTATTACTGTTCCTCCTTACCCTGGTGCAATCAGAAGAAGCTGAGGGGGTGGGAGAAGTCAGGCCTAAAATGGAGGTTAAAATAATACTGGAGACCTGGTTGAAAAGACGGGGTCTCAATAGGTAAGCCAAGTGCTCCTGCTAATCCTGAACCTCCGAGCTAGCAGATTTGCCCTCCCGATTATGGGCAACATACAGGAATGGAGGAGAATGTATGCTTTTTGAGGACAACATTAATAACAAAAGAGAAAAGAGTGACATTAAACCAGGTGTGTAGTTGTTCTCCCCCAAATAACCTATTCGTTATGTCAAATTCACTATGGTGGAAGGAATGAAGAAGTGGAGAAAGGCCAGAGTATGCAAAGGGAAGATACCACCTCATGGAAGCCTGGAGTGGGAAATGGCATTCCCCTCCAGACAAAAAGGTCAAAAACATGCCCAATGTTAAATAACTCACATATGGAAACTGTGGATGTCTGGTTCTAAGACTCCTGCTGTTTTCACAACACACTGCTGTCTTTGTAACTTAACAACTCAGTCTGATATCCTTATTAGGATTATTAGTTGTCATCACTGTGGTGATGAGATTACATTTGAAGTATGGAATTCTATGTGTCTATTTATATGTCAAGCAAAGCCTTGCTAACATTGCTTCATTTCCTGTAATAGTGTGCTTCAAGGCCACTGGCATGTTTTTAACTCAAAGGCAGAATTATCCATTTAATTTTTTTATCATTTTTTTTTTGCTCATTTCATTGACTAATAATTAAAATCAATTTACGGGGGTTTGGGCAACATACTAGAGCTTCTTAAAATGATTAAAATTATTTGCAATCACAGTATTCCTTATTTAAGAGTTTTTTTAGGAGTCACCAATTCTAAGTATTTTGAAATGTATCAACTATAATTTTTTAAAAATATGATTAATGTATTAATCTTATAATAACAACACCTAAAACTATAAAAAATTGTGTCCATACACATCCATTTCACTTAAACTTCACGTCATTCTAAGACATAAGTATGATCATTCTCTTTGTCAGGGATGGAAACTGGAGTTAAAAGGTGGTGAATGGCTCTCCAGGGTCATATACTTAAGAAATGGCATAAGGCTTGACCCTAGACTGTTAAGACTTCTAGGTTAGTGTTTGTTTCATGACACAGGCTTCCTTTATGCCACAGGGAGAGGAACTCACACGTTATGATTATTGCAGAAAAATATAATGGCCACTCATTCTCTCAAGGATCATTGAAAACAAGATGAAATAATGGTATGGGCTTTCAATTATTCATGTGAAAAAAATACCAGATATGGAAATCTGTATTCTCTATACCACTGTACTAGTAACATTAGAGACAGAAAGATTGCATCCCTTCATGAGAGAGCAAGACCCTCTTGAAAAGGACTCATCATTCCTGATGGTATTGAATCTGCTTCTCTTGCCATTTTCTTTGTTTATGTAAGGGGATAACATTTTCCTTGGGATATGATTGGTAGTTTCTTTGTTCAACAAACTTATTTTCTGGACGTCTCTGCAGAAAGCACGAGGCTTTTAAAATTTCTAGAGCCCAAAGGAAAGGGTTTAGAGGGATATTTTTCTTTCTTTCTCCTGGATCTGTTCTCTTCTCTCTTGATAAGGTCTCTCACTTTCCTCATTGAATGAATAATGAACGAGTCAATGAATAAATGAGACTATCGAATGGAATGGGGAGAAAACATGTGGGAAAAAAGTTATCCTAGAAATGGAGATGGAAGGCTAAGAATAAGGAAGAAGGAAAATCTGTACACATGAAAGTTATAAAGCAGATAGATCAATGCAAAGTGCTATCAAGTCCCCATGAAAAATAATAGCACCAGCAGCCCTGGTTGCCATATATCTATATCCAAAAAATAACTAGAAATGACAATGTAGGCAAGCATATCATTTCATATTTATACTTGCAATGACAATGACATCAATAAACACCTACTTAGGCTAAACACTTAGCCTTCACATCATTGTTAAACACAAAAAGGCAAGAGAAGGGTGATTATTTTCTTCCCAGTGTTGGCTGTTCTCACTCAGTCTTATTCAGCATGTTGTTATCCTCTCAGGAGAGAGGTTATACACCTGACCTGCATTAGAAAAGTTAGCAAGTGAAATGAGATTTCCCCTAAGCCCCTAACAGTGTTCTTTGGAATATATTTGAAAGCTTATCCTTTAATATAGTAATATTCCTTTCTCTACACTTTTATTACTTTGCAACTGAATCCAATCCCCACAGTCAGCACAGAGGCGCACAATGAAACAGTATCCCACTACCTTATGGAGAAACTTATTGGTGTTCACACACACACACACACATACATATTCTCCATACCCTGCCATTCTCCGTACCCCCCCTCCCATAGAAGGGAGGAATCAGATCCAGACCCAGATTTTGATGGAACTAGACCTCAGCTGCGCACACACTACTATTTTTAGTGGAGCTCCACTTATAATACATTTATGCACCCATCATTAATCACAGATTGTTCTCTTCCAGAACAACCTTCCCAATCATTTTCACTTTTTAAATCCTATCTATCTTCAGAAACTAACTAAGGTTATTTGCAATCTATGAGACAGTTCTGGATCAATCCAGACACAGACATGTCTTTCTTTATTAAACTTATGGTACTTCTAGTTATTATCAAAATCAATCATTTTCAAATGCACTAGGCACATTATTATGATAACATGGAATTTTCTTTCAAATACTGTTCTATTTCATTTTATTTTGTTTAAATTGAAGCTTACTGGTTTCTTCCTATGTATATTAATCTTTGCATAAGATGCACTGCTAAAAGCCAACTGTCACGTCATAAGTAATAGTTCCAGTAAGGTGTTTTCTAAAGCTTCATGTGGTATTGAACTTCATATTTTTCACTAGGGCTACAAAGGGGAAAGGAAAAAAGAAAATATTAACAATGTAGAACAAGAGACTGAAGCAAAAGAATAAAAGTATGCTCTAGATAAGATTCAAACTTCATATAAAGGTAGCCTCAGGAGAGTAGGGCATGGAGCTAAGAATGTATGAATGGAATGGAGTCAATAATGGGTCCCAGAGAGGCAAGAATTGAGACTCAGTGAGAATATAGCAGGATAATAGGGACACAAGTGTCCTAACAGCTATAGAAGTAAAGCTAAGCTGAATGAACCTCTGCTCCTCAGAAACTGTAAGTGGTAAAAACATGGAGATTTCGCTAAATTTCAGTTTGCACATGTAATTTCTTAAATTAATTTCTGAATTTTTTTCTCCTACCTTTTTTTCTATCTTGAGTTATAACATTTGCAAAAAGGGATTATTTTCTACTCAATGTGGCATATTTCCCAGACACAATGAATGCCGTAGGCCCAGGCTTATGCAGTAGGATTTTCCTCAAGGAACTCAAGGATTATGGTTCCAGAGTTATGCCTTAATTATCTATAACTCAGTAGTGAAGTCCTTGAGATCAACAACTATTTTTAGTCATCTGTTATAGACCATATTTGTGTCTCTCAAAAATTCATATATTAAAATCCTAATCACAATAAGATGGTATTTGGAGGTGGGGCCTTTGGAGATAATTAGGTCACAAGGGTGGAGCCCTTATGTATAGGTTTGGTGTCCTTATAGGAAGCGGTCAGAGAGCTAGTTAGCTCTCTTTTACCACCTGAGGTTATAATGCGCAGTTAGCAATCTGAAATATGGAAGAGGGCTCTAACCAGAACCTGACCATGCTGATTTCTGACTTACAGCCTCCAGAATGATACACATTTCTATTGTTGATTAGCTACTCAGTTTATGTTATTTTGTTCAGCAGCTCAAGATGATGAAGACATTCTCCTTATATTCCCGTAAAATATACCATAAAGTTTTTCTTATAGTAGATTTTCCATGAATGCGATTAACTTGTCTTCAATTCCACATGCTTAACATTTAACTATCAGGAATATTCAAAAATCTTTTTTCCAAAAGATGTAACCCTGTCCAATTAAAAAAAATCATTAAACATCCAATCACACCATTAATGTATCTTTAGTGCAATGAAAAGTCGGGTGCGTGGAACAGATAATACACCAAAGGATTCTTTTTTATCATTATTTCACAGTTTTCAGCTATGATTGGAGTTGCCTTTGAAAACATTTGTGCTTCTCATTTAGATGAGCTCTGTGACATGCAGAGAAAGATGAAAAACAATCTCTGTGTGAAGTCACATATGAGGGTTTAGTTCTAAATTTACCAGCCACTAATTCCTTTGAGTGATCATATTTGTTCTTTGATTACACATAACCTTACTGATTTCAAAGAAAAAGAGCAGGAGGAGATAAAAATGCTTGAATCACACAATGGCCTCAGGTGGTGCCATTGGCAGTGAAGAGCTAACGTTCCAAGTCTTAAAATATATGAGACATAACTAGACTTTGGGCAAATCTGATGCAGTAGCAATAACCTGTAGACATACAAGGCTAAACCAAGCAGAAGGGAGTATGTTTCATGTGTATAGGAGCCCAGGCAGCCCGGACAAGGAGCATGAAGGGATGAACTAGGAATTCCCTGACTTATGGTTGGTTTCCTGGGGAAAGTTTAATGGCATCACACAGAGAGTACCTTGGTGGGAATGCCTCTGAAACATGGGCAGGGTCTTTGCCAAGCAAGAAGGGATTCTTTCTTCAGAAGGGAATTAAAACTCTTGCTTGTTGTTGATTGAATAAAATACTATATTCTCATAAAGTGGCTGGTGATGACCTAGAGAAATCTGGTGAAAGAAAGAAAATTGCAGAATATATTAGAAAAAATAAAGTCTCCCTTAGGAATAAAAGGTCAAATAGTAAAGTCTTATGTTGAGGAAACACATAAAATTATATATTACATCATTTTATTCTATAAATATGTAATTATTCATTTCTGCTTTTTGTAATATTTCACATTTCTTAAGTGATTAGTATATGCTAAGTACTGAATTGAATAGTTCACATGTTGATGCTTTTAAGCCTCATTGACAATCAGGAAATATGTACAATTATCAACTCCATTTTTTAAAATAGGGAACTAGACCTTAGAGAAATGATATAAACAATTAATAATTTCAATAACAGAACTTGAAGCCAGTTCTGACTCACTCCAAATCCCATGTTCATAATTTCTAACATGGACCATCCCTGAAGCAGGAAACAGACATTTTAACATGAACTGTGAAGATCTATAGCAAAACTATGCACTAGAGAGAGCATTCAGATGGGACAAAATTTATTTCTAAATAATGTGGCACTGGAGACCTCCATAAGAAACCAGGGATGACTGTATATCCCCCTTCCATTAATTATATGTGTGTGTGTGTGTGTGTGTGTGTGTGTGTGTGTGTGTATATACATATATATATATACATATATATATAGTGGGTAAATTAGACATATATGATTATAGTGTGCCTCAATTTATGTTGTCATTCTAAAAATTGCTATTTTTATTGATTCCTGACTTGAAAGAGACCTAACAGATATGATCATATGAGGACACTGCACTGCGATGCTTAATTTTGTGTGTCAAATTGATTGGTCACGGGATGCCCAGATTAACCATTATTTCTCAGTATGGTTGTGAGAGTGTTTCTGGATAAGAATAGCATTTAATGAATAAACTCACTAAATAGCCTTCCCCAATGTAGGTGAACATCATTCAATACTTGATGGCCTGAATAGAACAAAAGATGGAAGAAGAAGGAATTCGCCCCTTATTTTTTCTGCCTCACTCCTGGGATGGGACATTTCATTGTATCTTTTATTGCTTTCAGACTATAAACTATGATTTACATATTGCCCCCCCCCCACTTATCAGGCTGTTGGACACCAACTGGAATATACCACCAGCTTTCCTAGGGCTTCAGTTTGCAGATGACAGATCATGAAACTTCTAGGCTACTGTAATAATGTGAGCCAATTGTTCATTATCTATCTACCATCTATCATCTATCATTTGTCTACCTTCTATCTGTATATTATTGACATCTTCTGTCTATACATTTTATAAATAGACTATAGTCTCTCTCTCTCACACACACACACACATGCGCGCGAGTGCGCGCGCACACTCGAGTGCGCGTGCTTTTTTTCTTAGTTCTAGTTCTCTGGAGAACTCTGAGTATTATGGACACTTAGGTTAGGGGGTAAAGATCTTGGTACTCAGAAAAGATAAAGTTAAATAACAACTGTGCAGAATCCTATCTCAGCAAGATTTGTGTGTGTGGTGGGGGGGAGTTGCTGGGAGCTGTTCTTATAAATGTGAGCAGTTAGTAAGCCTTTGTTGTAAACAAAGGCTGCTGTGTTTTGTAGTTCATAGAAATTCAGTTAGAAATAAATTTAATATCTTTTCCCCCTTGTGAAAACAAATTGCTTATACTTTACTAAACTTGATACTGGTGATCCTAGGGTGTACAAGTGTCTTGATTCTGGTAAGTTGTACTAAAGTCTTCAAATCTTCTTGCAACTCTTTGCAGAATACAATGAACTCATGTACAACATCTGTTGATTCATTTAGGCATTCACAACAACATGTGGAATGTCTACTCCATGCCAGGCATGGTTTTCAGGTTAACAAGGAAATGATGAGCAATGGGTAAATTCCTTGTGCTAGTTAACATCTAAACAAACAAACAAGTAACATAATACCAGTTATAAGTGTTAAGAGAATGAATGTATAACACTGGAAAAGGAAAGAGAGGGTATCTAAGAGTTTGGAGTGCTATTTAAAATAAAGTTTTCAAAGATGACCTTGCAGAGGAAGTAGCACTTGAGTGACATCACGAAAAGACAAAGGAACAAGGGAAAGGACCTCAAGCAGAAACATGACAGGCTAAACAAAAAAGTACTAACACCCTTAAATAGAAGTCGACTAAGTGCATTTGAGGTTTGGTGAGGAATCTAGAGTTTTGTCAGAGCAAAATGAGAAGTAAGAAACAAAGTTAGAGTAATAAGCAGAGACCACATCAATTACAGCCTTGTACATTATGGATTTGACAAGATGATCATTGGGAGTTTTGAGTAGGGTATGGCAAGATCTTATTTGTGTTTAACAAGTAAGACTTTAATCACATAGATAGATAACACACCGTATAGATAAAGACTCTAAAAGTATAGAAAAACAAAGACTCATCAGTTGGTCTTTAGAAGAACACTGATGTCATTTTTTTTAACATTTTATTTATTTATTTGACAGAGAAAGAGATCACAAGTCACCATAGAGGCAGGCAGAGAGAAAGGGGGAAGCAGGCTCCCTGCTGAGCAGAGAGCCCGATGCGCTCAATCCCAGGACCCTGAGATCATGACCTGAGCCGAAGGCAGAGGCTTTAACCCACTGAGCCACGCAGGTTCCCCCATTAATGTCATTTTTAAGTAAAATGATATCATTGCCAATTGCTCTATTAAAGTTTTATTTTCCTTTCAATTTGTTTGAAAACATATATACAGAACAACTGAATGAATCATAAATGTACAACTTAAGGACTTATTAAAAAGGTAAGTAGAACTGCAAAGGTATTGTTAGGTAAGAAAATAAGAGTATTTCCATTATTTTCAGTAACTCCACTTGCGACCCTCCTGCCAAAGGTATTATTATCCTGACTTCTAAAAGTATAGATTATGGGTGCCTCGGTGATTCAGTCAGTGAAGCCTCTGCCTTTGGCTTAGATCATGATCTTGGGATCCTGGGATCGAGTCCTGCATCAGGCTTCCTGTTCAGTAGAGAGCCGCCTTTTCCTTCTCCTCCTTACTCATGTTCTCTGACACCATCTTTGTCTCTCTCAAATAAATAAACAAAATCTTTATAAAAAAATGAAAGTATAGATTACTTAAATCTGTCTATTTTAAAAATACATAGAGATGGAATCATCAATTGCATGCTATTTGGGACTTGGCTTCTTTTGTTCAACATTGTATTTGTAGCATTCAGCATTGTAGATCCATCTCCAATGTATCAATTTATTATTTGATACTTTTTTCTTTATTGTGTTTCTTTTACATTCTTTTGTCTTCATTTTTCTTTTTAATGACAGAAATTTTATTTCCCTTTTTCTCTTAGACATAAAATGTAGACCTTTTGGGTCATGAACCAAATATGGAGGTGTTTACCTCCCATCCTTAGTGGCCTTTGGACTCCCTTTTTGTCTTTGTTGTACATGGATCTCTCCAGTGCTCTGCTGGAATTCTCAGTCCCCAGTGATCTTTTCTATAGTTGGCTTTTGCTGTCTGGAGAAAATATGGTCCCTTATTCTGGACTTATCTTCCTGGGATTTCTTTCTTTCCCAGATCTTGGCCTTAGAATTCCCTGCCTTGGGAATGCTTTACTATCATCAAACACATTAGTTTTTGCTCAGATTTTTCTCATTCTTCTTAGTGAGAATGTAGATATGAACAAATAAGTTCACTTCTACCATAACATTTTGATAAACTTTTAGTCATTCTTTAAGATAACTAATAATCTGAATGCCTTGGATTTACTATAAATGTTGTCATCAATTTAGAATTTTACTGATTATTTTAAATGGAAACCTGTTCATTCACAAATGGAGTAGCTTTCCAAAACAGTTAAAAACTGAAAGAAAGGGGGCACTTGGGTAGCTCAGTAGGTTAAAGCCTCTGCCTTCGGCTCAGGTCATGATCCCAGGGTTCTGGGATCAAGCCCCGCATTGGGCTCTCTGCTCAGCAGGGAGCCTGCTTCCTCCTCTCTCTTTGCCTGCTTCTCTACCTACTTGTGATCTCTGTCTGTCAAATAAATAAAATCTTAAAAAAAAAAAAACTGAAAGAAAGGACAACTTATAAAAGCTTATTTTTACTAATTCTGTTCTGGAAAAGCTCTAGGAAATCACATATAGGACTTCTAAGTGCTGAATTTAAACTTCTGTTTCCTTGGGAAAAAAAAAAGCAGACTTGTTTTTGCCATTAAGAAATAAATTTAATACTGATTATAAACCACTGTAACTTGAAGAACAGAAAATTTTGTATACTAACTTGACACCTAACAAAAGACCTTGGAGAGAACAATCATATTTAGATGCAATGTGTTTATAAGGTTTTTCCATTCCATTATGAAATTTTTTTCTAGCTTCATAGATGAGGGAAAATAAGTAACTTCTCTATGTCACACAGTACATAAGTAACAGAGATTGACCTCAAACACTCCTAACTCCTATAAATATTCTCAGATGACTCATAGTGTCACCAAAACTTCTTTAAATCTTAGTCCTTGTCTAGTTGCTATGCTCTTCCCCAAATTTCCTAATAAAATTTTTTGAAAATGAAAGAGCAATGCCTTCTTTGTGAACTTCCTCACTTCCTCTCTTTGCAGTTTGAATTAGTAAGGAGCATTTATATTCTCAAGTTTTTGGAATTTTACAAAACTAAATAAACAGACAAATAATAACCTAAACCAATGGGTAAAGATATTAAAGAATAGACTGTTGCTTTAGCTGAAAGGTTGGACAAAATTATTTCAAGATCACCTGCCAAGTTCAATAGTATACATTGTTATAACTAACTTCAGGTTGTTTTGTTATTTAAAATAAATAATTTTAAATATTTTGAAAATAACTGTAAAGCATTTTATCATAGTGATATATTTCAAATATATGTAATGTTAATGTGCAAATTACCTTAAACCTTTTGAAATTTATATAAAGGTCCCATAAAGCTCTAGAACTATTTTCTCTTCTATTCACCACTTACATTTCCCTTTCTAAATGTATATAATTTGTTTTGCAATTAATAGTCTATCTTTTGAGCCCAGCCAATGTGGTATCTGATAATGACTGTCTGACATCAATCAGCAGTGCCTTTCTCTCCAGAAAATGATGTAGTCTACATGTCATGTGTATTGTCTTTGTGGTACATAAGTATCTATGTGGTAATTAAAGCAAGCAGCTAAAGCAATCATATGCTATTAGGGAGAAATGCTTGTGATTAGAATAAAAGATGATTATTATATTAATATTTCAGGTGGCAGAGTCTGTCTGAGGGGAAGCTATTTCTAGAAGGACTCTGGGACTTTGTCCTTCAGGTGCATATGCTAGTCCCAAATTCCATAACTAAAAACCTAACTACATTTATCTAATATGACCCTGCATGACTTTTCCCACAGACTACTAGAGTTCATTGGATATAGAGAGAAGAAGAACAGAGGGTAGAGAATGGTACTATATGGGGAGCATCAAATCAGATAAATACCAAGCACTTTCATGTATTCTCAAACAACAGGCAGGATGCTAAAAGTTATTGACAGAAATGTTGAACACTCTGCCTCAGAAAGCCTGTATTAGCAAGAAGTCAAGGCTATGTGCATGCTTTTTATTTTTATTTATTTGAAAATATTTCATTTATTTGACAGAGAGAGTGAAAGAGCACAGCAGGGGGAGCAGGAAAAGGACAGGGAGAAGGAGGCTCCCCACCAAGCAGGCAGGGAGCCCAATGCAGAGCTCATTCCCAGGACCCTGGGATCATGACCTGAGCAGAAGGCAGACACTTAACCACCTGAGCCACCAAGGTGCCCCTATGTGCATGCTTTTTAATTGAACATCACAATATAAGTGTATTATTATATTGTGAACATCACAATATAAGTGTATCACAATATAAGTGTATAGTTTTTTTTATATTGCTGCTGTGACAAATTATCACCAACTATGGATGAAAACAACACAAATTTATTATCTTACAGTTCTGTAGCTTTGAAGTCTCAGCAGGCAAAATAAAGATGTCTCTCAGCGTTTATTCCTTTCTGGAAGTTCTAAGTGGAGAATTGATTTCTTTGGCTTTTCCAGTTTCCAGAATCTGTCCACATGCATCCTGTTGGGGTTCCATTATTCTATCTTCAAAGTCAGTAACATCAGATTTCTTTCTGACCCTTCTTCTGTCATTGCATCACCATCTGACATCAGAAAAGAAAGGTTCTCCACTTTTAAGGACTCACATGGTTAAATTGCTTTCACCTAGATAATCCAAGGTAACATATTTCAATATTCTTAACCCTTATCGTAGCTCCAAGTTTCCTTTTGCTGTGTAAGGTCACACATTCATAGATTTTGAGAATTTAAGTGTGGACACTTTGAGGGGCCATTATTCTGCCTACTGCAGTTACTGTAAAGGTAGTTTAAAAATGAAACTTAAGTTACAGTTTAGAGAAAAAAAAGAGAGAGCTATGTGGGCAAGATAAAAGGGAAGAGTTTATCAAAGAGGTAGAGGATAAATTGATCCTTGAAAAGTAGATTATTTGCTTTTTGATTTTTTTTCTGCCTCTTGAATCATCTTTACTTCAGAAAAATCCATTATTTTGTCAAGGTTTTCTAAGGTATTAGCATAGATTATAACATTATTTATGTTTTCTCAATTTACCCTCAAAACAACCATACTAGAGAGGGATTATTATTAATCCCTGTTATGTAGCTAAAAAAAAATTAGATAAAGTAAATTACCCCAAATCACACATCTTGTGTGTATTGAAACTGAATGCAAACCTACTTGATTGGCACCTGTGACCACAGTTAACCACCATACTCCACACTCCTTATTTACATTTTCCTTTGAAAATCTAATATTTTTTGTGGTACTTTCCCTTTTAAAACACATTTTTATTTGCTTTTTAAAACATAAAATATTACATTCCATGTTCCTTAAATAAATGTATGTTATTTTTAAATGTATTGATTCGTCCTTTTATGTGTATAATTTTCTTACTCCTTTTTTCTTCTAATTTATTTTTTCTTCAAACATCTGGTGTTGAATGTTTAATTATATTTTCTTCAAAAAGAGTAAGGTATGAAATTAACTTCTGAGTATGAATTTTACCATATCTTGAAAATATTGAAAGACAGTATTTTTACTTTAATTATTTTAAGAAATTGTAATTGCATTGTTGAAGTTTTTCTCTCATGGCAATTCATGATTATTACAGACAAATAAAAATCAAGAAAGCAAAAGAGGGAAGTAGATAAACTATCTTATCACCAAGAGCCCTAGAGATCTCAAGAATAATCTTGGTTAGTCATTTGGTGAGGAATCTTCAAGGACTCTTTTTATGTTGTTTCTAATTTTTATATATACTAACAAAATAAGATAATAATACTGTTTATAATGTTTGACTCTTTTTGTTTTGTTTTTCATTTTTGTATATACTTACAAAAACAAGATAATATATACTGTTTATAATGTTTTACTTCTGTAGAAATATATGAAAGAGATGTTATCAGGTCAGCAAATCTGTCACTCATCATCATTTTTGCTGATTGCATAGTGGGCCTTCAGTGAAGATCTCATAATGTATTTAACTAATCCTCCCTAATTTTCCCAATTTTGCATTAGTGTAGACAATACAGCAATGAACATCTATTCACTTTTGGCTCTATCTACCCTCTCTGTAGATGGTATTTGCCTCTCTGACTATATGCTTTGTATATAATAGTACA
Organism: Neogale vison; assembly: GCF_020171115.1. Classification (NCBI taxonomy): domain Eukaryota; kingdom Metazoa; phylum Chordata; class Mammalia; order Carnivora; family Mustelidae; genus Neogale; species Neogale vison. The sequence continues at coordinate 29,595,116 of NC_058101.1, forward strand.
TAGTATATTGCTAAGTATGTGAGTTCTCCTCTCAGTTTTCTTGGAGTTGAATCTCTTTACCAAAATGGAGTTTGGGCTAGTCATTTAGGTCCTCTGTGACTCAGTTTTCTCATGCATGGCTAAGTAATAATATTCACCTCATGGGATTGTGGTGAGAATTAATAGGACAGTTCATGTAAACAGTTTATAAAAGTGCCTGACATATATTGTCAATAAATGTTAGTTCATATAATTTGGATTTATTCCTAGGAATGATATTCAAAACCTCAGAAGGAATTCACTTTTTATGGTGATGTAAGGCTGCTAACATACCATTTGAACTCCGAGGATATTTAAAAGATAGTGTTTCCTATAGTAAACAGGCCCCTTTAGAAAAAAATCATTGAAACATAAGCTGCTTTTCCTTTCCTGATTTTAGACCTTGAATTCAAAAAGCAATTTTAACACTAGCCATCAGGGAGATTCAAATTAAAACTACATTGAGATATCACCTTACACCAGTTAGAATGGCCAAAATTAGCAAGACAGGAAACAACATGTGTTGGAGAGGATGTGGAGAAAGGGAAACCCTCTTCCACTGTTGGTGGGAATGCAAGTTGGTGCAGCCTCTTTGGAGAACAGTGTGGAAATTCCTCAAGAAATTAAAAATAGAACTTCCCTATGACCCTGCAATTGCACTCCTGGGTATTTACCCCAAAGATACAGATGTCGTGAAAAGAAGGGCCATCTGTACCCCAATGTTTATAGCAGCAATGGCCACGGTCGCCAAACTGTGGAAAGAACCAAGATGCCCTTCAACGGATGAATGGATAAGGAAGATGTGGTTCATATACACTATGGAGTATTATGCCTCCATCAGAAAGGATGAATACCCAACTTTTGTAGCAACATGGATGGGACTGGAAGAGATTATGCTGAGTGAAATAAGTCAAGCAGAGAGAGTCAATTATCATATGGTTTCACTTATTTGTGGAGCATAACAAATAGCATGGAGGACAAGGGGCATTAGAGAGGAGTAGGGAATTTGGGTAAATTGGAAGGGGAGGTGAACCATGAGAGACTATGGACTCTGAAAAACAGTCTGAGGGGTTTGAAGTGGCGGGGGGATGGGAGGTTGGGGTACCAGGTGGTGGGTATTATAGAGGGCACAGCTTGCAATGAGCACTGGGTGTGGTGAAAAAATAATGAATACTGTTTTTCTGAAAATAAATAAATTGGAAAAAAAATGCAACTGGTTTGCATTTCATTTACTTTGGATATCTAAAGTAAAACAAGCAAAAACAAGAGAAAAACAAAACAAAACAAAAAACCTTGTACCATGCCAGAAATTTCATCCAATATCTGTAGGAGATGGAGGTTTGGGGGGAGGGGGTAGACCTCTTGATTCCTCTTGTTACTGGAACCATGCTTCCTTGCCTGTGTATTTCACTAGCACAGTATCAGTGCAAAGAAACATGTAATCAGCTTTCATTTATTGGTGGCAAGCAAGAAAAAATAGCCTTAGGCAAGTTAAATGAAAAGATGATTTATTAGGAGTCTATGAGATGAGAAAAAGCTAAAAACCTGGCTTTAGAATTAAAACAAACAAACAAACAAATAAACAAACAAACAAAAAAAAATGGCAGCAGTCCTGGTGATCCAGGCAGCCAGTGGAGACAATCACTTAACAGCACCCCATTTGAACTGAATGGACTCCATCCATGTGCTGATTATTACACCATCATAAAAAAATTATGCCAATACCCTGCAGCTTAAAGCAGCCATTTTATCATGCTTATGGAGTCTGGATGTCAGAAATCCAGAAATCCAGACAAGGCCCCTCATATGGAGGCCTTAGCTAGAAAGACCCAACCACAGGTGAAGGCACTGTATTGCTGGATGCTGAAATGGTTTCTGGGCATCTTCATTCTTAGTTGACAGGTGTTGCTAGCTGTCAGTTAGGGCCCTCAACTGGAGCACTTTCAAAAAGTCTTTCCATATGGCATGGATTTCCTCCCAGCATACTGGGCACCATAAAAAATGTCCAAATACAAGGCAAAATTTTCACTGCTTTTTAGAACCTAGTTTTAGAAGTTATATAATGTCATTTCTGCCATATTCTACTGGTTGAGTTAGTTATAAGCTGACTCAGATTCAAGGGGAAAACATAGATCCCACTTTTCAAAGGGAGTGTGGTAACATCACCTATTAATGTAGAAGACCATGCTTGTTGGGAGATATTGTGGTCACTTTTGGAAAATATTATCCTTCAATACCTCTTTTCTATTTATATACAAGCACATATTTGATTCCAGTGGGTATCTGAATGGACAGATTTTATGAACAGGTTTCTATTTCTGTCTAGAATCTCACCTTCTTTACCAAGAAGAAGGTACTTTGTTTTTCAGAGTCCATAGTCTCTGAAAAACAATCTGAGGGGTTTGAAATGGCGGAGGGGTGGGAGGTTGGGGTTCCAGGTGGTGGGTATTATAGAGGCCATGGCTTGCATGGAGCACTGGGTGTGGTGAAAAAATAATGAATACTGTTTTTCTGAAAATAAATAAATTGGGAAAAAAAAGAGAAGAAGGTACTTTGTGGAGAAGAAGGTCTTCTGATTTAGAGAAAGGGAAATATCTAAGGGAAATGGAGGCTGGAAGAAATATCAAAGAAGAGAGTTAGAGTCCGGTGTGCCTTTGGTATCATAAATGTCACAGCAGCTGGTGAAATAGACCAGGGGCAGTGACTCTATGAAATTCATAAGATTTCTTAAAACTTTGAATTTCCCTTTGTTTGTTCTTCTGTTTCCCCAAAGGGATTCGAAGTAAAAACCTTCATACCAAAAAGCATGTATTTGTCTTTGAGCATACCAAGAAAATGTTGAGCTGGAGTAAAGATAAACCACTAAGGAGGCAAATGAGAAAGGGTGTTTAATGTTAACAGTTAGAGAGGAAGGAAAAGCAGGCTGGGTCCATGGGGATCAAACAGGGAAAAAAAAAAGAACAGAACAGGAAACTGGCCTTCACCTTAAACACAGCCCTTGGGATTTTATAGCCTGAAATCCCTAGAAAAGGGCTACAATGGCTTAAAACAAGCCGGATGTTAACTATGCCAGCTGAATCAAACTAGAACCAAATATTTAAACCTGACAAATATCTGGTTGTAAACCAGGAGCGGTTTTCAATGGCTAATGCAGAATTATGATTATTTTCTTCTAGGCTCTTTCATTGGTTCTACCTGTTAAATCATTTTTAGTGTTTTCTCTCCTTTTACAATTAGTGAAGGTAGAAGGAGAAATGAAAATATTAAAAATCATATAATTCAACAGTCTCATTTTAACAAAAAAGAAAGCAGCCTCAGAGAAGTAACATGCTCAGAGTCAAGGTGGATTCTTGGGAATAGCAGTGTTGTGGATGAATGTTGCTGTACCACTCACGTGGTTCCTAGGATATGAGACTGCCTTTCTAGCCTGGCTTGAGGCTGAAGTCCCAGAGAAGGAAAATCGTAAAACTATCAAAAGGTCCTTATGTCAGTTTGAGCTCTGTGGGGAAGCTGACGGCAAGACAGAACTAGAAAGGCCTGGGATTTTGGGGGCGAGGCACCTATGAAGAATAAAGAAAAAATAAAAGAGACAGAGAGAGGCTTCAGATCACAATGTTCGTCTGACACTCTGAAGGAGAAAGTAAAAGAAGGAAGAGACTCTGATTCCTATATTTTTCTGAGAAAGTGTCAGCAAAGTTGATGGAGTGTCCAGAGTGAAAATTCATCATTAGAGGAGTCCCACATTGGGCAGCAATGTCTCAGCTCTAAAATCACTAGTCATTGTTCAGCCATTGGCCAAGAGCAGCCTGGAAGGAGGGGAGGAGTGAGAACACTGCAGTGGATCCCCAAAATGTGGTAGCTGCAGACTTTGGTGATCTATACTCCTTGGAGCAGATTCTCTTTCTCTCTCTCTTTTTTAAAATTAGCATATAATGCATTACTTGTTTCAAGGGTACAGGTCTGTGATTCATCAGTCTTACACAATTCACTGCACTCATCATAGCACATACCTTCCCCAATGTCCATCACCCAGCCACCCCATCCCTCCCCCCCCAGCAACCCTCAGTTTGTTTTCTGAGATTAGGAGTCTCTTATGGTTTGTTTCCATCTTGTTTCATTTTTCCCTCCCTTCCCCTATGATCCTCTGCCTTGTATCTCGAATTCCTCATATCGGTGAGATCATATGATAAAAGTCTTTCTCTGACTGATTTATTTCACTTAGCATAACACCCTCTAGTTCCATCCATGTCATTGCTAATGGCAAGATTTGGGGGGTCTTGATGCCTGCATAGTATTCCATTGTGTGTATGTGTGTGTGTGCGTGTGTGTGTGTGTGTGTGTGTGTGTGTGACATCTTCTTTATCCATTCATCTATTGATGGACATCTAGGTTCTTTCCATAGTTCGGCTATTGTGGACATGGCTGCTATAAACATTTGGGTGCACGTGCCCTTTTGGAAGCATGTTCTCTCTAGAAGCTGTTCTGAGTCATACAATGACTGCCTCAGTTTGCTTCTGTATGACTTATTTCAAATGGGTCTGTAGTAAAGTGGACAAGTGAATTAGATGTCTTCTGCTATGTAACAAATTACCATAAACATAGTGGCTTAAAATATCTCACAGTTTCTGTAGTCTGAGTAAAGCTTATCTGGGGCATCTACAAGGCTACAATTCAAGTGTCAGCCAGGGCTGGGTTCTCATCTGAGCCTCAGCTGTGGAGGGTAGGATTTCCCAAGCTCATATGGTTGTTGACAGTATCCAAGTCCTCACAGCTTGTATTGCAAGCTTCAGTTTCTTTTTGGCCATTGACCGGAGACTATCCTCAGTTCCTTGTTATGTGGCTTTCTCAGTAAGGCAGCCTGCTTTTTAAAGCCAGCAGGGGAGAGATTAGTAAGATGGACATTATAATCTTATATAATGTTATCATGTACATGTAATCATGTATATTCCATAATTTTTGTTGTATTCTCTTGGTCAGAAGCAAGCCACAAGCCCCACCCACACACAAAGGAAAGGGAATACAGATTGGCATGAGTACCAGGAGGTGTGGATAATTGAGGGCATCTTAGACTATCGGCTACAGTGAGAGGCAGTGTTTATTGGAAGCAAAGGGCTGCTGAGCCCCTGTACGCATGATCGTTTGAGTTCTCCCCTCTGAGACCAAACCTTGAGAGATTCAAATATAAGCATGTTCATGATCTCAAATCATTTTGAATATTCATGAGTGGAACAGGTTTATTCATTTGTTATAGGTTATATACATTATCAGAATGTGTTTGATGGGAAAGTTGGGAGACACTAAGTATGTTAGTGTCCTCATGACTGAAAATATTCTCCCCACGCTATCCATTATACTCCACACTGCCAAAACACCCTTTCATTTAGATTCATCCAAACTGGATCAAGTCACTTAATATTCTTAAGCATCGGTTTCCATACTCATTAATCTCCTGCTCCCATCTTAGGAGCCTTTGGCACCTGAAATTATTCCCTCAGCTATGAATGCTCTCCTAGACTTTGCAATCACATTCTGTAGGTCATTGCTCAAAAGGCATTTTCTCAGTGAAATCTATCCCACCAATTTCTTTTAAACTGCAACCTACCCCTTCCTTCAGAGCTCTTGATTCTTTTTAACCTGCTTGACTTTTATTCTTTCCCACAGTATTTATGGCTTGCAAGTACACTATATATCATTACTCATTTATTTGATTTCTTTTTTATTGTCTGTGCCTTTTAGAATGTAACTTTTATGATGGAGATATTTACCACTTTTGTTCATTCATGTAGCTCAAGTATCTAGAGAAATAATGTAGATAGTAGGCACTCTACAAAAAAATACTAATAGAATGAATTAGTATCTTTAAAGAACTCTCTGTGACAGGTATTATTATTATCACCTTCAGGTTAAAAATGAGCAAACAGATGCACAAAGTGGTGAGCAAATTTCCCTGATTGTTCAAATGATAATTGACAGAACCCAGAATCAAATACAGGTAGTATAACTATGGAATTTGACCTCAAAAACGATATATTGCTTTGCAAGAAGAGAGAGGAAATACAACATGCAAAAATGAAACTTTCATATTGTCTGTAAATACATATAACCCTTCTTAACAGTTTTGCTTCTCTGTCCCATTACTATGTCTCCAGAAGTTTAAGCACATATTTGCAAAATTTTCAGAAAAATATAACAAGAAATGAGTTCATCGCACAGATGCAAACTTTACATTCAAGTATTGTTAAATTTCCCCCTCAAATAATATAAGTAATATTCCCCCTCCCAGAATTCTAACATTTTTCCTTAGTGGTTGAAAATCTCAACAATAGAAAGGACACAAGTACTATTAATAAGGTTCCTTTCAGTTCATCTTTCTAGATAAATCCTTAACAAGAATGAGTAGATTTAAATTAATGACTGTTCAGAGGTTTCAAGCACTTTATAGATCTCAATATTTGGTCTAGTTCATTATTCTTCATGGATCTAACTCTCACTAAAATACACATTTACAGTCAAGTTTCACTTCAAAATCTGGGTCAAAATTATCTAAGCTTGACCTTGAAGTAAACTATAGAAATAAGATGATAATTGCATGATATAATCAGGAAATTCCTGAACAAGTTCACTGTCAGGTCACTATGAATGCTTTTTTTTTTTTTTAAGATTTTATTTATTTATTTGACAGAGAGAGATCAGGAAAGCACAGCGAGGGGAGTGGTAGAAGGAAAAGCAGGCTGCCCACTGAGCAGACAGCCTGATGTGGGCCTGGGTCCCAGGACACTGGGATCATGATCTGAGTCAAAGGCAGTTGCTTAACCAACTGAGCCACCCAGGCACCCCACCACTATGAATGCTTTTAATAAAAATCGTTCACAGATAGTTTTCCTAATTGTCAAATACATTGTGAGAATCATAACAGAAGAGTGTAGGTTAGGAGGAGGAGACCTATGGTCTGACCCTAGTGCTGTCATTGTCTTACAGTATGGCCTCATGTAAATAATTTTTTCTCTCTGGGTCTCAAATATTTCCTCAATTGGAGAGCGTTATGGTGTGGCTTCTATGTGACTTCCAGCCCTAATAAGACCGATGAATCCATGAAAAGTGAGAAATCCATATTTAAAGGTAAGGTTACATGAAACAGAGTTTCCAAACTGTGACTATGATTTAAAGTCTCTTAAACTGAAATCTAGGATCTGAGTGTATCTAAGGAACTGGTGAACAGATGGCCCCCCCATTGTCTATTGGCTTCATTTATTTTATATGATGATGGATGGAATTTCTAGAAGGACAGCTGTTGTACACTTTCCCTGGATACTATATCAGACAGGTATTATTAACAATAAAACCATAACAAAGCACCCTAAAATACAGTGGCTTCCAATAATATACATTTATTCACATGCACACAGGTCAGGAGGTTGAATGGCTTGTTGATCTAAGCTGGCTCCACTAGGCAGGCTATATTTGGCTGTGTATAAGCTAAGCCTGGTTCTAGGTTATCAGTGGGGTTCAGGGCTCATATTTACTTCACGTAGTTTGTTCTAGGGACCAAGTTGATGGGACATCAGCTATTATAAAAAATCATCATGGAAGATTTATGAACCATAAGCAATAAGACAAACCGTGCAAGGCTTTTATTTCTATTACATATGTCAATATCATATAGGCCAAGGCACGTCATATGGTCAAGCCTAATATCAAGAAGTAAGAAAGTATACTTTTTTTTAAAAGATTTTATCAATTTATTTGACATACAGAGATCACAAGTAGGTAGAGAGGCAGGCAGAGAGAGAGGAGGAAGCAGGCTCCTCGTGGAGCAGAGAGCCTGATGCAGGGCTCGATTCCAGGACTCCAGGATCACGACCTGAGCTGAAGGCTTAGGCCTTCACCACTAGCTTAGCGGTGAGTTAGTTTAAGGCTTAGGCCTTAAACCACTAAGCCACCCAGGCGCCCCATGGAAGTATATTTTTTTGAGGTGTAGCATAGACGTAGATGTAGGATAATGAAGAATTATCAATAAAAGTTTAATCTATCACAAAGGCAAGGTGAAGGGAGCCACATGTGTTCCTGAGACTAGCTTCATGGACTCGTTTGAACCCTATCAAGAGAAAAAAAAAAGATTTCTCAATTTGGACAAATGTCACAGGACTTATCAGGATTCAGTCCCCAGCAGGGACTGAGGAACGTAGTGTTGTTTTGTCATGGGAGATCATTACAGTATTTTATTTAGGGTGGAGATATCTGGATGGCATCACTGTGGGCTGGGAAGCAGTGGAGAACAGCAACATCAATGATACTGGGTGTCTGTGACTCTCAAGTGCCTCTTTACGTGATAGCCTCATTGAAGACTATGAGGATTTGAGCAGATTTGTTTGTAAACAGATACCTCATTGTCCTGGGAGGGTCTCAAAATTAAATGAAGAAAATAGCAGGTGTTAGGACTGAATCATGTACTCTGCAATTTCATATGTTGAAGTCCTAATCCTCAGTACACCCTAAAATATGACTGCTTAGAGATAAAGCATATAAAGAAACAATTAGGTTAAATTAAATCATAAGATAAGGCCCTAATCCAATAAGTCTGGTGTACTTGTAAGAATGGGAAGAGAGACAAAGAATGGACATGCATAGGGAAAGACTATGTGAGGACACAGCGAGAAGGTGCTGTCTCCAAGCCAGGAAGAGAAGTTTCAGGAGAAATCGAATCTGCTGACACCTTGATCTTGGACTCCCAGCTTCCAGAATTCTGGAAAAAGAAATTTCTGTTGTTTAAGCCATCCAGTCTGGTGGCTGGTATTTTGTTAACACAGCCCATGCAGATTTTGGTATTGAAAGGAAGGGAGATCTTGTAACAACTACCTACAAATATGGAAGTGACTTTGTGGAGGTAGGATGGGGAAAGGCTGGAAAAGTTATAAGGTGCATGTTGGAAAGGCCTAGATTGACTTGAAACTGTTGGTAGAAGAAATTGTTGTTCATAGAAGTATGAAATCTTACCAGTGATGTTCATGTGGTCTCAGATGGGAATGAGGAACGTTACAAGGAACTGGAGGAAAGGTGATCCTTGTTATAAAGTGGCAAAGTACTTGGCTGAATTGTGCTTAGTGTTTTTTTTTTGGAAAATAGGACCTATTTGTGATCAATTTAAATAATTAACTAAGGAGATTTCTAAGACAAAATGTCAAAGGTGCAAACTGGATTTTTCTTACTGTTTATAGTACAGTGCAAGAGCATAGAGATGATTTTACAAGGAATTGTTAAGCAAAAAGGGAACAGACTTTGGATATTTAGAAAATTCTCAGCTTATCCACACTGAAAAATGCAAAAAAAGCATGCTCTGGAGAGAACACCAAGGGTTGCTGGCTGGAAGAATACTTCGTTAAAGACATTATGGGTGTGACTCCTGGCCAGCAAGATAGGAAAGAGTAATGCTGGAATTTGAACCAGGGATCCAGTTGTAGAACCTGAGTTTTTAACTCCAAGGCTCTCAACTTTCACACTTTGTTATTCACAGAATCTATTTATCTATACTGTAAACTCTGTGTGTGTGTGTGTGTGTGTCGTATATATTCATTTCATAGGATACAAATTTCTCCATCTCCCTGTGGAACAGATTTTTAAAAGACAGGACATGTGAAGTTTTAGAGGAATGACAGTACTATAAAAATAATAGTACCATATGATTTCATTTATATGTGAATCTGAAAAACAAACAAGAACTAAACAAGCTCTTAAATACAGAGAACAAACTGGTGGTAGTCAAAGGGGAAGTGGGTAAGAGGATGGACAAAATAGATAAAGGGGATTAAGAGGTAAAAATTTTCAGTTAGAGGAGGCGCCTGGGTGGCTCAGTGGGTTAAAGCCTCTGCCTTTGGCTCAGGTCATGATCTCGGGGTTCTGGGATCGAGTCCCGCATTGGGCTCTCTGCTCAGCACGGAGTCTGCTTCCCTTCCTCTCTCTCTGCCTACTTGTGATCTCTGTCTGTCAAATGAATAAATAAAATCTTTAAAAAAAATTTTAGTTACAAAATAAATAATTTATAGATATGAAAAGTACAGCATAGGGAATATAGTCAATACTATTGTAATAATGTTGTATGGTGACAGATGGTGACTGTTTATCACGTTAAGCATTGAGTAATGTGCAGAATTATCAAATCACTATATTGGACACCTGAAACTAATATAGCATTGCATGGTAATCATACTACAGTAAGTTTTAAAAAAATTTTAAAAATAAAAAGAACAGTACCAGTGCTAAGGGTGACTGGAATGTGGAAGGGACATTTTTCAGACTGAAGGTTTTGTGTCTATAAACATGATGTGGAAAGGTTTGGGATCTTGTCCTTTTTTTGGAGTGAGTTGAGCAGTAACCTATATTTGCTAGAAAGAGAGGGGGATCTCCCCATCCCATTGTCAATATTTCATCAGTTTTAATATGTGAGGGCTAGGTATCATTGGAAAATGCTGCAGATGTTTGAAATTAATTGAGCACTGGGAAGAAACATGTTGTCTGTAGTAAGCTCATTGGCAGCTTCTAAGAAAGGCATTTATTCCAGTTGAATGATAAGAAGGCTCCAGATGACTAGAGTCATGTGTTAAAAGACTCTTGTCATACTTTCTTTCCCTCTCTCTCTTTCTTTCTTTCTTTCCTTTATTTATTTATTTTTTTCAAAAAACGTGTTTTGTGTGGCACCTGGGTGGCTTAGTTGGTTGAGCATCTGACTCTTGGTTCTGGCTCAGGTCATGATCTCAAGGTTGTGAGATCAAGCCTTATGTAGGGCTCCCTGCCCAGCACGGGATCTGTTTAAGATTCTGTTCCTCTCCCTGTGCCCCTCCCAGCACTCATGCAGGGGCATGACCTCTCTTTCTTTCTAGAAAATAAATAAATAAATAACATTTAAAAAAATGTGTTTTGTTTTTTGTTTTTGAGATTTTATACATCTGGATTTTTTTTTCAATTTATTTATTTTCAGAAAAACATTATTCATTATTTTTTCACCACACCCAGTGCTCCATGCAAGCCGTGCCCTCTATAATACCCACCACCTGGTACCCCAACCTCCCACCCCCCCGCCACTTCCAACCCCTCAGATTGTTTTTCAGAGTCCATAGTCTCTCATGATTCACCTCCCCTTCCAATTTACCCAAATTCCCTACTCCTCTCTAACGCCCCTTGTCCTCCATGCTATTGGTTATGCTCCACAAATAAGTGAAACCATATAATTTTTATGTAAAATTGGCATTTTTAAATGTTGGAAAGTAGGTAAAATTAAGTAAGTGAAGGCAAAGAAAAGTATCTATGCACAGAGACTCAAGACCTCATTTGTAATCTCTGGCCTGCACAAAGTGATGAAGAAGAAAAGAATGAGCAAGTCTCATTGCAGACCAGCTAGGTTAGATAACAAAAATGTTTAGTACAGCCAGTACGCTTGGTCACAATTAGCAGTATGGGATTGGAGGAAAGGAAATAGGTAGTTCTACCTAACATGGAAGTTTTGTTATGTGAATCTGGCAGACAGTGAGCAAATGGAAAGAAATCTATGTATGAAGGGAGGGGCGTTTATGGACCTTCGGTTGGCAAGCTGAAGTAGCCTGGAGATGTGCTCTTTTTTCTTTCAAGGATAAGTTTATAGAAAGAATAAATAATAGATAAATTAACAGAGACACCAGAATGAGACAAGTGAGGCCCCTAGGGTACAAAACTTAAGAAGTCACTCACCTACAGGTTCATAAAGGCTCAGGGTTGAGGCCTGCACGAACCTAGGCATAAATGTCTCCTGTCACATTGGGCCCTGGATGCCTCAACTGCCTCACCTTAGTGCTGGTTCTGGTGCCTACATTATGTCAAAAACAATTATTTATTCTTTTCTCATATGATATGCCTATATTTCAGTTTTGGGAGAAGGAAATCTCAGTGAAAAATAGTAACAAAAGAGTATTAAGAAGAAAAAAGTCTGGGGTGCCTGGGTGGCTCAGTGGGTTAAGTCATTGCCTTCGGCTTGGGTCATGATCTCAGGGTCCTGGGATTGAGTCCCGCATTGGGCTCTCTGCTCAGCGGGGAGCCTGCTTCCCTCTCTCTCTCTGCCTGCCTTTCCGTCTACTTATGATTTCTCTCTGTCAAATAAAATCTCTAAAAAAAAAAAAAGAAAAAAGTCTGGACACTAATGGCCCATTTTGTGATGATAAATTTGCAACCATTTGCTCCAGAAAATCAATTTTTATTGTATACTTATAGATTTTCAATTATACTTCCAAACTCTGTTATAATTTTACTTTGCTGGTTTACATATTTATTCATTCAAAGGTATTTATTGAATTCCTACCTGATGTGTCATTGTGCTAGGCAATTGATTATATTTGATGAATAAAACAGAAAAGGTAATTCCCCTTTTGGAGTTGATGATAAGGGAGAGAAAAAGAGACATTTAACATGTACATAACTAAGTTAATAAGTACTTATCATTGTGGTAAGGGCAATAAAAGAAAAAAATGATGCAAGAATGTCTACTATTATTGTTTCATATTAGATAAAACAGTCAAGGATCACCTCCAAGACCTAAATTATGGTGGGGGATCAGGCATATATAAAAACTTTGGGTATACAATATGGTTGAGGAGAATTCCTGCCAGAAGTCCTAAGACATTTGAAAAAGTAAACTATATAACATCTTTTGTTTAATATTAAAGATAAAGTTGAAATAATTCATGCATGCCTTAAAAAATAGGAAGATATTTTTTCAAGTATATAGAATAAAAACAAAACACATTTGGTCATACTGCAAAGATACTACTGATGAAGTTATTTATTTCTTTCTAGCTTTGTCTCATGCCACATTTTAGTAAAATTCATATTTTATTATTTATTCATATTATTTGAATATGAATTTCATATTTGAATTTGAATTCAATTCAAATTTGAATATGAGTTTGAATATTATTTGAATACTATTCATTATTTATTCATTTTATTATTTATTATTTATTCAGATTCTCTTTCTTCTTTCTCTTCCTTCTCCTATTCTTCCTTTTTATTCTTACATAGTGAGGATTGATCTAATTTTACTTTATTCTTACTTAAAGCTACTCTTGGAGGGGCACCTGGGTGGCTCAGTTGAGTTTCAAATCAGATCATGATCTTTTGGGCCCTGGGATGGAGCCCAGAGTTGGACTCTGTGCTCAGCAGGGTACCTCAAGCAGCTTGAAGCTTCTTTGCCTCTGTCCAACCCACCACTCACACACACATACACACTCTCTTTCTTTCTAAAATAAATAAATCTTTAAAAAAATAAAACTACTCTTAGATATATTAAGTTTTTGTTGCTGTTGTGAATCAAATCTGGTCTCTATATTATCTTTTCATAATTTTTATAATCTAAATAGTCTTAATGTTTCACTGTAGAGAAATTTTAAAAATAAAGAAAATTCCAAAGAATAAATAAAAATCACCCACAATGTGTAATCTGTAATGTTTGCAGGATAATCTTTCAGGTATATATTTATACTTATAAAATCAAACATTTTTGTTGGTCATATGTAATGATTACAATTTGTAACTATCATTTTTCTTATGTAAAAGAAAGTATTGAATTTTTCTATAATGGGTTTGCATATGCCATTATCCCATTGTACCTAATTACTAAGACTTTTACTCAAATACTTTATCTTTATCCATTGAAGTAATTATTTTCGTATCCCACCAATTGGTGAGTAACAGGGTAGATTTATAGATTTTTTTTGAACACTAATGTCCTTGTGTTCCTGGGATAGAATTTATCTATTCATGATATGTTATTTCCACTTATTTTGCGTGAATTTACATACATACAGTACAAAAGTTACTACAATTGCTCCTTCCACATGCTTCGTATATCAAAATTGTTCCTCTTTACTTATGACAGAATCATCTGGTAGAAAATAATTCTTCCATTTTCATCACGTTCTTTCAAAGATTGTTATTTCTTTGACATTACTATATCACACTTAGAGTCTACTTATGTGACATTAGAAAAATAATTTATACTTTCAGCCATTTTAATAGTGGAATTGTATAAAATTCATTATTACAAAGAGTCTTATGCTAGAAAATGTTTATCAATTGACTCTTCAGAAAAAAAAAAAAAAAACAAGAAGAAACCATAATTTGTAATGTTTGTTTGTCTCCATGGTGCAAATACTCCAACCATGGCTTTTTTCAGGCTACCAATGTGATGACATTGAACACGGATTTGAGACATTGAATAACTTGTAAAATCCAGCTCTAGCACACGACTGAAACTGATGGTGCAGGAATTAGTCATTGAGATGGCTGAATGTAAGAAAGTCTTTATAGTCCTAATATCTATAAATGAAAATGGCCTTATGCAATATGATAGGATTGTTCGTATTTTATATGAATAACTCAAGAAGGTTTTGAAGGCTTGCTCCTTCAATATATTGCAATTAAAAAGTACTAGAACAAGAGCAGAAGACCTAGACATAAAACATATTCATTCCTCCATAAACTGTACAAATTAACCATTTCCCAGCTGCTGTAGAGATTAATACTGCCTTTCAAGATCATATTCAGGTCCCTAAGACCTTTATCAAACCTTTTCTGATGATATTAAATTTTCATCTTTATTCATTTTCTTCTTTTTAATGCCTATATTCATTCTCCCTATTACACAATGCGACCTATGTGTATGTGTAATTTGCATTATTCACAGCTTCATTATGTCCTGATCTTTCCTTTTCACATAGATTTAAACCCCTTAATGCTTGAATCATAAAGCCCCCATGTATTTATCATATTGTCACGCATATAGCAGCGTCCAATCAATAACTGTTCACTAAATATGAAAATAAAATATAACTCTAAAAAAAAAGCAAGAAAATAAAAACAAATTCTTATGCAAGGTTAACTTAGACCTGTGATAGTATTTTTGAACTTGAATTATTATCCTATTTTATTGTTGATTGCTTAATGTAGCAGTGTCTGACAAATTATTATACTTATCATTTGTTAAAGGCTTCCTACATGGCCAAGAACCTTACTAGGAGCTTTTACTATCTTTTTAATCCTTACAATAATTCCAATAAGATAGGTCATTTCATCTCTTATTTTTGAAACAAGGAAATTATGCTTTAGAGATATTAGCATGTTCAAGGTTATAAAGATTAAATGATGGATCCAGGAATCAAATCTAGGTGTGTCTGACTCAAAAGCCCATGTTGTAAAGTATTGCATCAAAAGTGCAAAAACTATGTTCCACAAGTTCACATTGAAATTAAGAATACATTTAAATTTATGGAAAAGAGAAACGAAATGCTGGGTTTAAATAATACTTACGGTTGGCCATATAGGAAATCATAAGAGAGCTACTTGAATTTAACCTTACCCTAGAAAGTACTCTAATTCTAGCCACCAAACTGGATCAGCCATTAATAATGCAAGGTGATGTGCAGAGAAAGACGCTTAGCGCATAAAAGTGATTCATGCACCCTCTTTCCAGAAACAACATTCCATTGGGGCAAATCAAAGCCACGAGCTGTTACTGAGGACACTCTACATGAGCCAAAAACCACTAAGGTTCACTTTTATTTTTTGATTCTAGTTCTGAAAGGTACTTGGCAAATGTTGCAGGATGTTCTGTACAAGAAGGCAAACGATAATAATTGGGGAAAACTGGGTATCGTACATGAATGGACTTCTGAAGGCTCTCTGGCATTACTTTTCCTTTTAGTCCCTTTTGTAAGTTTTAACTGAGGGTTAGCAATAAAACAATTTTCTGAAAAAGGTTTGTGTTACTTCAAATTCTAACCAAAAATACTTGGAAGAAAGATAAAAATAAATACTGTAATAAGATACACACATAAAACAAAAACTTCAAACCCCTAGGATTATATTATACTTAGTTCCTTTTCACAAATGAAGATTTCTGTTACACATAAAATTAGCACTGAGATTTATTGGTCCCCAATTTTTGATAGTTTGAGCTAACAGGAAAGATGGAGCTAGGTTCACATTTGTAAGTTGCTCAACTTGCCTACGCACATTAGTTATTCAAGAAGTATTTGTTATATGAATAAAGAAAACTCCTTGAATATATGCCTCTGTATGCTTATGTACACACATTCATGCACATATATTCATGCTGCTAGTGTTTTACCCCAGCAATAGTTATAAGCACATATTTACAGTCATTCAGGTGTATGTATGTGTGTGTGCCTTATTGAAATATAGGGCTTGAGTAAGAAATGGTCTAAGCCCAGACTATTGTGTACTCTGTGTTATAGAATACCAGGTTTTAGAAGCAAAGTTGGATTTGCTTCCAAATTGGATACAACTGGATTTGAACCCTTATTCTACCATTAACCAATCTCTAACCCTGGGCAATCTCTCGGATGATTCTAAGTTCCAGTTGTCATATGCTAGTTCACAGTAATGCCACTTTTTCAGATTTTTCTGATTTGTTGGGTAAGGATTTAAAATATGAAATATTAAAAAATCCATATGACCCCAACATTTTAGTGTTATGTGGTGCTAAGTTTTAGATTCACTTCTGAAATATTTCAACATTTCAACATAGCTATGTGGGGTTTTAGTTTCCAAATAAGCTGCATCTGTCAAGAAAGATATAATGTTTGTGATTCCTTCTATAATGATGTTTTTAATGCAATAGATACATGATTATGAGAAGAAAAAGGCATATCTGAAGCTATGGATCAGTATAACCAAAGTATTTTCATTTCAGAATTTTAACATAGATTATCGTCTATGGGCTCGATTATATTGTTTGTGTGAAAATATGTAAGTTCACTTGCTTGGTTCTTTGGTTAGGTGCAACCTAATAAGTTCAGATATAATTTCCTTTTTAAAAAAAATATTCATGAGCTAATTAAGTTGTTTTCCTGATATACTTTAGGCTGCTTTTATTTTATCTTATAATAGAGTGTAATTCCTGACATTCTACCAAATTAAGTAGACTTGGAGAGAAACCAAATGCATAATTCAATGAGAAAACAAATCTTAACAAAAATCTAATAAGCTCTTAGAATTTTACAAATAAGTAGCAGAAGTTTGAAACCAATAAGCACATACCATGATTCTGCATTTATAGAAAATTGGAAATAATATGATTGAAAAACTTACTCACCAAATGAGTGGACAATAATAATTTTAATTTTTAATGAGATAATAACTTTAACTGGGCAATGTTTTCCTTAATTAATCTTTTATTTTGAATATAAGTGGCACTGACAAAACTCTAGTTCTCATCATATTTAATGAATCACTTCTAGGTATATGTATACTTTTCTTAAAGATTTCTAATTTCAAAATAATATACCATAGTCATACTTTGTCTTCTCCATATCTGTCAAGCTCAGAAACAATAGAAACTTTATTAAAATAAATAAGCATATATCATGCTGGAAAGTAAGAAAGGGAACTATCAACAAACAAGAAACTGAAATGAATTCCCCACCAAAAAAAAAAAAAAAAAGAAGTAGGAGGGAAGTAGCACCTGTAATTCCTGACTACCATTAGAAATAGAGCTAAAATTAGGAGAAGGAAGGGAAAAATGAAGGGAGGGATATCAGAGGGTGAAGATCAACCATGAGAGACTGTGGACTCAGAGAAACAAACTGGGGTTTTTAGAGGGGAGGGGGATGGGGAATGGGTAGCCTGGTGGTGGGTATTAAGGAGGGCAAGTATTGCATGGAGCATGGGGTGTGGTGCATAAACAATGAATCTTGGAACACTACATCAAAAACTAATGACGTACTATATGGTAACTAAAATAACATAATACAAAATAATAATTAAAAAAAAAAAAGAAATAGAGCTAACATAGTTGAGTTCACCTGGTGAGGCCCATGGCTGCTTCAGGAAGCTGTAGTTCAAAAACTGTAGACAGTGCTGCAAATATGTGTTACAATAAATTTAATCACCATATATTTAAGGAAATCCAAGCTAATGAAACATTAACAAACTCAACAAATAGAACTTTCACTCAAAGAAACAGAATTAATAGAAACTTAGATCCTGTCTGTATAATAAACACATTTGGTGTGTCAGAGAAATAAAGCAAGGACTTACACCCCTGGAAATAAAAACAGGAGTTTGTAAAAGATAGTGATGCTGGGAAAGAAGTCAATTCAAGGCATGTGTGTAATTGTTGAAATGTACTTTTTCATTAATCTGAAGGTCAAGTCAGAGAAAATGTAGTCACTGGGCTTCATTCTTTTCCCACTTCTTCTCCTTCTCCTTCCCCTTCTCCTAAATTTCAATCTCCTTTTTTTGTTTTTTGTTTGTTTGTTTATTTGCCTGAAACTGAAATCCTCTTTATTCACATTAGGAAAGTCCATCAATTTGCCTGATTACTTTGCTTCTGTGAGCAATATAGATTTTGGCTCTGTTATCCTATACTCTGCATGTATAAATAAACAAATGCTAAATATAGCAAATTAGACCCAAATGCTTTAGATTGAACATTCTTCTACTACCTATGCAGCACAATCCTCTAACTCTTTGATGTCAGCCTCAATTTTAAGTAGTTACTCCATTTCCCTATTTCCTCTAACTTGTTCTCTTGAAGACACTGCTTCCTCTACAGTAAGTACTTAAAGTACTTAAGCAAGTACTTTACAAAACACAGATTCCACTTCAGACTAATTCTCAACTATGAGCTTGTGAAATCCCTTTTCATTTCCCCATCTATATTGCCCTCTGCTCATTTCTGGATAGTATTAGCTCATCTTGTGAAATCCACACTCAGGGAAGACTTTGGTGTGTGGTCCCCCAACTCCTCCATTCCCACTGCATCTCAATGTGAATAACATCTTCTCCAGTATCACTCATCCATCTAATCATACCCTCTTGCAGTCACCCTAATGCCCCCTAACTCCTCCTCCACTTCCATTGGAAACATCCCATCCTCCAGCCCCAACAACTATCTTCCAGACTGCTTGTTTAACTAGTTGTTTTTTTTTTTTCTTTCTTTCTTTGGCCTCACTGAGATTCTCAACTCACTGACTTTTCATTTTTCTCATTACCCATCACGACTCCCTTCCTTCACTTCCTTCTGTGTTTTGCTTAGACTCCCTAGTCCCTTATTTCAATCACTGTCTCCCAAACCTGTAACTCTTTGCCTCTATCACAATGAGCCCAACTGTTCTCTGCGTGTCCACCTGGGCAGGTGACCATTGCTGAAGGAGACTACACAACCAAACTGGAATGAGACTATCCACAATTTTTGTTCACCAAAATAAACACTGTTTAAATCTTAAATGACATTTGGCTATTTGGCTAATTGTCCTACTTTCCACAATAACAATTTCAGTTCCTTGCCTTCTATCCAGACTCCCAGTCTCTCCTACTTCACCATACTAAGCAGTTTCAGAACTCTCTTACTTCCTGTAGAAAGTAAAAGCCAGCGTTCTGGAACTCCTTCAACCTCCCACCACTAAACATAAATACCTCTCTGAATCCTCAGCCATCCTCCTTTTTCCCATGCTTAAAATAGAGAAAACATTCTTTCTCAAGAGCTGCCTAGTACTTCCATTTTCTTTACATTTACTCTTTAACCCACTCCAATCCAATTTATTGAATTGAAAGTGGCAGAACCACTTCAATAAAACTATATTGGCTAAGGAAATTTTTGGAATCTTAATTTAATATATTACTTAATTTTTCAGTAATATGATCCTGTGTTCCATAATACACCCCTATTTGTTTTCTTCTTATCATGTCTTTACTACTCAGCCTTATCTCTTGGCTGTTTTTATCCATAAGATCCTTAAATATCATAGTTCCTGAGTATTTTCCTACTTTCTTCTCTTAGCCTAACCTCCCCACACACAACCACTTCCAGAACGTCAATCAATATCCATAAACTGAATGTTTTTATGTTTATATATTGAGCCAAGAATTTTTTCTGAGTTATAGATCTATACAATTACTTGCCTACTTGACATTTACACTTGGATTTTTTTAGAAGCATTTCAAATTTTATACAGACCGAACTGAACTCATGATTACTTGCTCCCCTAAGTCTTCTTGCTTTCCATAATCTCCCACACAGGAGGACTCCAGACAGGTCCTCAAGTCAGAAATATGGAAGTCCTTCTTGGTACTGTTTCCCCAAATAATATTATTATATCTTGTCTATTTTACTTCCCTATCACTGAAAGTTACCATTTTTCCCCTCCTCTACCCTAATCACCTATTTCCTGAACTACTGCAATAACTTTGTAAGAAGTTTGCTTTTATTCAAATATTTGTTTCATCAATGACATAACAATTGAAAGAATGTATTAGTTATTCCAATTATCACTGTTGAAATAATTTACATCCTACCTAGAAATTAATTATTACTCTCAAATCTGGGAACATTTTGTTTCCTTGGATACTTATTGTAGCTCTAGGCCCTCCTTTTCATGATATTATGTAACTGTAGGGATGACTATTAAATTAATTCATGAAGGGGCACCTGGGTGGCTCAGTAGGTTAAAGCCTCTGCCTCCGGCTCAGGTCATGATCCAAGTGTCCTGGGATCAAGACCCGCATCGGGCTCTCTATTCAGCAGGGAGCCTGCTTCCCCCTCTGCCTGCCTCTCAGCCTACTTGTGATCTCTGTCAAATAAATAAATAAATCTTTAAAAAAATTAATTCATGAAGTTCTTCCCTCTCACATCTTCACACACTCTGCATAGTGAGAAACAGACCTGGCCATCTATGCAGTGTCAGGATGGAGATTTGGGATTTGCCAAGGTCCATTGCTCTGTGTTTTAGGATAACCTCCTCTTGTATTAGAGAAATAAGAGTTCTAAGATCAAGATTAGTGAATTGGTTTAGTAGAAATTGTGCAAGTGAAACAAATAATATAAAGTTCCAGCTCTGCTTCCCACCACCAGGGTATATATAGGTGTACGGAACTGATGGTTACTTGTCATTTCTGTAGAGATCCTAATATTCTCAGCTGGAGCAGGATTTAGCAGTTTGACAATTTTTGAAATTTGGCTATCTCTAACTTGGTATCCTGAGATAATTCCTGGGATGTTGGTGCTGTTTTATCTAGTCCTCACTCCCCTTGAATAGTGGAGTCATCTCTGAGATCCATGCTTTGTGCTTGTGTCCTTGATTCCTGCTGATACTTTTGGTACTAAGTTCTTGCTAGTCTGGTTTTATATTCCATGGTACCACCTAATTTCTCTGTCTTTATTTCTGGAAGCTTGCTCAGAACTTTTTCTGATCCTGGAGTGGCTAGCTTTATTCATTTTATCATGGAGCATGTGTTCCAACATGCTGGGCACATGGAATTATGTGTCTGCTTGTTTTGATCTGATTAAGATGATACTTACACAGTAGAGAATATTTGGAAGTTCTCCTAAAACATTTAGTCATAAGTCATACAGCACTAATATATATTCACAGTCGCATAGAACTAACATTGAATTGAGGTCAAAATGTTAAAATCTTGGATTTTAGGAAGATTTTGAAATCACTTGATGCTTTCATAAATAAATATAAAATCTGATACAAAATCTGATATCTCATTATTACTGCTACTTTTTGACCAAGTGAAATAAATACAAATTTAATCTGCTAAATTTGAGAAAAGACTCACTTGATAACCTAATCAATATTTAGGTTATAAAATCATAATAAATATTGTTCATATTTTATCCAAAGATTTTTCAAAATTAATTAGTTAATTATCTATCTTCCAAATTTTTATTTAAATTCCACTTAGTATACAGTGTAATATTAGTTTCAAGGGTAGAATTTAGTGATTCATTACTTACATACAACACCTGGTGCTCATCACAATTGCCCTCCTTAACCCCCATCATCTATTTACCTGTCCCCCCATCCACCACCTTTCTGGTAACCATCAGTTTCTTCTTTATAGTTAAGAGTATATTTCTTGGTTTTCTTTCTTTATCTTTTTATGGAATAAACAGGCTACGCGTTACAAAAATGGGCTCTGTATATAAATAGAGTCTAAAATTCAAAATACACATAAAATGGAATAACAGAATCCAAAGCAAAATAATCTAACCCAATGCATAAAATCAAATTCAAAAAATACAAAAGTAAGTGAACGAAGCTAGACAACAAATTTGATATTACGTTTTTATTAAAGAATGAAAGAATATGTTAACTGAATCCTACAGTGACATTTTAGGAAGAACTTTAGGTTAACATGCAATATTTGTTATTGGGAAAACTTATATAAAGCCAAGGCTTATTTATTGAAAGAATGTTGATCCCCCTGTCAAATACTGTCACATCCCTTAACTGACATGGCATAAAGTTACTGGATTTATTCCATGCATTTTCTTATAGAATTAAAAAGTGCTCTCTTTTTTTTTCCCCCCACAAGGCCAGATCCCAAGCAGGTATTAGAATCCAAGTATTGAAGTAATTCGGCTTTTGATGGAATTAGCACAGATTTTAGTCATCTCCCTCTATTATAAGTTTTCTTCCAAGATCTGCTTCCTCAATACATTTTCTGGAACACTTAACTATATATCTGTTTTGCTAAAAAAAAAAAAAAAAAAAAAAAAAAAAAAAAAAAAGACTCACCTATTTCTTGAGGTAAATTATGGATCTCTCCTACTTCACAACTTGGATTAACTGAACATTGAACAAAATATCCTAAAATGGAGCTTTCAATGTGAACATGGCTTTGGAATTATGCCAGCTTTTCCTGAGTATTAACTGCTCTACTAATGGTTATCTAATTCTTCAAACTGCAGTTTGAATTATGGCTATTTTAGACCTAGAAAAATTCAGATGTTTCACACAGGGATTTGGAGAATTAATTTTCCAAGCTAATAAGATTTACCATGTCCTAGAAGAGGAAATAAGTTCAATATTTTGTATGGTTTAATAAGACTCAAAGAGAGGAAATAGGGTCAATATCTTCTCAAAGAAATGTCTTTAAAATAGTCTTAAAAATTATGGTTTGATTTCTAATTTCCCCAGTAGTTTAATTTGCTTTATCTTTCACCTACTTATCAAAAAAAGGCAATATCTAATTCACTCATTGGACTTTGTCTTTGGGTCCAGTGGTGGGGAGAAAATACTCACCCTGTCATCTTTCTTGTGAATTTCAGAGCAGCTTCATTGGAATTCAGTAATGGTTCCAAGTTCATTTTACTTCTTTAAGGCACAAAGTAGGATACAAAATGGGGCCATGCCTCCCTCTCAAAGGAATTTTTAATGAATTGTTTAAGTACAACACTAATTTGTGTTTTCTTTCTGCCCTTGGAGCAATGACCTAAGAACAGGAAAGAATCTGTAACTTGATCTTATTAAACCCTGGAGGAGAGCTCTCTATGATTGACCCCATCTTCCTTTTTTGTTGTTGTTGTTTTTATTTGTTCATTTGTTTTTGGCTCTCTGTTGATGCTCTATGGAATAGGAATAGAGAGGTGCCAGTGCTAAATATGGTTTTAGACTTCATTTTCATTAATGGTTTCATTTCTCTATTTAAAGAAAGTAACTAAATTGCTGGGGGGGAAAAGTGCTGACCAAGATTTGTAGCATGTTCAGCAAACTTTTAATTGATGTATGATAGTGTATTAAAGACACTGAGTGCATAACCTTGCACATTTGCTTTTTTGAAACTATAAGATTAAACTTCAGACTGACACAGCATTCTCTTCCAAGAGAACTCAGCATGAACCTCACCTTTTTCTCACAACTCCATCAGGAGAAATCTGTTCTTCTACCCGTATCTGTCAGGATTTGTATGTAAGTAGGGTGACCGAGTGATTAGTGCTCAAAAAGAGACACTTTGAAGAGGAAAACAGAATGCTATTAATAATTAAATAAGGCATAAATAAAGATGTTCCAAGAAAATCTAGACATAAAATGACAGTAGAAATCAGAATAAAGTAGGCCAAATAAGTCACTGAACTTGAATTCCAACTTGAATTGAAACCTGAGTTTCATGATCACCAGATCTCTCTAGAGATCCTCTGTTTAAATATATGTAAATATATTTCAGAATTACTTCAGCAAAGCCCCAGTTTACCATTTCACATTTCCAACAATGAGAAATATGCTCCAAAGTCGTCAAGGAACATACCATGCTTTTGCTTGACTCTCGGGGGTTTTCCCACACTCTTTTCCAGTAAGGGTCTTCATTTTGTTTGCTTGTTTTAAATCAAGAACATGGGATGCCTGAGTGGCTCAGTTGGTTAAGTGTCTGCCTTAAGTGTCTGCCTTAAGTGTGAGCCAAAGGCAGACACTTAACCAACTGAGTCCTGGGACTGAGTCCCGTGTCAGGTTCCTTGCTAAGTGGGAAACCTTCTTCTCCCTCTGCCTGCTGCTCCCCCTGCTGATACTTTCTCTCTCTGGCAAATAAATAAATAAAATCTTTACAAATAAATGAATCAATCAAGAACATGGAGGTATACTTACAGTAAAATATACTCTTAGGTATACAGCTGCATGAATATCTCCACCATATCATCAAGACACAGCATATATCTACCACATGCCAAATTTCTAATTTTCTGTCGTAGTCACTTTCCTCTGCCCAAAGTCAGAAACTGGCAACTACTTATCTATACTTTTTCTAGACTGTCATGGAAATGAAATAATATAGTATGTAACTTTTAGAGTGTGGCTTCTTTCACTTTGCATAATGCATTTGAGATTTGTCTATGTTATTGCATGGATCAGTAGTTGGTTGTGTTTTTATTGATCTTTCTACTGAGAGGTATTCTACTGGATAGCAGTATCACAGATAATTCATTCACTAGTTGAAGGGCATTTCTGTTTTAGGTAATTGTGATTATAACCACTATATCTCTGCCATCCAGATTTTTGAGTGAACATTGTTTTTATTGTTTCGGGGGACAGGATTGTTGGGTTGGATGGTAAATACATGCTTAATTTTATAAGATACTACCAATTTGCTTTCCATGGTGATTGGTTTTCATTTTCACCAGCAATATATGAGAACTGTAGGTTAGCACTCTTACCTACAACTGATACTGTCGTTGCATCATTTTTATCTATTCCTAGAGACATGTGATGCTATCTCATCATAGGTCTAACTGGCATTCCTCTGTTAGTAGTAATGTTGAACATCTTTGCATGTGTTTATGGATCATCCATTTATCTTCTTTTGTGAAGCAGCTCTCCAAACCCTATTTTATTTTTTATTAACATATAATGTATTATTAGCCCCAGGGGTACAGGTCTGTGAATCATCAGGTTTACACACTTCACAGCACTCACCATAGCACATACCCTCCCCAATGTCCATAACCCCACCACCTTCTCCCTACCCTCCTCCCCCTGGCCACCCTCAGTTTGTTTTGTGAGATCAAGCGTCTCTTGTGGTTTGTCTCCCTCCTGATCCTGTCTTGTTTCATTTATTCTTTTCCTACTCCCCAAACCCCCCACATTGCTTCTCGACTTCCTCATATCAGGGAGAGCATATGATAGTTCCAAACCCTATTTTTAATTGTGACCTTATTTTCTTATCGTTATGAGTGTCTTCCCAAGGGGGGGGGGTAGAAAGAAAGAAAGAAAAAAGAAAAAGAAAAAAAAAGAAAAGGCATCTGGGTGGCTCAATCAGTTAAGCAACCCACCCTTAATTCTGGCTTAGGTCATGACCTCAGGGTCATGAGACCAAACCCTGCTTCAGGTTCTGTGCCGGCCATGGACCCTGCTTGGGAATCTCTCGCACTTTCCCTCTGCCCCTCCTCACTTACATTCTCTCTCTCTCTAAACAAACAAACAAGCAAAACCACAAAACTTTATGTATTTTGGGCATCATTTCTTTGTACAAGGTGTTGTTTCACATTTTCTTCCAGTAGTTAATTTGTCCTTTCCTTTTCAAACACATTTTGAAGAAAGAAATGTTAACTTGGATGAAGAATAATTTACCATGTTTTCCTTTATGATTCATATTTTTGGTGTCCTATCCAGGAAATCTTTGTTAATCCAAGGTTGCAAAAAAAATATTTTTTCTAAATTTTCCTCAAAAAATCTTATATTTTTGCATTTTACTTCTATGTCTATTATCTACTTTATGTTAATTTTTGTATGTGATACAAGGTATGACTTGAGGTGGGTTTTTGTTTTATTTTGTTTTGTGTTTTGCTTATGGATGTTGAATAGCTCCAGCACTATTTGTTGAAATGCCTTCTTTTCTCTATTTGATTGCCTTGATTCTTTAACTGATTATATACATGGGTAACAATTTTTGGATTTTTTCATTCTCTTGACCTAGGAGTCTATGTTTTTGCCAATATCATACTCACTCAGTTACAGTTAATTCTAAAATTAGGTAGTGTGATTCCTCCTATAACACTGTTTTTCTCTTTCTTCTCTTTCTTTTTCTTTTTCTAATGGCTGCTCTAGTTCCTTTGCTTCTCTATACACATTTTAATATCAGCTTCTTGATCTCTACAAAGCAAAAAGCAAATAAACAAATACCTTGTTTGGCCTTTTAAAAATTATTTATTATTATGTTCAATTAACCAACATATAGGGCATCATTAGTTTTTGATGTAGTGTTCAACGATTCATTAGTTGTGTATAATACCCAGTGCTCATCACCACATGTGCCCTCCTTAATACCCATCACCTGTTGACCCCCTTCTCCCTGCCTTCTGTAACCCTCAGTTTGTTTCCCAGAGTCCAGAGTCTCTCAGGTTTGTCTCCCTCTGATTTCTTCATATTCAGTTTTCCTTCCCTTCTCCTATGGTCTTCTGTGCTGTTGCTTATGTTCCACATATGAGTGAAACCATATGATAATTGTCTTTCTCTGCTTGACTTATTTCACTTACCTTTCTAGAATTTTAATTAGAAGTGAACTGAATGTGAAAATAAACTTGGGGAGGATAGAAATAGTAACAGTTTTGACTCAATTTATGAGCAGAATACATTTCTCCATTTGTCTTTGATTTTAGTGTTTTATTATATATATTATATATTTTATTATTTATTATATATAATATTTATTATATGATTTAGTGTTTTATTATATATATTATCATATGTTTTATTTTATACATATAATAGTGTTTTATTTTATATATATAATATATATTTTATTTATTTAGTGTTTTTATATATTATATATATAATATATATTTTTATTTATTTAGTGTTTTATTATATTTAGTGTTTTATTATTATATATTTTATTATATATTTATTATAACACTATATATATTTAGTGTTTTGATTTTAGTGATTTAGTGTGTGATTATATATTATATATACTATCTATATTATATATTGTGAAAATGTATTTAAATGTGAAAAATACTTCTGAATATTTTTGCAACAATTATACTTGGTAATAACTATTTCAATTTCTAATTATACTTAAATGTGAAATAAGATTGATTTTTTCATATTGTTATTATACCTCATTATATCTGAATTTATTTATGCCACTAGTAACTTTTCTTGTAGACTTTTTAAGCTATTTCTATGTAGAAAATCAAGTTGTACATGAGTTGAGTTTTTCTTCTTTCATTCTTTCTTCCTTTTCTTTCTCTCTTCTTTCTTTTTTTTTTTTTTTTTTTGCCTTATTACACTAGGACCATTTTTGTGATATTAAGAACAGTGAGAGAAGAACATTTGCTTTGATCCTGATATAAAAGGGGAAGCATTTACTCAGTTATCATGTTTTGTTTTAATTTTGCTTTTGTAGATGCTCATTATCAGGTTGAGAAATTTCCCTTCTATTATTAGTTTGTGAAGATTTTTTGTCATAAAGGAATTATTGAATTATATCAGAGGTATTGTCTGTTTGTATTGAGGTGGTTTTATGTTTTCCTTCTTCGCTTTATTAAATGGTAAATTAAATTGATTTGTTTTAATATGTGAAAATGCATTCCTGTATTCCTGAGATAATGCCCTGATGTATTATACATTTCTGGATTTGATTTGTTGTATTTTGTTTTTTGAAGACTTTAATGTCTATATTCCTGACGGATGTTGCTGTGTAGCTTTCTTTTCTTACAATATTTTTGTCTGGTTTCTGTATCAGTGTAAGCCTGGAGTTGTAAAGTGCATTGGGAAGTGTTCTTTACCCTCTACTTTCTGGAGGCTTTCTATACTGTTGATGTTATCTTCTTTATATGCTTGGTAAAATTCACTAGTGACATATCTGGACATAAATTTTTTTTAAAGGTTTTTATTTATTTATTTGATAGACAGAGATTTCAAGTAGTCAGAGAGGCAGGCAGAGAGAGAGGAGGAAGCACGCTCCCCCCGAGCAGAGAGCCCAATGTGGGGCTCAATCCCAGGACCCTGAGACCATGACCTGAGCCGAAGGCAGAGGCTTTAACCCACTGAACCAACCAGGAGCCCCATAAAATTGTTTTTGTTGCTTGTTTTTGTTTATTGGTTGTTGGTGGTAGAAAGTTATTAACTTACAATTCAATTTCTTTAATAAGTATAGAATTACAATAAACATAATAAATAAAGAATTATATTCTACATATAGAAAAACATCTTATTCTAGTAATATATGCCTTCTTGAGTAATATTTGGTACATTGTGCCATTTAAGAAATTTGTGCATTTTATCTAGATTTCAGAATTTATGAACATCAAGTTATTTATAACATTCCCTCACTAACCTATAAATATTAAGGTGACCTGCTGGTGTATTCCCTTCTTTCTTAATAATATCGTTTGTTTTTACATTCTTTTTTTCTCAAATATTGCTAAAGCTTAGTGATTATATTGATTTTTTTTAGTAATTAACATTTGATTTCATTTATTTTATTGGTTGCCTTTCTGCTTTCAAGTTTGTTGTTTCTACCTTTGCTTTATTATTTCTTCCTTTTGTTTAACTTGAGTTTCATTTGCTCTTCTCATTCTAGTTTCTTAAGATGAAAATTAATATAATTTTGAGACATATTATAAATCAGCATTTAGTATTATTTTCCTGTTGATTAGCCACATCACACAAATTTTTGTATGTTATTTTTATTTTATTTATTTAAGGATTTATTTATTTACTTGGGCGGGGCGGGGGAGAGAGAGTATGAACAGGGGAGAGGGGCAGGAGAAGAGAGAGAAGCAGGCTCCCTGCTGAGCAGAGAGCCAGACATGGGGCTCAAACCCAGTTGGGGCAAACAATAGACTAACCAAAAATTTGGAAGGAGAGTGTGGGTTTGGACTTGATAAACTCTGACATATTCCTGGAAATCTAGAAGACCAGGTATATGCCCATGGCAATGTTATTATTTTATGATTGGAGATCATAAATATGAATGAATGGTAGAAGGCTTCCCTCAAAGTTTGTTTTCTGTTCTGTTTTAGCCATCCTATAAGCCTGTGATACAGTGGTGTTCTCTTAAGCTACTCTTGCTCCTCTCCCAAGGTTAGACTCTTATGGCTTGTACTTCATGCTTGCTTTTATGTGGTGTAGTTCATTGTAAGTCAAGTAAGCTCCATCTGGCATCAGAAGTAGTTTTCTCTCAATGTACCTACTTCTCCTTCCCATGGTAGACAGTCAAACTGTGAGTTGTATTTGTGGTGCGGCTTACACATCAGAAAGCTTTTTGCCATTCCCCAGATGTAGACGACCTCTCCATTAGTATTGGTGTAAGATGCTGTGCTTGGAACTGTTAGCTGCCACTACCCCTGGGGTAGAGGGCTTTTCCTAGTGTCTGGGAGTGATAGACCTAAGGCTTTTGAGAAAAAAAAAAAAAGATGGGGTTTTGTGACTTTCTTAGGCAGAGACAATACCTTTCTTCATGCCTGCCAGTTAGAAAGGAGACCCTATCTTGTATCTCCACCTGTCCCCAATCTTTTTATTAGCCCCCAGTGGAAGTCCATTGATGGATAAAGGCCTCCCAGCAGGTATAAATTTCCTTGTTTTAACAGTTCCAAGGGTTCTTTGGAGTGATTTGAACCTATACCCAGCCTTTATAAATTGGTGAATAATTTAGCTGATTTCTTTTTCCTTGCTTGTGTAGTGGTGCTATCTGTTCTGATACTCTGACAATCTGTGATAAGCCAGTGCTTTTTTTTTTCCCTTGGGGGAACCCATCTCTCTTTGGATTTCAGGTTTCTTGTCTGATTTGGGAATTAAGCTCCCTGATGTGTTGAAGAAGAGTTAATCTATGGTTTATCTGTTTAGCTGTTTCTCATTGTTATCAGGATAGTGGCAATGCTTTCTCCAGAGCTCCACATCCTAGGCTTAACGGGAACCTCCAGTGAATTTTTGAATCTTAAAAATATATGAAACGATTAAATGAGGGAATGGTGAAGCTAACTCTTCTACATCATAGTTTCTGTTTTTCAACTGTGGAAATCTATGGAGGAAGTCTCTTCATGCTTTAATGATATATTTTTCTACAATATTTTTCATGGACAAGACATCTATGACAGCCATTTCTTCCCTGTGAGTCAAGTCACTGCTAAATTGATTAAAATATAGTTACCCTTTAGCACAGAGTATTTTTATTTTTATTATTTTATCAAATTTTAAAGCTTGCCTTAGGTATTGTTCTTAAAATGTTTGTTCCGTGCATATAAAAGACATTTGAGGAGTAGAGGGAGGACCTGTGTCACTGTATACATTTTTAATTTAATATAAAAATACTAAACTATTAAAATAATAGACTTTCACACATTGAACCGTCTTGTTTACATTCCTCTCACTTGATGACTGTGGACAATTTTCACCTCCAACCAAACAGAAACTTTTATCATGAAACAGCAAGGCTTTTCAAAATTATATGTCAGACTCCATGTGTATAATACTCATATCATCACCCTCAATTACTTTCCTTATTATTAAGTTATCACTTGTTGAATTATTTCTTGATTCGTGTTCTTTATTCCATCTAAGCATTTGTTTGAATATTCACCTTTACAGAAGGCTATTCCTGCCTTATTCAATCTAAAATAATAGCCACTATCCTCAATATCACCATCCATTCTGCTACATTGTTCTTCAGTTTTCCTCAAAGAATGCTACATGACTATAGATAGATAGATAGATAGATAGATACTTTTTTAACCAAGGAATAGGGAACTTTTTTTTTTTTTAAGATTTTTATTTATTTATTTGACAGAGATCACAACTAGTCAGAGAGGCTGCAGAGAGAGGGGAAGGGAAGCAGGCTTCCTGCTGAGCAGAGAGCCCAATGCAGGGTTCGATCCCAGGACCCCAGGATCATGACCTGGGCTGAAGGCAGAGGCTTTAACCCACTGAGCCACCAGGTGCCCGGGAACCTTTATTTTTAACATAATTACTCTATGTTAGGAATATGAGAACATAAATTTTACAAATGGAAATGATTGCTAAAAGAAACAATGACAAAAACAATTGGTATTTTATTTGAATCCACGTGAACTTAAGTTTCAATACCAGCCCAAAAAAAAAAAAAAATGGTTACGACGTCTTTCAGTATTGCATCTGACTGTTCTGAGATCTTTCTTCCAGTTTTGATGTTGCCCAACCAAGCTTGGCAATGGCAGACAACATGAGCTAAGAAAGCATCCTCAAACACTTATTTTGCCAGATTCAAATTTATGAAGTGTATCCAGTTTATATCAGCATAGATGCCACTTGTTCATCACCAGCCATGAGAGAACGCTGTACTTTTTTCAAAACTCAGTCAGACATACACAAGACTCAAGAATTGTGAGTGGCATTATTGAGGTCAGAACTGAACTGGGCAAAAGTGGAGACCTCAGGATAATGAGGCAATTTGTCATAACTGTTACCTGGTTGAGAGCCATGGGTGGAGTAGCAGACCTAATGTAATGTGTCAAATAGAAAAACTAACATTAATGAAAGGCGGATCCCTTTGAAGAAGAATTCTCACTCCCTGGTAAAATTACCAGAGGGCTGGGATTTGTTGTGCACATGGAGTATCTTGATACTGCAAGAGTGCCTGGTAGACAGATTTTTTGAGTGGGTGCTTAAAAAGTACTCATTGAATGAATGAATGAAACAATGTACAAATTCTTAGGCACACTCATTTTCTTCTGTGTATCCTGATATGAAAATGCTGAGAGGCATCACATCATTCTGCATTTCCAACAAATTTTTAAAGTAGTTATAGTAGGGGCACCTGGGTGGCTCAGTGGGTTAAAGCTTCTGCCTTCAGCTTGGGTCATGATCCTGGGGTCTTGGGATTGAGCCCCGCATCAAGCTCTCTGCTCAGCAGGAAACCTGCTTCCCCTTCTCTCTCTGCCTGCCTCTCTGCCTACTTGTGATCTCTGTTTGTCAAATAAATAAATAAAATCTTTGAAAAATAAAATAGGTATAGGAGCTGGAGAAGCAAAATCTGGCTACAAAGTAGATACTAATAGATAAGAAGAGAAGAGATGGATTGTAGACATAACATAATCAGAGCAGGTATATATTTCAGAGATTAAAAAAAAAAAAAAGTAGATGTCAGGTTACCGATAGCAACAAATATAAAGTGATTGAGTAGAGAGTTCTAGAATGAAGAGGAAGTGAGAAATCTGGGAAAAACATTTACTAAAGGATTAAGTAATAATAATAATATTTGGACTCTGAAAAACATCTGAGGGGTTTGAAGTGGCGGGGGGGGTGGGAGGTTGGGGTACCAGGTGGTGGGTATTATAGAGGGCATGGCTTGCATGGAGCACTGGGTGTGGTGAAAAAATAATGAATACTGTTTTTCTGAAAATAAATAAATTGGAAAAAAAAATAATATTTGGAGGGGTGGCAATAAGATTGTAACTAAATCAGAATGTAACTAATAACTTGTAACTAATATCAGAATCCCTAATTTCTATGTGCATATTACTTTTCTAAGTGTTAAATATTTCCTTTAAAACTTATTTACACTATGAATTTGCCTTGCAGAGTTTCTACCATCACGTATACAATAGAAAACTAATCACTGTTACATATTTCAGATGATGACGTCTCAAATGAATGAAAGGAAATGTTAATTCTTCTATGAAAATCTATTCTTTCTTTATCAGTTCAGGTGTCTTTATCATACCCTGGTCTCCAGTGATGCAGAGAAGACGATCTGGCTCATAGACTCCAGGGAATTTTATATATGCCACAAATCCTTGAGGCCCTGTGAACAGGCTGGCCATTGATTCAGATCTGATTAGGAAAATAAGACTTTCGTAAAGATGATGGCAATGAACATCAGTCTGCCATGACAACACCATATTCAGGCTTGTAGCAGTTACTCTGTTCCTGTTTTCAAAATAACTGTGATCCCTGGAGAAACTATTTTGCATAGTGGTTAATGCACATGCTATAAGATCAAACTTCTTGGATTGGAACCTAAGTGAATAACTGTAGGCAGATTACTTAATTTTTTTTTTGCTTCAATTTCTCATCTCAAAATGGAAATAATAATAGTACATACCTCAGTGCTATTACAGGATTAAATGTGTTAATACAGACAATGTGCTGAGAATTATGCCTGATATATAGTAAACCTTCAACAAATGTGAGCTGTTATTAGTATCACCTTATGAGAAACAGCTAGCATCCTTAACCAAAAGGCTGACTTTTAATGTGGATCTCTTGAAAAGTGTTATTTTTTTTGTTAGCACTTCAGGATAGGAAGTACTAGCCACTGATTTAGAGTTTACAATCTTCCCAGGCTTCTTGGCATCTCATAATATCTGAAGTCCATTTGTGTTTTGCCCATGCATAATATGCACACATCAAAACCCTTCAGTTGTAGACCAGCTTGATAACTTTCTCATTTCTTATATGACTTGCCAACATAAGATGCTAAACTGGAAAATCTCCACACCATCTCAAAATATGGTAATACCCAGAATATAGTAGATATTATATGTATGTTCTATAGTAGAGGGCAGAATAAAATTAAGGGATGTCATAAAGAGCTAACACATCTATGAGAAATATGAACTTTATGAAGACTCTAATTAGAAGAGAAGATTCAGATTCACAATCCATCTGCTTTGCAGCACAGTTTGCTCTAAATTCTATTGTATAGTAGAGTCTTTGTACGATCAACAATTCCTGGGGCACTGGGGTGGCTCAGTTGGTGAAGCATCAGACTCCTGATTTTGGCTCAGGTCATGATCTCACAATTGTGAATCGTAGCCCTGCATCAGTCTCCGTGCTTAAGATTCTCTCTCTCCTTCTCCCTCTGCCCCCCTTCCCTCTAAAAATAAAACCCCAAACCAAACCTAAACAAGAAACAGTTATTAGCATCTATCTCACAGGATTGTGTGGGGAGACAGTTTTCTATGCTGTTTAAGTGGCAAGAAGTATTTTGGACGGTATTGCAGAGGAGATCATGAATGGCTCATTGTCCAAAATCATCTCCTGACTAACACAACCAAACATAATTACTTATTAAGTATTCCCTCTTCCTAACTTCATGTAAGAACATATAGAGACCAGAGAACCTATAGAGACCAGAGAACCTAAACCTGCTTACTTTACAGCTTTTACAGCTTAAAGTCGGCCTGACTTTAATAATCACAATGAAATTTTCTTTACTCAAACAGGAAAGGACTCAGTTGATTATGTCCCCTTAGGTAGTCTGATGACAGCCTGGGGACACTGAAGGGTAGAGTATAATTTCCTTAATCTACAAATGGAGACTTAGATAAAGTTATTGGTTCTCAAAGCCACATTATAAGGTGAGGGCCAGGCAGGTGCTGGGACAACTGACTGCTAATGTTTTACCGAGTGCTGCTAGGACTTCCTGTACCGATAACATCTCCATAATAAAAACATAAACAAAACCCAGGTCTATAAAAGATGCATGAAATCAAGAGACCCACAGTCAAATGGCCATATCTGCACTTAAAAAAAAAGTGACTATCAGCCTATTACATACACCTGCGCACCCTTTGTTACATACATAATTCTTATAAAAGTGTGACTTTGAAACTCTTTTTGGTGGACCAGCTTATCCTTGGGAAGAGTCAGCTTGAATCAAATGGTCGTGTCTTTTTACTGTACTTTTAGTAGTTTTCCCTAAATGCTATTACATGCATTATTATGCATTTGCAGCACTGTTAAGATTCAGTACCACTAAATTAAGGAGTTAAAAATTGTTTAGAGAGATAATATTAATATACATGAAATAAGATGAGAATGTTTAAAATAAACATACAAAATGTGATAACACTTATTACTAGTACTCCATGAATTCATAAATGAAACAAGTCAGTGGGCCCTGGAGAAGACAGGGAACAGTATACCAGGTAACTGGTCTGAAGGGGTAGACCCAGGGTCTGATTCAGAACTCACTTCCTCTCCAGGGTAGCATGCCTTATAACTTCCCTCTAGCAACTGTTGAACATTACCTTTGGCCCATCCCTGCCACATGCTGCTTATTTTTTCCTTTCGAAATGTAAATATTTCCCAGTATTTTTATATCCCTGTGCTACCATAAGGTATGTGGTGGGCGTATAATTTGTCCTTTTAGTTCATAGTTATATAAATCAAGAGCAACCATGGCCTGATCTATATAGATACAGAATATCATAAGATTAGAGTGTAGATCTTATGTGTTGAGTTTTCTTTCTTGAGGAGGCCATGAGTATATTTTGTGGGCAAAAGAGAGGAAAACAAATATTTGTGACAAAGAGAGTAAACTGTAGTAGACTTTATACATTTTCAAAGTATTAACTGCTCCTGTTTATGGAAGTACATCCTAATTCTGTGACGTTGGGCTTGGCCATAGGATTTTCTGTGCCTGTTCATGTGAAAAGTCATCCTTTTTGTGTTGTAATATGCACACATCAAAACCCTTCAGTTGTAGACCAGTTTACTGATGATCCTACTGACAACAAGCTTCCCCAAGTGACTTGCTTTGTCTGGAGAAATGTGAGCAGATGTGAAATGCTACAATTTAAGCAAAAGCTTTAGCAACCCCTACCATTTTGTTTTTTGCGCCCTCCACAAGAAGAATGTCATTGCGGCAGGTGAGACTGCTCTCTCAATTTGGAACTAGCGTAGAGATGATGTAGAGAACCACAGAGCAATTGAGACTAGCACAGCATGAGTGAGATTTGTTGTTGCAAACCACTAAGAACTAGGAATTGTTTGTTGCCCTAGTGTATCTTATACAAAGCTGACTGATAGAGAGTGGTAGAATTTGTACTGGTGGTAGGAGAAACACCTCCTCATGTAACAGTAGCAGATATGAGTCAAGAATGCTGCAAAATGTTTTTGAGGAGCATTAAAGAGGTAAACCTGAATAGAACAGGCGTGTTACAAAGTAATGAGATATGAACATTTGTATGTAGGTCTATTTTAGGTAATGGGAAATCTGACAACTAGGCACTGGAGTTTAGATTTGATATATTAACACTGATGGACACTTAGGCTTTCAGTCAGGGACTCATAATGTGAAAACCCATGTAATGGTAATTAATTTGGCTGTTAATTATAATCAGAAAAATTGGGTAGAAGCCAACAGAAATTCTAGAAAAGATAAAGAAAGGGCTGTAATTGTCATTTGATTATGGTTGAAATGTGGTCCATAACAGTGGAGCTAGGAAGAAGGTGAAGAACAAAATAATTCTTTATAAGAAAAACTATGGATTTCTCTATATTTATAGAATATAGTGAATAAAGAGGAGGAATGAGTCAAAGGTAACTTTATAGTTTCAAATCTAAGAAACTGGGACAATGAAAAAACCATGAACAGAGATAGGTATATTAGAAGAAAGGGTGAATTTTGAGTGAAAATTTGGTGTTTGGAGTAAATATTTTGTTTTTTATTTTTGAGATGAACCATTCAGTAAAATGTTGGATCAGAGGTCAGGTCACGTGATAGAAATTTTTGAGTCATTTTCATAGAGATTATCACTGAAACCAAGAAAACGAAGGCGTCTTCTCAACTAACACAGAGCAAAAATAAAGATTAAGAAAGAAGTTATGGTTAGGGGGTTTGAAAAAGACAGAGAAGCTATAGAATCAAGAAGCTGGATATGCATTTATACTACACATAAGTATTATCACAGGTTAATTCCCTCCAAAGATAGTTTATTTGGGATCATCTGAGGCATGAAAGGCAAGAAAAAAAAAGAATAGAGAAAGTTCGTTAGATACATCAATTCTCATGGTCTATCCAAAGCATTGTATAGTGATGGAGAATTGAAATTTATGAAGTTTAAAGACAGCATACAAGAAACATTGAACATCAAAGGTTCTCAGAAAGGTGAAAAGGGAAGGGAATAAAGAAGCATGGTTTTTAAAGAACGAGAAATGAATGGGCTGGGGACACAGGTGGGAGGATTAAGTTGCCTTTAGGAGGGGTAAGTGTTTCTACTTTATTTGCCTCATCAAGCTGGTGTGAAAATAATAAAAATAGCCAACGGGGTTGGTTCCTTACTATGTGTAAAGTGTTGTACTGAGAATGTGACAGATATGTCTTTTAATCCTCCAAATAAATCATCCAAATTAAGTAAGTAGTGGGGTAAGTAGGGAATGTTTACTATAAATAAGTAAATAAGTAAATAAATAAGTAAAATCTTCAAAAAAATAATAAGAAAGAATCAGAGAAATCTAACTGTCCAAGAGACTTGCTCTACTCCTGACTGACTTTCTGATTTCTCCACACTCTGCACAAAGTCCACTCCCTGTATTGAATCCAGAAACACTAATAGTTTGCTCATAGGGAATGCTTCAGACTTATTTCCCTATTACTTTTGAGAACCAGTTCCCTGAGGCAGTAACAAAGCTCCTGTGCAGCCCTTTCATCACCCCATCCAAAATATAAAGCATCTTTTAGCTTTGAAATTGAGCATCCCCATTTATAGGGAAGAAATATAAGGAAGTAAAAAATAAGATTAATTAACATAGGTCACTAGTAAGTGTCAGAAATGAGAGTCAAACTCATGAGTTTGGATTCAGAATCAGTGTCCTAAGCCACTACATTTAGAATGGAAATGGTAAGTGCGGTAAGTGCTGAATTTGAAACAAAGAAAAGTAGGTGTGACAATTTCAAGCAAGATGAGGGGGCTAGCAGCATTTTAAACAAAATGTCATTAGATACACATATCCCTTCTAGTTCCTACCATTACAAATACTGGAACATTTCACAATAAAATAAATACTTTAAAAAATCCAGTAAGTGATTTAGCATAACTCTTCACCATTTATGATTCATCTGTAGTATCTCATTTGATTCTTACAGCAAACTGTGTAAAAGGTACTATTGATTTTTTTTTCTTTTTCTACAAGTGAGCTAAACTAAAGAGGAGAGGGGGAAGAAGTTAATTTTATCAAAGTTACTCTGATAGAACATGGCCGAGCTGGAGCTCAAAGCTAGACAATCCTCTCACTCCAAACTTGGTGTTCTTCCCACTTTGCTAACTGATTTTCTACCAAGCACCACTCTTTTGAAAATAACAGCATCTACACACACTTAGCATTTGATAAAGTCCTCTCAGTTTCTCTAATTATTCCTGAAGAAAGCATAACATGAGACTCAAAGAAATTGGGGCACCCGGATGGCTCAGATGGTTAAGTGTCTGCCTTCAGCCCAGGTCATGATCCCAGGGTCCTGGGATTCAGCCCAGCATCAGGCTTCCTGCTGGACAGCGAGCCTGCTTCTCCCTCTTCTTCGGCTGCTCCCCCTGCTTATGCTCTCTTGCTCTCTCTGTCAAATAAATAAATAAAATCTTCAAAAAAAAAAAAAAAGAAAGAAAGAATCAGAGAAATCTAACTGTTCAAGAGACATGCCTCTACTCTGGACTGACTTTCTGATTTCTCCACTCTCTGCACAAAGTCCACTCCCTGTATTGAATCCAGAAACACTAATAGTTTGCTCATAGGGAAAGCTTCAGACTTATTTCCCTATTACTTTTGAGAACTGGTTCCCTGAGGCAGTAACAAAGCTCCTGTGCAGCCCTTTCATCACCCCATCCAAAATATAAAGCATCTTTTAGCTTTGAAATTGAGCATCACTAGGGCTGGAAAGGCATAATTTATCCCGTGTTCCTATGAGTCACATATTTTAACAAAGCCTAACTTGTAATCCTTTGTCACAATGTTGTAAAAGCTTTTCTTCAGTATTATTCCTGTTCTTGCTTAAGTTATTAGGAATAATTTAAGCTATAATTAAAAATAACATTTTAGCTCCCATCTTTCCAATAGGCACTTTGCAAATTATTTGTGTTTACTTCAATCCAGCTCTGTGAAATTACCAGCAAATGTTTGGATTTTCATCAAAACATAATACATTATTTAGTAAGTACAAAATAAAGAAAAATGAAATTCATTGCCATTGTTCTTAGTTGTTTCTTTTCCCCAAGATTACCTAAATAATTTAGTTTCATAAACTACCATACTTCACTTTAGAAGAGAAGGCCTGAAGAGTTTGTCTGTGGAATTGAACCTAGATGTTCAGATTACCTTATTAGTGGTCCATGAAACTGAATAGCCATTAGCAGATGTTATGTGGTTGTATCTTGTGCAGAGCTCTGCTATACTAATGGTCCAGTTGCCCAGACTCCAGGAGATGGTAGATGAGATGGTAGAGAAAACTCCAGTAATTTCCCATTGACACAGTTGATTGGAACCAAAACCTCTCCATACATGCATGGTATAACCGTTGGGAGAATAAAATAATCTAAGTACAGCTAGATTTGAGAAGAACTTATGAAGCCTGGAATTATCTCAGCATGTCTAGAGTCAGCTGTAATTTTAAAAAATGTGGTACATGTGGTTCTTAGGCTCCTGGATCAATAACCTGGAAGTATGCAGGAAGATGAGCCATTTCATTTCTTCTGCAAGGTCATAGATATTTCTAACCCCAAAAGAGCTCCTTTTACTTAAATAGCAAAGTCATCCCCACTGAAACTCCTCTTCTAGCCTCGTTTGGAGTAGTAGATCATCTTTCAAATTGCAGATATCTTGGACCACTTAAGGGGTTAATAATACTTTAGTGGAAGAATCCTTCAGCTTATTCTTTTTCCTAACATTGAATAAAATCCGTCCACCCCAAGGACAGTTAAAGACCAGACTCCTGAGGATCTTGAAAACCAAGAATCCTTTGTATTGGTTGTGTTGGGCAATGCTACACTTTCCTGCACTTCTGCAAAAATGAAAAAAAATACTGTTAAAGGAAAATTAGTCAATAAAATGTATGGGTATAGATTTAATCATTACAAAAATAATAGACAAGCACAATCTTGGGCCCATGAGTCAGTGGCTATTACCTATTATCTGTTTTGTCACAAACCTACGATGTGATCATGGACAATTCATCTTATGTTTCTAAGTTTCAGTTTTATCACTTCTAAAATGAGAGTATTAAAAAATGGCAGAAACAGACCCATAAATACAGAGAACATGTTGATGATTGTCAAAGGGAAGAGAAATGGAAGGATAGGCAAAATGGGTGAAGGGGAGTGGGTGGTCCAGTCTTCCAAGTGCAGAATG
This sequence comes from Neogale vison, assembly GCF_020171115.1. Lineage (NCBI taxonomy): Eukaryota > Metazoa > Chordata > Mammalia > Carnivora > Mustelidae > Neogale > Neogale vison. The sequence goes on from NC_058101.1 coordinate 29,635,501, forward strand.
AATAAGTCAGGGATGAAAGGTGTAGCATAGGGAATATAGTCAATAGTGTTGTAATATGTTGTATGGTGACAGATGGTGACTACACTTGTGGTGAGTGGAAAACAATGTATAGACTTGTCAAATCTATGTTGTACACCTGAAACTAATGTAGCATTGCGTGTCAGATACAGTTCAATAAGAAAATAATCTTGTCATTTCTCTGAAAAATTACTGATTAAATCACATTTCACAAGAAACAAACATTGAAAAATAAAATGAGGGTGTTATGTTAGATTTTGTAGGCTTGTATATATGCATTGATTATTTTATTGAGATAGAAATAACTGAGATATAACACTTGATTAGTTTCAGATGTACAACATACTGTGAAGTGATCATCACAATAAGACAAGTTAACATCCATCACCACATATAGTTACACATTTTTTTCTTGTGATGAGAACTCTTAAAATCTATTCTCTTAGTAAATTTCAAATGTGCAATATATTGTTAACTATAGTTACAAAAATTATTAACTATAGTCATCATGTTCCCTACAACAAGATATCATCTTACATTTATTAGAATGGCTATGATTAAAAAAAAAAAAAGACCAAAAAAACACAAGTGTTGAAAAGATGTAGAGAAATTTAGATTATTTTGAGATACCTCCTTGCCCAGATTAAAAATCAAAACAATCATCACAATCAAAAAACCATGGGCACTTAAAGTTAGAATGTGCCTAAGCACGTCGACAAACTATGGAAAGAACCAAGATGCCCTTCAACGGATGAATGGATAAGGAAAATGTGGTCCATATACACTATGGAGTATTATGCCTCCATCAAAAAGGATGAATACCCAACTTTTGTAGCAACATGGATGGGACTGGAAGAGATTATGCTGAGTGAAATAAGTCAAGCAGAGAGAGTCAATTATCATATGGTTTCACTTATTTGTGGAGCATAACAAATATCATGGAGGACAAGGGGTATTAGAGAGGAGAAGGGAGTTGGGTAAATTGGAAGGGGAGGTCAATCATGAGAGACTATGGACTCTGAAAAACAATCTGAGGGGTTTGAAGTGGCAGGGGTGTGGGAGGTTGGGGTACCAGGTGGTGGGTATTATAGAGGGCACGGATTGCATGGAGCACTGGGTGTGGTGAAAAAATAATGAATACTGTTTTTCTGAAAATAAATAAATTGAAAATATTAAAAAAAAAAAGAATGTGCCTAAGCAATCACTTTTCCTTCTGTCCGATTAAGGAATTCTTCTTTAGTATCATCTGTTAAATAATCCATAGCTGAAGGCTAACTCTGAGAAGAAAATGTTCATCTTATAAAGCAGATTCTTCTAAGATACAGGTGGAAGAGTTCATGGTGGACTGTTGGAGCTCTAGGGTTATTGCATTCTGAGTTTGAATCCCAGCTCATTAGCTGAGTGACCTTGGGAAGTTTAACATCTGTATGACTCAATGTCATCACTTGTTTAAAAAGATAATATTATTACTATCATTAGTATAACCATTATTGACAAAGACTCGCTCTTTGACTAAACTTTAGTTAAGCTCCTTTGAGCCCTCTTCTCAACTAGGTCTCTGTGCCCATCTGTGCAAAGCCCAGTTTTAACAAGAATTCTGTGAAGTCAGTTTGTCAAGAATCCCCACCCTTGATGGATGTCACCTAGATAGATCACCCTTGAGAGCTGATCAGATTCCTCATCCCCATTCTTTATATCTAATCCCTCTCTCTGTCTTCCATAAGAATCCTCTTAAGTAAATTTAGTAAGAATCCCCCTCTTCTTGATGTCTCCTTTTAGTAAATTTCCATCTACTGTCCCTCCTCACTCTGCTTCTTGGCTATAAATCCCCAACTGCCTTTGTTGTATTTGGAGTTGAACCTAATCGCTTTCCCCTGTTCAATACCCCCTTTGCAATCACCTTGATGAAGTTCTTCCTTATCATTTTTAATAAGTGTCAGGATAATTTCTCTTTAACATTAGTCATTAGAAAGTTCTCATGTTGAGTTGAGAACTTATTTTGTCTCCTCCCCACTCATCCTAGCACTTTCCTTTTGGAAACACAAATAACATTTCTATTCCTTCTTTCACATGAAATCTTTCAAATACATGAAAAAAGAGGTCACATTTATCAAATCTTCTTTATTAAATATGTCCACTTTCTTCAGAGTTCCAGATGATAACCATTTTGGTCGTCTTTATGAATAAATTTGAATATATCACTGTGGCAGTCATAATGCTTCATTATGTGTATACAATCTGAGGAAAGACTGACACCATTATCTTTCTTGGTTTAAGCCCTACAATTCTATGAAGTTGCCCTGAGATGTAGTTCACAGATGCATTAAATGTTGGCATTTGCATCACACCTTGGCACACAAATACTGACATGAATCTGGATTTTCTCTAACCTTGAATCTCTGTAGTTGATTTTTTAAAACTAAGTACAGGTGTTTAAAATAGGATGGAATTATTCAGGATAGACTTCCCAAAAAAGGCATTTCTAGTCATCTCATGAAACAGTGATGGACACATGTCTTGAGAACTGAGGCTTGAAAGAGATGATGGACAGTAATGATGAAGCATGAATATTTCCTGACAGTAGGCTGGAATACCGAAAGTCATGGAGAAGGGAATTAAAGAGAGTAATATATCTGCTAAAAGCTGATTTATCATTACTCACTGCTTTTCTTTCTTCTTTACCCATATGCCATTTGCTAATTCCTATTTCCAAGACTTGCACCTCTTTCTTCAATATTGAGGGATTTGTCTCCTAAGCACCTTAGACCCTGATTATGCCAGTTTTCAAACTGTATTTTTTCAACATGTATTACTATTTTTCTGAAACAAAAAAACCATTTAATAGAGACAGTTTTAAAAGTACAGAAAAATGCTTTTGATCTGAATTATATATATAGCTATTTATAGGTATATATATATTTATATCACTGAGTTACATATGTAGATATATATATATATTTATGTCACTATATATATTGATTTAAGTTACATATATATGTATGTATATACATATATAATAAAAATTTTCCCTTCTTCCCTACAGATTCCACTTCCCAACAATAAGCATTGCAATTTAGTTGTGTGGGTCCATCTTTTAAGCTATAGATTCTTTGAATATGTAAACTGAATTTATTTAAGGTTGTTAAAACCATGATCAATGATAAAATCTTTATGAAGATGAGATCCATTAACTATTAACCCTTACCAGGCAAAATTTCAATGTGCAGCCAGCACTGGATACAACATATCATATAGAAATAATACATAAGGGTGAAAAGGAGAATTCTCTACCCATAACACAATTACCAGAAAAGTGAGAAAATATTTTTGCCTGAAAAAAACTGGGCACAAACTAAGCATTTTTGATGTCATTTAGACTTTTAAAAATTACTCGGAAATAAGCTTAAGTTGCACCCTGATAGAGGAATTTTGCCTGAAGACATGGTGTTGTTATCCTTTTGTGCATCTAAGCAGCATGCAACAGCACTAAAAATGAAAATTGGATTTAACTATAGCAACAAACATTGTCACTTAGGATAGACAGAACAAAAGTAACCAGGAGAACAAGCGTTAGAGATGATAAAAGCTCAGTATCTTGGCAACCTTTTGTGTTGCGTTATTTTTAAAAAATGAATAATATTGTGCTCTATTTCTAATTTATTCAGCCACTTGCTGAGTGATAGCAACATTATAACTATAGAAACCGTATGTCATTTTGACATTATAAGTATTTCTTAAATACAGTAATACTTGTTTTATTTTTTCTTGTTTAGTTTTGCTGCGGTGGGAAGAAATCCTTAAAGAGGTTATTACTGGATTAACTCAACTATGTTGCCTGGCTGACAAGTCACTATTTTGTCTAATTTTTTTTTTAATTTTGAGAGATATTTCTTAGTGTTTCTATTAGAGACTAGAGATAATATTACTTTGGCTTCCTCTTGTTAGCTATTAATATTTTTTAAAGAACACTCTGCGATTTAATTTATCAGTCTAAGTGTATCTGTGAAATACATTTACAAAGTGTATGGTAAAGGTTTAAGTAAACAGGGTTGCTGAAAGACAAACAGGCACTTAATTAAGTTCCACAAGTATGAAATACCATTTCTGTGCAGGGCACTGTGCTGGGTGATGCCTCATAGGTACAGATAAGTATGAAAGAGTCATGTAGCTCTTAGACCAGTAGCAAATAATAGTCTCGTATCATTTTCATGATTTACACCTTTCAAAGATCTTTTACATCAAAGATAAAGTGAATAGCTTAAAGTTTATTTATGCATCATTCATAATGAGCTGGCCTCTTAGACATTGCTCAGAAGGAGTGTTAACCATTGTTAAATTCATGCATCTCTGCCCTTCCTTTCCCATCAAGGCTATGAACTGTGGATTCTCCAAGCAGCTCAAAGGCAAGTCAAAAAACCTCTCGAATCATGCCTCCCTCCTATTCCCCAAGTGCGAATGGCAGGTTGAGTCAGACCAACTAAAACCTTCTCTCAAATTTATGAAAATCAGACCAGGAATTTCACATGAGGCTGTGTCATATATGTAGTGCCCTAAATTTCTTCTTCTTCTTCTTTTTTTTTTTTTTTTTTAACTAAAGGCATGAACACCTTTTCTTTTTTAGAAATAAACTTTACACCCAGTGCAGGCCTTGAACTGAAAGACCCTGAGATCAAGAGTCACATGTTCTACAAACTGAACCAGCCAGGAGTCCCCTAAATATCTGGATATAGATTCTTACCTTCCTATAATCACCATCTGGCATATCATAATATAATTAATAAAAACAAATGTGTGTGTTGCTCTTCATCTATTTTTCTACGTAATTTATTTTTTCTGTCAGTTCTTTTAACTATTTCACTATGCCTAGCACAGTAAATAATTGTCAAATCTGTGAGGGAATGAATGAATGAATGAACAAATGAATGAGTAATACTTTACCCTTTCTGCTATCCCCTGAAGAGCATTTCCCATATTCTCTTTGAATGATGCCCCAACGTTGTGACTGAAGTTGAGTCATCCCTAACCCTTATCCCCCATCCCCCAACCCCTAGCCTGTAGAGGAGTGTCTCCAGAAGCTGTCTGTGGTCATGCTTGGGAGGTGCTTTCTTTGTTTTTGTTTTTGTTTTTGCTTTTTGTGAAACACTCCATATCACAGTGATTTCTAGTAGCTACCTAGAAATATGTCTAAACCTTTTAAGTTTAAATTCTTCAATCTTGTTTTATTATTTCAAGGTTGTCTTCCCATTCCCCCTTTCTGAGTCTTTAGATTTTAAAATTCTACCTCCGCTAATGTCTACAGATGTATTTGATCACTTTGCATCTATCACCCCGTCTAATTCTCACCATCACTTTAGGATGCAGACATAAGAAAACGGGAACTCCAGTGGGATGGTCAGTGTCTCAGCCCTGAAGCTGAGATGGTAGAACCTGGTTTCAGAGGGCCTCTGGACCTGCCAAAATGGGTGCCTTTCCACCCTGCTGTGCACCATCTACTGGCCCAGTGTTTGCCACCTTCTCCCTTCGTTTATTTGAAAGACAAAAACACTGACTGATGAAATGCTTTGACATTGACCATCCTCTCATGAGATATATGAACGCTCCCATTAAGTTTTCTTGCCCCTGTTGTGCCTTGAGGACTTTCAAATGACTCCTTAATGAAGGAGCTGTGGGCAGGGGTGGGACCTGTTATGTGCAAATGAATTGGCACTTCGAAAAGTTTAATTATATGTATCCTGGTTCCCGATAATGGTCAAATCCCCTCTGTTTATTTTCCTCTTCTGTTCTCTTATTTTCATGACACAAATGCCATTCTGTGTCTTCTTCTTCTCCCAAGCAAGTCAAGTATTGCCTGTGGTCTGGCCTGCACTTTGAGGTCTTCAATATTATCTCTTTCTGTTTCATTTGATAGCACTGTGCCTCTTGCTACAGCTTTCCTGGAGTACCCTTTATAGATTTTAAATATTCTCATCTTTGGTTTGTCCGCTATTGTCAAATGATGTTATCTGCATAAGGCACCTAGGCTTAATAACTAACCTCCGATAGCATCTCTTTTTTTTAATCATTTCCATTTGTCTCCTCTCCGATCTGTTATTTATTTTCTTTTGAAAGGGTCTGCAGAGCACACACAAAAATAGAGGACTGTGTGGGTAGACTTGTCTCACCTCCTCGTCACATTAATTTATTTCTTCCCCCACCCATTGAGCGTTAGAATGTGGGTCACTTTGATATATAACATCCTCGCTTATTTTAGGAACTTATCTGGCAAACATTATTTTGGATCCAGATTTAAAGAAAGAATTATTGTAGTTAATCATCAAAGCCATATTTTTGAATAAACTAATTAATAATTTCCCCACCTCTCTATTTTGGCCTGTTTCAGATCTCCTCTGAAATTCACAATCAGCTATTTTTGGATCCTTGACATATCATTTGCCCTGTGTGTCATGCTTTCTGCTAAGCTTGCCAACCTTTGCAGCAAGATGTCTATGTAAGTCTTGGGATCAGTATTCAGTTATGTTCCTGGTCTCTGGATTCTAATGTTTTTCTTCTCTCCTTTGTAAATATTATTGATAGTTTTCCTTGTGCTGACCTTTTGACCTTTTATTCATACACATTTAATCCAAAGGCTTTTTAGAATTCCTTTTGTTTAAAGAGCTGAAAGACTTAGCAGAGAACCATCAAATATCAAACCCAAGAGAAACATCAAATTCTACTTTAAAGAGTCTGTGCAATTTTTGAGTTGATACGTTTGCTGTAGAATAAATTTTAACTTCTTGATTAATTCTTTGGCATTGGCACATATTACTTCTGTTTTATGTGATGTACCATTTTCTTTCCTTTTTAAAAATTTTTATTTATTTTTTAAATTTCTTTTCAGAAATTCATTGTTTATGTACCACACCCAATGCTCCATGCAATACATGCGCGCCTTAATACCCACCACCAGGCTCACCCAACCTCCCACCCCCCACCTCCAAAACCCTCAGATTGTTTTCCAGAGTCCAAAGTCTCTCATGGTTTGTCTTCTCCTCCAATTTCCACCAACTCCCTTCTCCTCCCCATCTCTGCATGTCCTCCATGTTATTCCTTATGCTCCACAAATAAGCGAAATCATATGATAATTGACTCTCTCTGCTTGACTTATTTCACTCAGCATAATCTCTTCCAGTCCCATCCATGTTGATACAAAAGTTGGATATTCATCCTTTCTGATGGAAGCATAATACTCCATAGTATATATGGACCACATCTTCCTTATCCATTCGTCCACTGAAGGGCATCTTTGTTCTTTCCACAGTTTGATGACTGTGGCTATTGCTGCCATGAACATTGGAGTAGAGATGGCCCTTCTGTATCTTTAGGGTAAATACCCTATAGTGCAATTGCAGGGTCATAGGGAAGCTCTATTTTTAATTTCTTAAGGAATCTGTTTTCCAAAGTGGCTGCACCAAATTGCATTCCCACCAACAGTGTAAGAGGGTTCCCCTTTCTGATTAAAATTCCACCTACATTTTTCAAAGAGCTGGAGCAAACAATCTTAAAATTTGTATGGAACCAGAAGAGACCCTGAATTGCTAAGGAAATGTTGAAAAAGAAAAACAAAACGGGGGGCATCATGTTACCTGATTTCAAGCTTTTACTACAAAGTTGTGATCAGCAAGACAGCATGGTACTGGCACAAAAAGAGACACATAGACCAGTGGAACAGCATATAGAGCCCAGATATGGACCCTCAACTGTATGGTCAAATAATCTTCAACAAAGCAGGAAAAAATATACAGTGGGAAAAAAAGACTGTCTCTTCAATAAATGGTGATGGGAAAATTGAACAGCTATGTGTAGAAGAACGAAACTCGACCATTCTCTTACACCACACACAAAGATAAACTCGAAATGGATAAAAGACCTCAGTGTGAGGCAGGAATATATCAGAATTCTAGAAGAGAACATGATTTTCTTTCTTAAAGAATATTTCCTTGATTTCTCATTTCTCTTTCTGCACCATCTTATTGCCTATTTTTAATATGTTAAAAATCAATCCTTATTTCCTCTTCTTTGTATATTCCATGTTTTCTCTCTGATATTTTATTCTTGTCTGAAGTTTTCTTTCTTTCTACCTTGATGGGATAGACAGATTCTCTCACCTGTATTTAGATTTTTGCTATGTTAGCTTTACCTTATCTTCTCTCCTTTGCTGTTCTATTCTTGCTCTCTCCATCAAACATTTCTGCAGCCTTATAGACGATTGGCTTTCTTCTTGAAAGCCTTGTCTTTATTCAACCCCTTTAAAAATCATTCTTCATGTCACTTTTAACTTTTCACTCACTTTCTGACATCTTAAAAGGGCCTTCCAACTTTCACTCTCTTAATCAATCCTCCTAGAACTTCTTTCTGTTCTAGTAACTCATCCTCTGTTTACCATTATAGGTTAATTCTCTTAGCTCTAAAGCTACCTGCAAAAACCTTTACAGACTTTTTTTCAAAGGAAAGATTGTCTGTTATTGATTATAAGAAAAGGCAAAGAACTGAGGTAGAGAGTCAGGTTTCCCACGAAGTCTGCTGGGAATGGTTCTGCCTAGTAAGTTTGTGGCCCATCAGATACTCATGCACTTTTTATCACAAGTGGGGCTTTGGAAGGTGAGTCAGACGTTACCTTTTTGGACAGACCTGTCAGAGAAGAACAGGGTCTGTAGCTCTAGCATCCGGACTTTGTTGTCTTAAACCTTTTGGCTCAACCTCATCATCTGTCTCCTCCAGGTCCAGTGAACTTTATGTCATTTCTCAAATCTTATCCTCCCTCATCTTAGGGCCTTCTTGCTGTTTCCTCTTGCTGGAACATTTTGATCTCTCATCGCAGCATCCAGTTATTATACTTTATGCCTCAGGCTTCAGTTTAGATGGGTCTTTTCTGTTCTCATTCCTTGGGTTAGATATTTCTCCTACGGGTTCTCATAACTCCTTAAATAGACCCCAGTGTAGCTTTTGTCATGCTTTATTATAACTATTTGTCTCCTTGTACCAGTCTGTAAGTTTTCTGAGAGCACACACTCATCTCAGATGCATCTTCAACATGATGGCTAGAGGCAAAGACTAGAGTCATGCTAGCTATGACCTTTACCGGCTTACAGACTTAGGAGAGTTACCCACCCCTCTGTGCCTCATTTACTCACCTTTAAATCAGGGGTATTATTATACTTGTCTTGTCATTTTGTGTTTCTGATGATCAAATGCTTAGAAAAATTCCCAGCCTGACTCATAGTAAGTACTCTGTAAAGTTTGCTATAAAGTTTACTATAATAATAGTTCTTACCAATTATCATATATAACTATTATATGTTATTGTATATAATATATATTATTACAACATTTTATAATATTATTATTAGTCATAGACACATTCTAAGGATATGTAGCCCAATATTTGACATAGAATAGTGTTAAATCAATGCTTGTTGAATAAAGGAACTAATGAAAGATCGGGTGATATTAAAAATAATACATTCAGATAAATAATCTAGCAACACAAGAGAATGTTTATAAGCTAGAATATGTGAGAATGGGGACCTCCCAGAGGCTGGATTGCCCTCTTTTTTCCCTTCTGACTGGCAGATATATCTAGAAAGGAGCAGACCTTCCAAGGGAAACTTCACCTAAAAATAACTGGGCATGATAATTAGTATGTGCTTTAGTGATATCCTTTGTTATCCCAAGAAACTTCCTATTTGGCCTCTTTCCAAATTACACTTCTGCCAAATTTCTCAGCATATGAAAAATTTCTGCTTTTCCTATGGCATTATAAGAAGAAGGAACTTCTTTCATATTTTACAAGCTAAATTCCTTCTTACACACTAATCCTATCAACTCTGTCACATCCCCCTTTTAACTGACTTTGTTAGAGAGGAGTAGTTGGACATGCAAATAAACATCCCACATCACACATCCTATGCTCTTCCAAGTTTCTAGTTATTTTTTTTGTATAGACTGTCTGTTATTGCTGTTATTCTTTCCTTTCCTATCAACTTTATGGATAAGCAATCAAAATCTTCTCAATTAATTGTATGCATAAAAAGCAGGGTGTTTGTACATTCCTCATTCTTCCTTTTTCGTTATGAAATAGATATACATTCACATGTCTAATCACACATCAAATTTTCCTTGACATTACTGTAACCAAATCTTAATTTTCCACAATCTATTAAAAAAAAAAAGACTTATTTATTTCAGAAAGAGAGAGAGTGGGCAAGTGCATGTGAGTATGGGAAGGGCAGAGGGAGAGGGAGAGAATCTCAAGCAGATTCCATGCTGGGTGGAGTGTGGAGCTGCCATGAGTCTCATCTCATGAACCTGAGATCAAGACCTGAGCTGAAATCAAGAGTCAGATGCCTAACCAGCTTAGCCTCCCAGGTGCCTCTTCCACAATCCACTTTTGCATTTTGCGTTTGTTGACTTGATCTCTATCAAAAACTTACAATGTGGTATAAAGAAGGTATAAGACACAGGTCTTTTAAAGAATTGCATTGTCTTTTGTAATGTTAATTTTATGGTGTGTTCCATATCATAGTAAGTAATAATAGTACTATATGTATCTCTACTTTTTAAATGAGGAAACTGAGTAACAGATCCTAACAATTACTTGTTATTAAACACACATGGATTTTTTTTAAAAAGAAAAATTTAAGCAGCATATTATTAATCTAATAAGATAAAAATAGTTAATTTTTAATATAGTATATAATACAACCTCTAAGGAAGGAAAGAGAGTTATGTGATATTCTGAAGTGTGGACTTTGGTACTCTCTAAATACTTTACACTTATTGTCTAATGTCTAATGTAGGCCTAAAATTATTCTCATGAGATAGTTCCTCTTATTGCCTTTGTTTGATAGAAAAGGAAATCAAGGTTCAGAGGGAATCAATATGTGACTCAAGGCCATAGACCTACAAACTGAGGAAAGAAATTCAAGAGACAAATAACAAACATGAAAAAATTCAACCTTACTAGAAGAAATGCAAACTAGTATGAAGAAATTCCATTTTCATTATCAGATCAAGCAAAATTTAAAAACAATATTGACTAATGATAATAAAATGGTAATAGAACTTATATTGCCGACAAGAGTTTTAAATGTCACAAACTATATGATGAATACTTTGGGAATATGTGTGTGTGTGTGTGTGTGTGTGTGTATTTAAAAGGTCCTTAAAATATTCATTACTTTATTTCCATGATTACATTTCTCAAGTTCATAAATAAATGAAATTAAAATACAGGTTTCAGGTTTCTCCTGCTACCTGATGGTAGAACATGCTTATGAAAGCTTTTGTAAAACTAAAGGACAGAAATTGAAGAATCTATTTACATGGAAAAAAATTTGAGCACTCGGAAACCCCACAAATAATCTCTCTGAGGCTTTTCTGATAGCTTAGGACACCTCTTGCTCTCAGATGCACAAAATAAATCGAGATAGAATACGGATGCTCACAGACACAGGTCAAAGCTACAGCAGCTTGCTGCTCAGATGCTGAGTGTAGTTCCCAGGGAAGGAGCTTAGCGGGACCCCTCTTGCATTTGGGGTGCACATTGCCTCTATGGCAGCTTGCTGCAAAACGAATGTTGAACATTCTTGCTTTTCATCTTGTATCCTAAAAGAAAAATCCTCTCCAGATTTCTTTGGGTCAGCAAAAACAGGCAATAATGCAGGTTTTTTATGAAAGCAAAGTGGTGTGATACAAACTTTAAAAAAGTGGGGGTCGCTCAGGGCATCTGGGTAGCACAGTCAGTTAAGCATCTGACTCTTGGTTTCAGCTCATGTCATGATCTCAGGGTCTTGAGATTGTGTTCTGTGTCCTCATCAGGCTCCTCACTCAGCAGTGTCTGCTTAGGACTCTCTCTCCCCCTTTTCCCTCCTGAACCTTCACCCCACTCCCCCATTCCTTCTCACTCTCCCTCAAATAAATAAAAAAATAATAAATAAATCTTCAAAAAATCGAGGATATCTGTATGAATATGTACTTAAAGTCTTTTCACTGTGGCTGAATTTATATTGGGAAATATTTGGAGAATAACTCCAGTCTGAAAACTCATTAGATGGCTGGTTATCTATATCATAGTGTACCTTTATATAACAGAATGTTATATTGCTGTAAAGACAGTGCCTTCAAAGATGATCTTTCAGAATGCATTACTAAAGGCTAGAAGTCAGATATAAACAAGATTGTATGATTCCGACGAGGCTCTGCTAAAGTAAAATAACAGCTTAGAGGCTTAAAACACAATAAAGATTCATTACTCATTCATGCAACATCTGCTGTGGGTTCATCTGTGCTCTTGGGGCCTCAGTCAGCTTCCATGTGGTGGCCCTGCCACACAGATCAACCTGAGGTTTCAGAGTTCACCCCCAATCTTCAGTGCCTCAATCCAGTAACCTTGATTAAACCTTTGGTTCTGGGTAAGTACAAAAGAGGTGGGAAATGCATTCCTTTCACCTGTCATAGAATGAGAAAATTAGTGAGATAACATTTTCTAAAACAGCTATATAATGTTGGTCTCATTTTTTAATTGTTTATAATTGCATTTATGTGTCTATAGATATAGCTCTATTTGCATACCTATGTGTCTAAACCAGGGGTTAGCTTAATATGGCCCTTGTCAAAGCTGGCTTAGCTACTGGCTTTTATACAACCAACCAGCTAAGAATGGTCTTTAACATAATTAAATAGTTGAACAATATTTGGTGGTATAGGAAAATTATCTGAAATTCAAATGTCAGTGTCCACAAATAAAATTTTATTGGATACACAGTCATGAACCTTCATTTACATTTGTCTTTGACTGATTTCAGATTTAGCAGAAGAGTTGAGAAGTCACTGCAGAGGCCATAGAACCTACAGAGCCAAAAATGTTGACTATTTAGGACTTTACAAAGAGACTTTGCTGACCCACTGCCCTAAATACTTAGGAAAAATAGGCATGAAAACAAATTGTCATAGTACTTACTTGAATGTTTGGGATTTAAGCTTTTTTTTTTTTTTTTTAGTTTTTTTTTAGTTTTTAATACTCTCTTCTATTCTCCAAAATTTTGACAATGAATAGATATTATGGCATATTTGGGGAAAATTGGAAAAATTAATAAAAATAAAAGTAACTCGTATGTAGAATCGCTAAGAATATTCTTACATGAGTAGGTGCAAAAAGCTGCCTTCGCTGTGGAGGCCTCCAGTCTAGCACAAGAGATGAGGGAATCACTACCAAAGAGAGGGCTGGGTTCCTTTCCAGTCTCCTGTCCCAGTCCTCTCCCGCTCTTTCCAGGCTCTAGCCACATTCCCTTTCTCTCTCTGCAAATAAACCCAACTCATTCTGTCCCTGTAGCCTCTACACTTGCGTCTCCCTGGAGAGCCCTTCCTCCAGATTTGCATATGGCTGACAGCTTTGTCATTCAGATCTTAGTACGAAATGTCATCCCATGAGAGATCTCTACTGACTCCTCTGTGTAATGTTTTACACTATCACAGTCCGTCTCCATCACATTTTCCTGTTTCTTTTTCCCTCCATGCACATAACACTATCTCCTTTATTTTGTCTATTTATATTCTTATTGTCTGTGAGAACTAAAAATCCATGAATGCAGACTCCTTATCAGTCTTCTGTCACTGCTCTATCCTAGAACATTGGACAATGATTAGCAAAGGACCTATATAGGAAGACTGAATGAGCAATAAATGTTTTAATTATAACTTTAATGTGTAATGTTATATACACATTGACATCTTGAAGAATCCTAGTGGAAAGCCAAATCCCTTCTGGGAAAAGCTTCACTAGTCAGCAAAATCCCTAATTTGTGTTAGTCATTGGCTGACAATTGAATTTTGGACTTAACTGTGCCACTGATGAAAAAATTCAGTGGTTCTTATATCTGACATGATTTGAAGGAAATATGCGACTGCAAGCAAATTTAGTGAAAATAATTAAGAAGAATTTCTTTGAAAAATCATGATTTATAGGTCCACTAATAATGCTTTATCTTTCTGACCATATAAGGATGACTGGACAAAATGTATGAATGTGTATCTAACCAACACCAACAGCATACATTTATTAGATATCTGATTTGTGAAAAGAGAAATAAGAAATGTTACTATTTTTAAGAAACAAAGAAAATGATGGGGAGAGGTCGGTGTAATCAGGTTGTAAAAATGAAATATTATAAAGATAAAATGCATCATCAATATAAATTTAAAATATTATAATAGCCAAATTTATGTTATAAGAATCAAATCCCCAAGGGAGAAAGTTAGATATTCTTGGAGGTCAAAATGAAACTGAGTTTTTGCAACTTAACCTTTTGCCTATGGGATTTCTGAACCTTCTTTACTGCTAAGAGGAGGGCAGATAAGACTCCATGGCTTAACCAAAAAGGAAGTTTCTTACAATCCATTATTCTTAAGAATGAAGACCTGATCATCTTCTTCATGTTCTCGTCTTGGGAATGTTGTCTCTGATTCCTCTGTTTTTTTCCTATAATATGTATTCATATAACATCTTTCAAAATATATAAAACCAGCTATTGTCAAAAAATAGTTTACTGGACTTAAGCATTCAGAAAAATAAAAGTATGCACAAGGAAGCAAACTCCATAGATGTAGGGCAGCTACAGAATCTTGCCCTTTCTCTAAATGTCTATATGTACCCTGCCTTTACATTTCTTTCAACTCATAATGCTCATCTATTTGTTTTACATACATCCACTTAGATTCAACATCAATCTTCTTTTTCAAGGGGTCCACACTTAAGGATAAAAATTTAGTATTAGTATAATTGAATGACACTCCCATGGAATACAGTTGGTAGAGGAGGGGTGCATTCCATGTCCAAAAGGAAAAAAAAATACCTAATTTGGGGAGAGGTGGCAACGTGACCTGCTCTCCTTGGAAAATGTTTGGATGCAATGTGGGAAATATATAAATATTTCTGTTTATATGTGGGAAAATATAAATCTCACAAACTGTTATTTATCATCCAAAGAAATATTAAAACCCAACTTGGTGGTCCCAGAAGGATATTTAAATTCTTATCATTTTTACTTTGACAAATAAGATGTTTTTGTCTATGCTATTTGGGAACATCTCTCGAAAACAGCATTCAGAGTACAATTTACCATAATGATTTTTATAAACCAGATGTTACTGTTTCTCTTTCAACACTGTCCCAAAGTCAGCTATGTCCATTAAAATCTATTTCCTATCCTTCCTGTGTATAAAATAAACAGCTCTACCGTATTCCCTCTTTCCTCTGTAGTCAGCTGGAGCCATGTGACTATGCTATCAATGTGAGGGAATAAATATGTGCGCCACTTCTAGGCCTGGGCCATAAACACCTTCACCCCTCTGATTGCCAACTGAATGTCAACCCAGGCTGTAGAAGGCTTAGCTGTCTTTAATGCCTTGATCCCAAACTATCCAGTCTGTGAATGAGATGTGAAGTGAGGTGGCCCCCATCACTCCCACTGCCTATAGAGTCCATCTAATTGTAAATGATGAACTCCTCTTCCCTCATGAAAATTTTATGGATTATGCTTTATCTTTATTGATTAATTGCAGTAAATAATACAGAAGTCCATAGCAATATGTATACCAGTGTTGCTTTCCAGTTTTCCTTCATGGTCATAGTTAAGTCTTTTCATTCATTTAGCCATTTGCACAAATGAACTTTGAGTGTACAAGAGAGAAGAAAGAGTATCTGTTCATCTCTTCAGTGAATACTCATTGACTATGTCCCTTATGCTAAACATTGTGTCTAATGGACCCACAAAGATGAATTACATAGTGCTGTGATTCTGCAAACCAGTTAAAATTCTCTGTACTAAATTGTTTTTTGCTTAAACTAGCTTCAGTGGATTCCGTTCCCTGAAATGGAAACCCAAACCCAAGTATTCCACATTCCAAGAATATAGCTGCAGATGTTTCAGCCTTTGAACTCCAGTTTGAGAAGCATTTCATTTAATGTTAAATGTTATTATTTTAGGGTTTCACTTGGGTAAATAGCAGGTGATTGCAAATCCAAATTCCAAAGCAGAAATGGAAATTTCTTAATGTCCAATTATGATGATCATTCAGATAATTCAAAATAAGTTCATATTTTTATTAATAAGAAATGGAAATTTTTAAAAAATAGTTATTTGTCAATTTGCAGACACCCTGGGTGCTACTGATCCAAGATGAAAAACTCCTGGTTTAAAGCATATAGCAACAGAGTGTTTGGCAGAGTCGTGAGAAAGCACTCCATCAATTTCCACAATTTTAAACATAATGTTAATGCTAAATACCAAATGAGATAACAATGTGGAAGTACTCTGGAAAGTGGTAAAAGGATGTACCCACTGTTGAGAGTTTCATCTACATAAATGCCTCATCATTCCTTGGCACCATGGTGACAATAGTCCAATGTCACATTATTGTAACTGAAGGATAATTCTCTGTATATTTTGTCTATTGAAGGCACGGACAGAAATTACATAAAGGACCCTTCACTCTACAGACAAGATTCAAGTTAAATAGCATTAGTATAAACAAAAGAGGAGTCCAATAATTGAATGCCCATAGTGATTCTCTAGGTCAAAATAGACCCTTACGTGTAGAACAGTTTAAATTACTGCTTCTCATGTTCTGCTTTACTTCGGGGATCTCAAGCTGCCATTATAACACCTTCCACTAGACTGAACTTGCAATTGAAAAATAAATCAATCTTGAGGTGACTGAAATTACTATTGCCTGACTTCTCTTACTTTGTCATTCCACGGGAAGCCAGTATTGGCAGTGGATAGAGAAGGAACTGACATTTTTCTTTCATTTTGTGGCATCACAGACTTTGAGAAAAATTAATCATAATATTTTCCTATGAACAATAATACACGAATTATAAATTTTAGTGTATGTTTTCCATATGTATTTGAGATATATTTTCCTCAGTCCATATGTCCTCTAAACTCAGTATTAAAACCTCCTTTGAGTTCCCAGAACTTACAATTAAAAAAACCCTGATATAATATTTTTTAGACATTCACTCCTAGAACTTCATTTTTGCCCCCACTGACTTGTTTGGTTTTTTTTTTTTTTTTAGATTTTTACTTCTTTATTTGACAGGTCACAAGTAGGCAGAGAGGCAGGCTCTCCGAGGAGCAGAGAGCCTGATGTGGGGCTCAATCCCAGGACCCTGGGATCATGACCTGAACTGAAGGCAGAGGCTTTAACCCACTGAGCCATCCAGGTGTCCCCCCACTGACTTCTTTAAGCTCTTTCTGCCTTTTAAAGACAATGAAAAGAAAAAAACTAGTAAGTAGATTTTATTAACTCATAGCTGTTTTTGTCCCTACCTTTTGTTCATCCCTTTATATCCAAGCAGTCAATATGTTCTTTTCATTTGCCTCATTGTCTCTCAGATTTTACCTCTTCTAATTTCCTCTGCACCATGCATGTCTCATCCTCACTATCTCACACCGCAGTAAGGCTTTCTTCCTGACACCATCTTCTTTTCCACTCTCTACCTTCACAGATTACTTTGACCAGGTCCCAGCCTCTGAAGGATATTCACTACGCTGCAAACTTGTTCAAGAATCTGTACTCATTCCCGCTATCTCTTGCAAGTGTTTCCAAACCCTGATATTGTTACTCTTATGAAAGAGTTCAGGCACTACAGTGAGCGAATGTAAAGATGTTTCTTCCCTACTCAACCCCATGGAAACTACAGTATGCTAATCCTCACTGTAAATTGCCAGGAGGGTATAGAGTCTGGGTATAGGGTATAGAGGGTGTAGAGCAGTTTCCCAAATAGATTATGTTATTATTTTGAAGGGGAAGGGCTATAGCATTAATATCCAACAGAATGCTGATGTTTTTCAAAATACTATTAAAGGAAAGCTAATCTGTAAAGATCATTTTGAAAAAGTCTGTTGTTAAAATCTGACCATCAACTCATCCATTTTTAAAATTTCAGTAATTTTCAAGAGCCATAATCTAGGTGCTCTTGTGACATGGTCTACACAGGGCTTGCTCATGTCCACTTCTGTAGAATCATTCCCAGCAAAGATCATCTTCCTTTTCCTCTTCACTAGTTATTGCCAGACTGTTATGATTCAGGTCAAAATCCCCCTGTCCCAAAAAGCCTTTTTTTTTTTTAATGTCTATTATATTTATTTTATTTCTTTGTTCTTTTTTTTTAATTTTTAAAATTTATTTTCAGCGTAACAGTATTCATTATTTTTGCATCACACCCAGTGCTCCATGCAATCCATACCCTCTCTAATACCCACCACCTGGTTCCCCCAACCTCCCACCCCCCGCCCCTTCAAAACCCTCAGGTTGTTTTTCAGAGTCCGTAGTGTCTCATGGTTCACCTCCCCTTCCAAAAAGCCTTTCTTAATGATCTCCATTTTAGGCTATTATGCTTTATTTTAGAGCCATAGCGGGTATGTTAATTTCCATGCCTTCATCTATATATCCTCTTAGATATCAATCTTGTCTTTCTGATTGCAGTGTAAGCTTCTTTTTGAAGTATGAAATTTCTATTTCTCTTTTGCTTTATCCTTACTGATTATGCCTCTAAAATGAGTTGTAAGTTGTAATTTTTAATGTAATATTCTCCTTCTATATTAGTTGTTTGTATCTACAAATGTAAAATATCCTTCTGGCTGCTAAACTGAGGAAGCCCCTGTCAATATCCCTGGATACATTTTAGATGGAAGGTAGCAGCACCGCTGACAATGGCGGGATGGCAACAGACATTCAGTAGTTTCATGTAAGTGAACATCATGCCTGACAGCTTATGCATGATGCAAGAAAACATCTTGCAATATACTGTAAAAGAAGAAGGAGCCAAGCGGTTTTTAACACGGACCTCATCGATAATGTTTTCTAAGCTAGGGAACAATATGTGCTGTGGGAGACGAGGACCAAACCAGGCCCTGACTTGTGCCTCCTTTAAACTCCGAATAACCTAACAAAAGGTTTAGGACGGGAAAAGTCGAGTAGCCCTGAGAAAGGGTCTGTGCTATGTGGTGTGCGCTCGCCTACGTGACTGCCCACACGCTTGCTAAACAACTGAGAACAATTCGGTTAGGGTCAAAAGTTCGTTGCGGGTCCTTTCTGCCCTAATACTGTTCATAAATTACTTTCAGGTTTGCTGTATCAATACAGAACAATTGTACTAGCATCAGCCGTTTGGCGTCACGAGGTCTGCTTATAGTTAAATGTGAAACTTATTATGGGAACTCGTGGTTGTTTAATTGGACACAGGTGTATTGTTTCTTCTATTATCACTATATATATGGCCTTAGTGCTTTGAATACACTTAGCCCCGTTGGACATCCTCCTCGGTGCTCCTCCTGCCCCCATCTCTTTGTCTCTTAACTTCCTTTCTTCATCCTCTTACCCTCACTTTCCTGGTAGATTTGTCGCACCAGCTGCGACAGTGTGCATATATTCCATGTGTAATACAAATTATATAAATTTAAGTATCAAGGGATTCATGCATTTAAGAATGAGATAGGTTAGGGATGCCTGGGTGGCTCAGTTGGTTGGATGACTGCCTTCGGCTCAGGTCATAATCCCAGAGTCCTGGGGTCGAGTCCCGCATCGGGCTCCCAGCTCCACGGGGAGTCTGCTTCTCCCTCTGACCTTCTCCTCGCTCATGCTCTCTCTCGCTGTGTCTCTCTCAAATAAATAAATAAAATCTTTAAAAAAAAAGAATGAGATAGGTTAAAGTTTTAGCATTTGTTAATTCTGAGTGATGGATATATGGAGTATTGTGTTCTTTGTAACTTTCTATGTATTCATATTTCTTTTAAAAGTGAAGATAGCAAACCATTCTGCATAATTAACAATAATTTCTTTTATGAGATCAATTAATACCTTGATGTCACTTTATTTGAATCCTATAAATTATTTTGTTTCGAGTCTGCATTTTGTAGGCAGCTTTCTGAGTATAAATGCCTCCCTTAGTGACCTAAGTGTACTGCTTTGCATGAGTTATAGTTTTCATTTTAATTAATACTTTAGCATTTCGTTATGTAATTGAACAATGTGGTGATTAAGGGTGCTGACTCTATGCAGTCGAAATATGTGTCTAACTTTTGACTCCCCAAATACTTAACTGCTGATAGCCTACTGTTCACCAGAAACCTTACTGATAATATAGTCGGTAAGTACGTATTTTACATGTTATATGTATTATATACTATATTCTTTTAATAAAGTATGACAGAAAAGAGTATGTTATTAAGAAAATCATAAGGAAGAAAAAATACATTTACAGTACTGGACTGTGTTGAAAAAAGTCTGCATATGAGTGGACGTGTACCATTCAAACTCTATTATTCAAGGGTCTGCTATACATTGCTTTCTGTGCACTTGAGTCTACTCCAGACAGACACATCCATACTTGATGGACTGAAAACTTATCCAGATTTCTGAGTCTCTCAGGATGAGAGTCAGACTCTAAAGCAGTGTTTCTCAAAATGTGATCAAAGGACAACCTACAGAAGAATCATCTGGACAAGGGTCCAGCTTTTAGGTCTGGTGAATGGAAGTCTTCAGGCGTGAATCCCAGGCATCTGTGTCTGTATTCTCAGGCACCTGAGAAGGAACATTGTCCCTAGACCATTGAGTCAAGGCCCCTTGCTAGTTTTACTACATACATGAGCCTTCTCTTGGTAATGCACCAATCTTAGCAAATCACTTTTTATTGCAACTACATTAAAACTTACTACTCCATGGACACACTGGTGCAAAATTTCCCATACAACTTACTGTCAAATATTAAAAATAGACAACTTTTCTTAAAAACAGAATTCTGTAATGATAAGTCATAATTTTATAGGGAAAACATGACTTCTTATGATATTTGTGGTACAATAATTTCTTTATAATTTTTATGCTTAAACAAAGGCCTATATTCATTGTAAAAGAATATATTCTCTGTATTAGTATATCACTAAAATTATATAAAGACACAGTTAACATCTTTTTATTTATTTTTAAATTTTTTTAAAGATTTTATTTATTTATTTGACAGAGATCACAAGTAGGCAAAGAGGCAGGCAGAGAGAGAGGAGGAAGCAGGCTCTCTGCTGAGCAGAGAGACAGATGCAGGACTTGATCCCAGGACCCTGAGATCATGACCTGAGCAGAAGGCAGAGGCTTTAACCCACCCAGGCACCCCATTAACATCTTTTTAAAGAAAGAAGACAATAAAAGTAAGATAATAACCTAAGGATTAAAATGTATATAATTTTGCCTCAATGCCGTGGTCTTTATGTATTTAACCAGGCATTGTTTTAAATTTGACTCATCCCCGAAAATTTTTTGGCACAGTGTCAAATTGCAAAATTTAAAAAATATTTTAAAGTGACATTATTCAAGGTACGTTCTGTGGAGTGTGAGTGACTTCTCTGTACTCTGAAAGAGGATATTTAAGATGTCGTTTTGACTAACATGTGAGAACCAATTAACATGGCTCTGCGTTTTCAGTGTCTTGTCTCCTAGATTTTCTGTGTTAAAAGGGAAGCACAGAAAAAAAGTCACAATGGAAACTCTTCTCAGAAATATTCTACTACTGCCCCTGTAATATACACTCTTTTTCTGCTGAAAGGTAAATCTTTTTTTTTTTTTTTAAAGATTTTATTTATTTATTTGACAGAGAGAGATTACAAGTAGGCAGAGAGGCAGGCAGAGAGAGAGAGGAGGAAGCAGGCTCCCTGCCGAGCAGAGAGCCGGATGCGGGACTCGATCCCAGGACCCTGAGATCATGACCTGAGCCGAAGGCAGCGGCTTAACCCACTGAGCCACCCAGGTGCCCTGAAAGGTAAATCTTAAATAATTTTAAGTAGAGTAGAAATCTGGGAGGTTGTTTTTTTTTTGTTTTTTTGTTTTTTTGTTTTTTTTTGGTAAAGGTGATAAATGAGGTAATTTTTATCAATAGGAGAATGTAGATCATGGATGTTTGGCTTTAAAAATCTGATAAAGATATGAAATAGCATCATTATTACATTTTACACAAAATGCAATCTTTTTTGGTTCAGAATCATCTTAACTCAGGGTCCATACCACTCTGATTGTTGTGATAGCTTGCTTTCCCCATTATAAATAATTAAATTCCACTAAAACTTATAGAAGGTACCTGGGTGGCTCAGTGGGTTAAAGCCTCTGCCTTCAGCTCAGGTCATGATCTCAGGGTCCTGGGATCCAACCCAGCATCTGGCTCTCTGCTCAGCGGGGAGCCTGCTTCCCCCCTCTCTCTGCCTGCCTCTCTGCCTACTTGTGATCTCTGTCTGTCAAATAAATAAATAAAATCTTTCAAAATAAATAAATAAATAAATTCCACTAAAGCTTATAACTTAAGTCCTTAAAAGAAAATATTTCCTGTCTTCAAGTCATGGTAGGTTTTACTATCTTTACTCACATACTGATATGCAAAATTTATTGATCTTTCTTGATGCCTGTAAACAAAATGAAGGCACCTTTGGTTTTGTTACTGATTATTGCTTTTCCTGCTCCCTCCCCAGTTTCTCAGGAGCAGAGGTTAATTTAATCCTACAGTCCAGGCCCAGGCCTACAATCATCTTGGGTCGGTGCAAGGTACCTGTCCTCTTTGAGGACATCCCTCCATCCCAGATTCTCAAGTACTTCCTTCTCTCCCTTTCCGAAACTACCTCCTACAATGCATTTGATATATTTTCCTGAGTATATGAGGTAAACAAAATTTGTTTTCATTTCTTAAGCTCTAATCTCTAAAAATATTTTGTTTATTTGAGGGCGAGAGCACGAACATGGGGGAGGGTCAGAGGGAAAGGACCAAGCAGACTCCCCACTGAGCAGGAAGCCTGATGTGGGGCTCCATCCAAGGACCCTGAGATCATGACCTGAGCAGAAGGCAGACACCTGAACTGACTAAGCCACCCAGGCGCCCATAACTCTTATTAAGGAGTTAGAGAAATTAATGACTACATCTAAACAGAAAATTTATTTGCCTGTTTTGTTGGAAGTAACCAGCTGTTAACAAGCAGTTCGGCATTTGCCAAGGTCTTACCCAAGGAAATGCAGAAACTCCCATGTGCTAAGAACCTCCCAGGCCATGTTGTAGGCCTCTTCCAGAAATTTTCTCATTTAATTTTTACTATAATTATAATTCACTTTGATAGGCCACATATGAAGCATGAGAAAACTGAAGCTCAGGCTGGTTAAGAGACTTTTTCTAATTTAAAATGGGAAAAAAGCTGTGGTAATGCTGAATGATTTCATGATAATAAATCTGTTTTGAATGAATGAAATAATGACCGCACGCACAAGTAAATGAATTAATATGACACATCCTGACTCTAATGAGCCTTTATTTACCATCTGGGGAATATTTACTCTCTGAGAAAAGAAGAACAATTGGGATACAATTGGGAAATTCAAATCTGACAAATAATAAAGACCACATGTATTATTTAGATAAATTGGGCTATATGAAATCAGAGGAGGTGAGATCAACGTAAACCATTTTACAGGCCGCAAAATACACAGAGTTGTGAATTTGTGAATGAGGCCTTTGAGGCTAGGTTAGAAGAGCACAGAAAATATTAGAGAAAAGTAAAATGCTGTTTTCTTGTTTGCTTTTTGCTTTGTTCAACATGCACAAAGCAAAATATCTGCTGATTGAAGCTCACTTATGCCTGAGTCGATAAAATGGATGGCAGGACAGCAAGCAAAGCATTTATGGTTCACAATGCCAATTTCATAATCAATAACGGCAGCAAAAGCTGCAGTGGCTGATTATTGACTATTGAGATGCACAGATATGAAACATGGCTGTTGTTTTCTATACTTTATCTTATTTTCTCTCCCTCACATAGCCATGTCTTCATGAAATGGGTTCATCCACTATTGGTATGGCTGGACTTAACCTTTATTAACCACCCAATTTTCAAAAATTTCTATGAAGTGATTTACAAAGCCAAAAATATGTGTACTCAGCTCTGTTATGGACAAAATTTAGTCCATTTATAAACTTTTCAACAACAAGCTTCCTACACAACTTCTGTACATTACTATGTTTGTATGAGACTTTGTGTAAAAAATAAAGTGATAATATTGGTTTTGCTACATTAGAGTTGAGTGAACTATTTGGACAATTTATATAAAATGGGAATATGCCATGATTAAACTTTGATTATATAAATATGTGATTGTTTCTAGACTAACCTTCGCATACATGTTTGAAGCCCTGAAGACAAGCTTTTATAACATTCCTCTCACCTGTATTTTAATTTTTATTAGTGACCTCCACTGGGAGGGAAATTTTTTCTCTACTCTTGAAGATTCTTCTGGCTGATCTAAGAATCAAATTGACATGAGACAGATTAACAGAAGAAAGTCAAATTATATATGCACAGGGAATCCATATAAACATGTGAACTTCCAAAGAAAGTCAGGCAATATGAGATGTATATGGCATCCTGAACCAAGGAGAAGAGATAGGGGTCTGGGATTTCAAAGAGAATGAAAACAATTCATAGGAAGAAGAAAAAGAGTAAATGTTTAGTAAACAAATGTTTGCTGGGTCATACAGAAACAGTGGGAGATAGAGAAGAATTTTAACAAACAAACTTGGCTAAGTTCCTCCCTCTTTACCATTCTTTATTCATGTTATGTTTTAGGTATCTCAGATGATAGCTCCTGTCTTGGAGCAGGGGCTCTATCTAAATTCTTTTAGGCAGTTAGGGGGACTTGCAAAGTTTCTTCTTGAGTCTTTCAGACCTTGATTGTTTTCATCTTGAAAAACTTGCATCTTGGGGCCACTGGTTTTGAATGCTTGGAGCCCTGCGACCTTTGTTAAATTGAAATAATTCTTTCTGAGACATGCTGATTAGTGCACTAATTTAGAGACAAAATCTGACTTCAGAAAAACCTGGGACTGAAGACTGACTATGTTATTTACTAGCTTTGTGTAATACGCCATGCTATTTTTTTTTTTTTTACCTGAAACAAGAAGAAGAAGGAGGAGGAGAAGGAGGAGGAGGAGGAGGAGAAGGAGAAGAAGGAGAAAAAGAAGAAGGGAATAGGGGAGGGGGAGGAGGAGAGGGCCAGGGAGAGGGAGAGAGAGAAGGTGAAGAAGAAGAGGGAGAAGGAGGAAGAGGAGAAGGAGGAGGGGAAGGGAAAGGGGAAGAGGAAGAGGAAGAAGAAGAAGAAGAAGTAGAAGAAGAAGAAGAGGAGGAGGAAGAGGAAGAAGAAGAAGAAGGAGAAGGAGGAAGATAAGATTAAGAAGTTCATATGTATTTCTTTTAGGTTTAAAATAGCTCATACATGTGAAGTCACTTACCACAGTACCCAGCATAAGGAAACACTAAAAAATGATGGCTTTATTATTTTTCCTATTTACTGGAACCTGTATCATTCACACCTAATAATTAAGTCACAATTTACAAAGATGTGTTGAAACTGAAACAAACTATCTGGACAATTCAGATTTTACAAGTTGATATGAACAATGGAATTGAAGTACTGATCAAAAATATAAATTATATATTTAAATTTACTGGCTGAGACATGCCCTAACTTTGGTAAAATGTAGTCAGACAGACAGACAAAATATGTGCATTTATAGAACAGTTATCACTTTGGTTTTGCATTACTCACCCATTTGTTCTCTAGTAATTGACATGTCTTTAATGCATTTTTAGTTTG
Organism: Neogale vison; assembly: GCF_020171115.1. Lineage (NCBI taxonomy): Eukaryota > Metazoa > Chordata > Mammalia > Carnivora > Mustelidae > Neogale > Neogale vison. The sequence continues at coordinate 29,661,235 of NC_058101.1, forward strand.
GGCATTTTATTAATTGAAATTTCAATTATTCTAAAGTTATCCAGGAAGATTGGAAACAGCCAAATTTGTTTTTTTTTTCCTTTGAAAACTTCATTGTGCAGTAATATTCATAGCTACACCCACTCTCCAGCAATTTTGAGTTTTGGGGAATGAGTCATGCAGACATATGCATGTGTATTTTTATCTGGCTAGAAAATGTCATGCCCATCGAATTCTGTCTTCCAAATACATGCACTTCTGGGCTTCAAACCTCTTTCTCACATGCATGGAATGCAAGATAGGGAATGCTGTTCTATAATGTATATAAGTTATTTTTTGAATCACCCAATGGAAACTATTTGATGCTTTGAAATGTTCTTTTAATGAGAACTACCATTGTGTTTATAATTTTTTAGTAAACCATTTTTATAAAACCTAAGAGAAAAATATGCATGGGTCATTGTTTGGAACACAAAATGTGAGGCTGCCTAATGATTAATAGATATATTTTGTTATTTTTGTTTGATATCACATACTGTATGAAATTATACAAAATGTGAAAAATATGGGCACCTCATGTTTGGATAGTTTTAAGAAAGTTGAGTGAAGGTGTGATCAAATTGATCAAAAATATTTTTGAATAATAAGAATTTCTTAAGTTGAATTTCCACATTGATTAATGAATATCTGCTATATTTACTGTCATATTAAATACCCCAAAATAGGTTAGTTTGGCTATCTTATTTTAACAAAACAACTCCTCCTACTTATTACTTTCACCTTTTGAAAACAATTTTATATTATTAGCTTTGTTTAAAGTTCTTTTGACATTTCACTCATCCTGATACCTCTTAAAATCTTGAGAAAATTAAATGCTTTGGTTCAAGATTATCTTACAGTCTACATTTACCACTGAGTTATTTGAAGCAACCTAATCTTACTGATCTTCTGCACTTTCTAATTTCCTTCATCAGACTGATGCAGACCGAAAATAAACAAAAGATAACTTGTTTTCTTAGATACAATACCATCAAAGCATTGCAAAAATAGTGACAGTGCCCCTCAACACACACAGATCTCGTCTATCCACCCAAACTTGTACCAAATGTCAAACTTAATTGTCTCTAGGCCAGCAGTCAAACTTATTTGGGTGAGACTCAAATACCTCTGTATTTTGGACACAAATGCCTTTCAGCTTAGCCCTAGTATACTGCAGGCAGGACTCCCCCTTTTCTCAAGCACTCAACACTTCTGGCTTCTGCTCAGACATGGTCTTCTCAAGGAAAACCAACATTGTAAATTGGCTAGAGGACTGGTTATATGGATGGAAATGGGGGAAGATAGGACTGAACAGGTGAACTAGATCCAGAGTATGAAAGGTTTTGACCTTTTGGCTATATATCTTGAGTTGCTTTTATTAAGTGGTGGAAAGATATTCATGATCTGAGAGTAAGAAAGTACTGGAGAAAGATCTGCAGGCAACAGTCTTTACAAAAGTTTAGAAGGCATAAAAAAGTGATAAAATACTAATCAAGGAAAGTGCATCTACACGGAAAGGAGGTGGACTACAGTATTTTGGCAAGAGCACAAATTCATATACTGGTTGCCATCCTTACCAACTGTGTAGATTTGGAAAAGTTACTTAATTGCTCTGATCTTTACCTCATTTTATCAATGAGGATAATATAGCCACTACTTATGGATTTGTATAAAGATGGGGATTGAGCAAAATAATACCAAGTATTTAGCATATGGCCTAGCTCATGGAAAGTCCTCAAGAAATATTTCCTATTCCATTATTATTATTGTAAAATCAAATGAATTTGATAGCATATTGACTGTGAATGCCCAAACAAAAGAAAGAATAAGATCATTCTAAGACTTCTACCATGAGTGACTTGAACAACAATGACATTAAAAGAATCTGAAAATACAGGAGACAAAAGAGCTACAGAAAAGAAGATAATAACCCAAATTTTTGTGGTATCTTTTATTTGAAGGGTTGGTGGGATGGACAGATAGAACTTAGTCAGCAGGCAGTTAAAACTAGTGGTCTTTGTGGTTATGCTGTAAAAAGGCTATGACAAGATCCAAAGAGAGAACTGAATTTTTAATTGTGCTTTTGATTTTTATGCAGTGAATTAGTTTTCGTTAAACTGATCATCCTAAAAAAAAAAAACAAAAAAAAAAACCTGATCATCCTGATCATACAGGAATCTAAGTCTGCCTTGAATGAAATCTAGTGAAAGAGATACATTATTTCACAATCAAGGCTTATAGTCTCAGGGATACAGACTCTGAGTCATTTCCTACACTTATATAATTGTATTGTATGTTTTTTTTTTTTCCAGAAGAATGCAAGCATAATTTTATGCATTTTTATCTACCCAAAAAAAAAAGTTTCCATTGCCTCAGGAACACTAAAAAATGACTCAGGGAATCTCCCATAATCAAATCAGGGAATTTTCTCAATGTTGATGACTCTAAGAATTGAACTGTGCTATTGGCTTTAGCTGGGTTCTGAATGAAATAACATTATTCATATCCTGGTCATTTGCCAACATGTTCATAATGTAATAATTATTCTAAAATATTCCTTGTTTCCTTCACCTTCCCATCCCATTTCTTTACCTGTTTCCACATTTTCTCTTTCTTTTGAAAGCTAAATATGATTTCTCAATATGGTCTATTTTGTGTAGAAAAATTGGTATGATCTATCTCATTTTCTCCAATCTCTACGTTGTTCACTTTATGGGACACCTGGGTGGCTCAGTTGGTTAAGCATCTGGCTCTTGATTTTTGGCCCAGGTCATAATCTCAGATTTGTGACACTGAGCCCCACAGTGGACTCCACGTCAGGCATGGATACCTGCTTGGGATTCTCTCTCTCCCTCTGCTGATCCCCCCATACCCATGCTCCCACTCTCATTCTCTCTCTCTTAAAAAGAGAGAGAGAGAGAGAAACTTTATTTTTCTCTTTTCCTGATTTATGAGGTGCATGTTTTGAAATTGCGACCTTCCAGAACAACTCCAAGATCTGACCCCCTAGTTGTCTTTTCATTGTAGCATCTTCATTCTTACTGCCTCTGCCCTTAAACATATTGGGTTTATAGTTTCTGAATCATTGCACAATGAATGTGTATCTTATAATAGAAAATAGTGAAATCATTTCCCCCCACAAAGGTTGAAATGCCCAGGATAACTTCAATATTAAAGCAATGCAAATAAGAAGTTATTCACATTATCTTTATCTGCGCCCATAAGAGAAATGTGTTTCTTCTCCGTACTTAGCATCTTTAGTTCCTATTTTCTGCATGCCTCATAAATGCTGGTCCTACAATGCCTTATGTTGGACTTCTTTCTTTCTTTTTTTTTTTTTTTAAGATGTTATTTATTTATTTGACAGAGATCACAAGTAGGCAGAGAGTCAGGCAGAGCAGAGAGCCTGATGCAGGGCTCAATCCCAGGACCCTGAGATCATGACCTGAGCAGAAGGCAGAGCTTTAAACCTCCGAGCCACCCACGCGCCCCAAAGCAGACACCCAAACAGGGACTGTTGGGCTTACTTCTAAGCATTCTGTCTGGCTACATAGCAAACACCTGAACCTCACTTAATTTTTCATATATTCTTATATGAGTATTGATCTTAATATAATGATTGAAGAAAATTTATTTGAAGCAGAAGTGCATTAAGATCCTTATTTTAAAAAGAAAACATAAAAATGAAGGCTATGCATAGGGATAATAGCTGATCTTCTATGTAAACGAAGAACGCAGTAACTCCCATCATCTTGATATTTTCAGACCTGCTAGGGGAAGGGAAAGAGAAATAACTATATTGCATTCATTATTCTTATTGAGTCCTATCACCTGATTAGACATGCGATCTGATTTAGTTATTCCATAAGCACATTAAGATGGAGCTGAGAACTTGACCTTACTTCCTATGTCCTTCAAAGACTGAATGATTATCATTGAAAATAATTTATTTATGAGGGCAGAGGAAGAAGAGGAAATTGCTGTTCAATGGGTATAGAGTTTCCCCACATGGAAAATTTTTAGAGATTTCTATATGACACAATATTTATTACACTTAACGATACTGGACTGTACACTTATTTGTTAAGAGATTAGATCTCACATTATGTGCTCTTTGCCACAATAAAAATAATAATTTCTCTTAAATATGTAGGCCTTTCAATCTTTACCAACTCACTTATGAAATTCAAATGTGCCTAGAAAATCATTCATTCCATCTCCAGTGCTCTGTAATGGTCCTGTGCCAAGTGTGGTCCAATGACTGTTACTGGTCTTATGAATTATTGTTACTGATCTGTAATAAGTACAAAAAATTGAGAGCATGCACTTAGAAAATTTTATAGAAATTTGGCATTGTTGCATTTTAAGATTTTATTTTTCAACAGTGTGTCTCTACAACAGATTAGAGGGAAATAGAAAGAAAAGAAAGGTCTTTCTTCAGAGAATAACTTGCTTCTCATTGGGAACTTGTTCCCAAGATCCTATAATGCTAGAACTTATGGATATAGCTTGATGCTTGACAAATTTTTAGTACAAGAAAATGGAAATAATTGCTTTTTATAATGGAAGTCCCCTTGTGGAATTCAATGCCCCAGAAGATACCACAGCTGAAAATCTAAATAGGTATAATAGATATATAAATAAATTTAAAGTTGGTAGAAAATTATGCTGTATCTACAGTTGTGGTAAAGGGTGGCCAAGGATTATCATTCATTTTAAAAGCAAATTTGGGGGGTTCATAGACCCCTTTGAGAATATAATGAAAAGCATTGTTCTTTAGGAAGAAAAAGTAAAAAGTGCATATGGACAAATATTTGCATATAATTTGGGGATATTTATAGTTTTAGTTGGAAGTAATCTGATTACAAGCATTACACAGTAGGAGAGTAGATCTTAAAAGTTCTCAACACAAGAAAAGAAACTAGCGATGGTGATGGATGTTAACTAGACATGGTGTGGTAATCATTTCTCTCTATATATAAATATCAAATGATTATTTTGTATACCTGAAATGAATATAATGATAATTGTCACTTATGCCTCAATAAAAAAAAAATAAAAAGAAATATACAGGATGACTATGAGCATTCAGGTATCTACCCAGTGGTAGTTTGGGTTAACTTTGAACCAAAATTACTTTCTCACCACTAGTAAACATGGTGAAACATGCTTTGGCGGCCCCAGCATGGTGAGATACAGATGTTGATGCTTGGGAAACAGGAAACACTAAGATAAGCAGGAGGAGGCAATAAGCTTCAAACTGAGAGAAAATGCTGCTGCTCCAAAAGTTTGTTATTATCAGATATCATAGAAAGAATTGTCCTCCCCTTTTAAGTTCTGCTCTTAATTTCCCCCCTGTCCACCTATGAATTAGACCCTCTTTTTTATCTCTCTTCCTTACTGCTTCATTTCTTTGGTGACCCTTACTCATTTTCATAACTCAGAATAATAATGATGATAATGATAAAATAGTGATAATACTGATAATAATTGTTAACATTCATTGAGTGGCTTGTTAGGTAACAATCATACACACACACACACACACACAGAGGTATACGAAATTTTCTTTTATAATAACCTCATAAAGGAAGTACCATTTTATAGACAAAGAAAGTGTTGCACAGAGAGATTAATTAATTTGTTCAAGATAACATAGCTAACTAGTGATAGAAATAGAATAGAGATAGCATTTTTTTCTGAGAATATTTCTGGGATAGGTTTATTTTCTTTCTTGCATGTTCTCAAGTAGCCTGTATTGAACACATTATAAAACTAATAAGAGTTACAGTTTATAATAGCTTAAAGTTCATGGGATACTCCCCTAACCAGACAGATTTCCTGAGAGGGAAGGGGCTATCTTGTTCATGTTTTTAAGTATCTCTTGTAATAAGCACAGGATAGCCAGCACAGAAGAGGAAATCAATAAATATTTGTTGAATATAAGTATAAATGTATGAATAAGTACTTGGATAAATGAATAAATGCTTGGATGAATAAATGAACCTAATAATTAAAGACTGTGTAATCAAAGGCTGAATAAGTGAATCTCATAATTAAGGACTATAAGTAGTAACAAAAATCCTGCTAGAAGAAGTGACATCCTTGTTTTCCAACTTGGTTAATGAAGGTTATTCCTGTTGTTTATGGAACAATGGAGCTGCATTTCCCTTGACTACTCTGGGCAGATCCTACAACCACAAATTAACAGCAACAATGGAATAAAGGACCATATGCCATTGATCTCCATTGCTCTCTCTGTATCAACGAGAGATTCCCACATTGAACAGGAAACTCTATTGCAATAAGATTGAAAAAAATCAATCAATATCTTGTTTATCAATCTACATGGTATCAAACACCTTGCCTGGGGTTTTCTTCTTTTAGTGAATTGTCAACCTTAAGTCAATGTAGTTCTATTCAGTGACAACTATGCTTAATGATGTGAATTATGGGTATAGCCTTTTCTCAAGAGATTTTTGTAACGGCCTGTTCACTGCATCCTGCTTCCAATTCTTCCTTTCCAGTCCTTCACAGAAGCATCAGATTTTTCTTTCACTATTATATTTCCCTGCTCAAAATCTTTAATTACTCTCTTAGCTACAGGATCAAGGTCAGACTTCTTAGTTAGCCTGATGTTCAAGGCTTCCTGAGTTAATCCAAATTTGTGTGTTTCTTTTATTTTTGACTCCTTTTTTGTTTTGTTTTTTTTTTCATAATTTTTTTTTTAAAATTTTTAAATTTTTAAATAAACATATAATGTATTTTTATCCCCAGGGGTACAGGTCTGCGAATCACCAAGTTTACACATTTCACAGCACTCATCATAGCACATACCCTCCCCAATTTCCATATCCCCACCGCGCTCTCCCATCCCCCCTCCCCCCAGCAACCCGAAAAGACTCAATCTCAAAAAACAGACTGAGGATTGACTCCTTTCTTACATCAACCTTCTGTTTTATTTCTTATAAACGTACCTTTCTCAATCCACACGGTACTGCTTTGCAGTGAACTGGGGACACCACGGGCCCTGGGGTCTTGCCACAGCCAGGATTCCCCGTAGGTTCTTGGTCTTGTCACGAGAATTCAAGGACAGACCCGCAGCACAGCAGATGAGTAATGAAAGTGGGAAAGTTTACTTGAAGGGAAAAGGGCACTCTGGGGATGTGAGAGTCAGTGTGCTCAAGAGAGAGCTGCGCCCCCTGGAGGTTAAGTTTGTCTCTTTTTTGGATAGTTGTGAACCAGGGGGGCAGAATATTGATTTCTTGGGGGCAGGAATGCAGGATTTTGCACTTTTTTTTTTTGCTAATTTGTCAGGAGTTTTCTGCCATGCTGTCTGCCATTCTGGGCCTGTCTGGTTTAATCCAGCTTCTTGTGGAATGCTGCCAGGACAGGCCTCTGACCTTCCTGATAGCTGGCCATGACTTTCTGTCCAAACCTAAGTAACTGTCTTCTCTAATAGTACCATGCAGAGTTCAATAACAACACTTAAAAATTTTCCTCTTCCTTTATGATTGCCTATTCTACTTGTCTTAATAGGCCTAATATAAACTCCATCCCCTCTCCAGAGTGCTAAAGATAATACTTCCTTTTTTCTCTTGTTATTTTGTGGGATTTATTTTTGACATCATTTATTTAGCATTTGGTTTTATGCTATCTGTGATATTCTCCTCTCTCTATATACACACACATATGTGTGTGTGTATTTTATATATATATATATATATATATATATATATGCTTTTTTCTCTTAATCTTGATGGTCAGCATCATAAGGGCAGAGAGCATGTCTTAGACTTATGTTATATTTTACATGATCCCTAATTTCAATAATGAGTATGTAATTAAATATCTGCTGAATGCATGTGCTTGTGCTTCTGGTATAAATACTTGACGAGAGGTGCTCAGAGCAGCAGGAAACTTGCCAGGCTGAGTCATTCAGTAACTGCAACATGTTTGCAATGTATATCCTCAACTCGGTGTATGAATTAGGAATAAAGGAATCTCAGTTTGAAGTAGAGTGAATAATTTTGTACCGTCTTGTAATGTTTATTTATTTGTTTATTTGTTCATTTATTTATTTATTTTAGAGATAGAGTGAGAGAGATAGTCATAGTCGAGGATAGGAACAGGGATAGGGACAATCGGACTCCATTCTGAGCAGGAAACCCAATGTTGGACTGGATCACAGGATCCTGAGATCATGATCTGAGTCGAAGTTAAGAGTCAGAAGCTTAACTGACTGAGCCACCCAAGAGCTTTGCCTTCTTGTAACTGAGTAATGCATCTTAAAAACTATTGCTGTGCATGATCCTTCCCTTTGATTCTATACAGGTAAAGTGGTTTTGGCTGCAAGTAACAAAATGGCTTCAATAATAAGGAAGCAATCATACCAAAAGGAAAAAGAAAAAAAAAAGTTCAGGTAGAATAGTTTCAGATTTGGTTAATTTTGTAAGCCAGTGATGTCATCTTGGACAAGGTTTTCTCCAAGTTTCTGTTCTCATGCCTTTTACTAATGTAATCCCCTTAGGCTGAGTTTTTTTTTTTTAATTGCAAAAATGGCTGTTACAGATTCATCCCTTTGTTGAAAAATGCCACAGTGTTAAGTGGGAGAAATAGAATAATTTCTTCTTTGGTCAATCTATTTAGGCGTGAAGAAGGCTTTTCCAATAGCCCCTAGCAGATTTCTTCTGTCCTATTAGCTGAAACTGGATTACATGTTCACTTCTACATGAATAAATGGAAAGAAGAAGAATACTGCTTGCTACCTGGTTTGCCTTGGTTCTGGAGGAATTCTGATCACACGAGGTGAGCAAATGGATATTAGAACAAAAATGAGGCTGTTAAGTGTATAAGAAGTGGAAATGTCTGTCAGTAAAACAAGCAGCAGTGGGGCTTAGATTCGAACATGACAGTAGCCAATAACCTGTCTCAGAAAGATGAATACTGTGCCCCTCTAATGTTTGTTTTCAAAGGATTATTGTTTGTTTTCAAATGCATATCCTGACTCGGGAGGATACCATCCAGCTAATCAGTGGTTGGAGTCCTCTGCCAGAACATTTTAATAGTCTTAATGACCATATATTACATATATTGTTTGCATTAAATATTGGCTATAACTAAGCCTAAGGTTCTCCAGGGCACCTTTTTAAATAATAAATTTTAGACTTGGTGACTTCCTAAGCCAACTTGTAAATTAGAGAGATCTTATGATCAGTCATCCCCACCTCTCCATTTTCTTTCTTTCTTTCTTTCTTTCTTTCTTTCTTTCTTTCTTTCTTTCTTTCTTTTTCTTTTAATTACGTATCTTTAGATCTTCTTCCAGAGGTCCAAAGCTGTGTCAAAATCTGCTTATTAGAAGTTTTCCATTGTCAGTCAGTCATACTGGAAGGTGAATTTGAACATCTGTACCTCCACCTGAATTATGTGAATTAAAAATTAATCTTTAATGGTAGAAAAGGGATGTTTTGGTTTTACATGCCAAAATTGTCAATATTAGCTAAAAGATTGTACAGAATAATTTAAGTGATTTCATGAGTTTTCTAGCACCCCTCTCTACTCATTGTAATTTAAAACTTGTTGAAAACATACCTCAATTAACCAGATAAAATGTGTGTGGGTGTATGCCATGTGCCTTTGTATGTGTGTGCTGGAAGTGGAATTGAGGAAACAGTTTTGAAATGCATGTTTTATATTGTGATCCTAATTAGGTTCATATATACTATCTCCATCAGTTTATAGAAATTTTATGTTAAATGTATAAACAAAGTAATTAAGTTGAGTATATAGGAAAAATATATATATAATTTGGTGTTGTTTTCAAACCACTTGGAAATAATTTTGTTTCTGACCAACTGCTTCTAAAAAAATTTCTTTCTCAAAGATTACAAAAAAAGTCATTAAAATATTTTCACTCTTCATTTCTTGCTTTTTAAAGTCTATTTCAACTTATATCATCTGCTTAATTGAGGAGAACCTTATACATACAACACCCAAATATTCAGATTTGCCTAGTGAATTTTGTGTGAACATAAAAAAAAGAACAGGGATGCCTGGGTGGCTCAGTGGGTTAAGCCTCTGCCTTCGGCTCAGGTCATGATCTCAGGGTCCTAGGATCAAGCCCCATATCGGGCTCTCTCCTCAGCGGGGAGCCTGCTTATCCCTCTCCCTCTGCCTGCCTCTCTGCCTACTTTTGATTTCTCTCTGTCATATAAATAAATAAAATCTTAAAAAAAAAGAGAACAAAAACTAAAACTATGATGACGTAAGATGTCTGACATTCTCTCTACCTCACTAACTATAGTGTTCTTTTTCTACATTTCCTTTGGCTAGATTGATAGGAAAACTATTTGTCTCTAATCTGTCAAGGAGAAGCAATACTAATTAAAAATAAAGATTTCAATAGAATAAATTATAATCACAAATAAATTATGATTTTCTTCATCAAGTCAACTTAGAAGAAGTTAAAAGACATATATTATATACAGAGTTTACCTAAAAGATTAATTTAGAACAAGAATCATTTGTGAAGTCTCCTGCAACTCAGCTCTATCTAGCACAAGAATGAGACCTTCCCAATTTGGGCCCCACAAAGTATTTATAGGGGTCATACTTCTATTTCACTTTACACAGGGCACTATATTTATTTCTGTGTTTTTTTTTTCAACCTCAAACCTTTGGAACTCAGGGACTGTTTCTAAATAATCTCTGAGTGCACAATATTCAGCCAAGAATCCACCTCACACTGGGTGCTCAATGTCCGCTAGAAATGTATCACTCATGTTTGGCTCCTTACTCTGGACCACTCAGGATACAGAGTTAGAACTGGATTTATGCTGTACCCTCCATAAAAGGGGATAACAGTGAGAAGTCAAGGCCATCTTGTTCAAGGTTTTTCCTCTTTGTAGTCTGAGGCACTATTAGAATACCCATTCTTCTGCCTTTTCTCATGTCTGGAATCATTCATTCATTCATTCAAATGATATTTATTCAATATCTAGTATATGCCAGCTACTGCCCCAGGTTCTAGCATCCATCTGCAAATGAAGTAGACAAAATCCTATCTTCATGAGGCTTACATTCAATTTGGAGAGAAGACAGTAGAGAAATAATCAAATGGATATATAACATAATGTCAGGTAATGATAAATGTCATGAAGAGAGGTACGAGATATAAAGGGACAGAAAGTTTCAAGAGATACCAATTTTAGAGAGAGTAATCAGGTCACATTTCTGAGGTGATATTAGTTTATCACAGGCAGTGGGTATCTGGGAGACAATTTTTTTAACTTATTTATTTTAGAGAGAGAGAGAGAGAGCATGCATTCTAGCAGGGGGAGGGGGAGAGGGAAATGGAAAGAATCTCAAGCAAACCCTCCACTGGACATGGAGCCCACATGGGGCTTGATCTCTCAACCCTGGCGATCAAGACCTGAGCTGCAATCAAGGGTTGGATTCTTAATAGACTGCACCACCCAGATGTCCCATCTGGGGGAACAATATTGTAAGCAGAGATTAGCAAAAGCAGACTAGAGGCAGAACAAGCGTTATATGCCTGAGAAATAGTAGGAAGAATCTTGTGGTTTTAGAAGAGTAGGTGGAAGAAAGAATGGTAAGAATTGAGGTCAAGAAGTCTTGGACATCTGACATTATAGGACTGAAGGTAATGGTAAGGATATTATTCTGATCTGTATACACATTCCATATATTAGTATATTTGAATATATTTTAATATAGTATAGGAACTGATGGAATATAGTATAGGAACTAAATATAGTATAACATAGTATAGGAACTAAAACCACTGATGGTTTTAAATAGAAGACTATGATCTATTTTTGAAATGATTATTCTGAATTTTTAAAAAAATGATTAATGGGAGGAAAGCAAGAGTGAAAACAGACAAATTAGAAGGCAGATTGCCATAATCCAGGCATGGCATGGAATGATAGCAAGTGGACTAGGAGAGTAATTGTACAATGAATGCAAAATGGTTACTTTCCCGATTTATTATGAAGGCGAGCCAAGGGGAAATATGGATAGATTAGGTCAAGGCTGAGAAAAAGAGAAGATAAAGAGTGGTTGTATGAGTTTTGGCCTGAGCAACTGGGAGAATGGCAGTGTTATTTAGGGAGATAGGACACACTGTGGGATGAACAGGAGGAAGGCAGAGAAGAGCCGGTTTTGAGCAGAGCAGGAATCATGACTTTATCTTGGGACACCAAGTTAATAAGGATTATTAGAGACCCAAATGCACTGTCCTGGATTTCAGAGAAATGGGCAAAGCTGGAAGTTTAAATTTAGGAGTCATTAGTGATGTAAAGATTCAGATGAACTCACCTAGGATTCAGTGTAGTAGAAGAGATGTAAAAGGACAGAGACATGAGGTGCTCCAAAATTTATAGATGATGAAGAGGAAGATCATCTAGCAAAGGAGACTGAGAAGAAGCCATTGTTGAGGGAAACCAGGAGAATGTGCTGTCAGAGAATTAGAAATGAAAAGAATGGGGGAACAAAGAGAAGGAAAAGAAAAGAGAAGAGAGGAAAAAGAGGAAAAAAAATGTAGCAAAATCTAGTAAGAACCTATTTTCCTTTTTGCTTTGAATGATTTTCTCCATTGTCTATAAACCCCCCAAAAGTGAGATTGATCTTGTGATCTAACCTATGTATCAGAAGTATTCAGTCTGGGAACAGATTCCATCTCCCCAAATTGTGAAGCGATGTCTAAATGGTCCATTGTGGGATGTGCTGTTTTTGCTTCCATCAGTTAATCACTTAACTTAGCTCACACTTAGCTCCTTACTTTGCAACATTGCTGAGGAGCTGTACAGTAAACAGCCCAGAGGTTTGGTCGATGTCTGTTACGTTTATTAGGACTCAGGCTCTGAGGACATTTTATCTATTAAGGTCAGTTTTGTTATAATTTATAAATGCTCTGAAAACAATTATATTAAATATTTTCTTATCGGGTGTCTTAACAAATAGCTCCAGTGTTCCCCATTGTCTACTTAAAATACACTGACTAATAACAATAGTCACCAATCACTCACAGCCATAAGCTTCTCCTCAATGTCTGTACCCTTCTATTTCCTCTTAGATTAGACTGTTTCTCCAATTATACTTATCGGGGCAATATTTAATTTAAATTGATATACTATGAAAACAAAATTTACTGCATTGTTAGGTACTGATGAATATGGATTGCTAAAATAAGTCTGAGGTTTTGGTGTTGGAGAGAAAACTAAAAACTAGGATGAAATTATAAAGATTAAAGAAGGATTGTAGCCAAGTCCTGAATTATAATCATGTTTTGATTCAGATTGCTTCCCCTGACTCTTCAAGCTCTCATTAAACTGAAGGAGGGGAAGGAGGAGAGCAAAAGGAGGAATTGAAAGATGCAAAAATAAAGGCACAAAGAAAGAAACAAAAGGAAACAAATTGGAACTAAAAAGATGCACTTCGGATATGATTCGTGTAAGAGACAATGTAAAACTTTAATTAAATCCAAAGAAAATGCCATATGTCTGCATCTCAGTATCAAATATTCACAAATAAATGCATGTGTATGCTTTCAAAGTTAAACCTGTTTAAGAAATGCCTGTCTCATTTTTATTAGATGCACTGTAAAATTAATTTTTTATACCTACCATTGATTTTCTTATTATATTGGTATCTATGTGTCGGTATTTATTTCTGGCTTAGGATAATTGATGAGGGTGTTTTTGTTTGTTTGTTTTTTAAGTAGGCTCCAGGTCCTACATGGGACTCAAACTCATGACCCCAAGATCAAGAGTTGCATGCTCTACAAACTGAGCCAGCCAGGAGCCCTAATAATTGATTAGTTTCATTTTCAAGGAGCCAATGCTGCTGCAAAACAACCCAGCAAAAATAGCTTATGATGAGGAAAGAACTGAAGAATCAGTTGACCTGTGTCTTTGAAACTTTCATCCCATTTTTGTCATTATAGATGCATTTATTCTTGTTATTACATATTCATTTGAGTAAAGTTTAAAGTTAAATTTAAAATATGTAAAGTACACTTTACAAATTTGGCTTTAACAATGTACAGTTACCAATATTTATCAGTTTTTTATTTGTTAGTTTTGAAAGACATAACATAAATAATGTAATTGAATATACTTATTTGGAAAACACAAAATGAAACAGCTGAGTCTTCTTAAAAACAGGAGAGAAAATTGATTCCGAAGAAGAAAGAAATGGCAGAAAGAACTATAAAGGAAAAACATTTCCTGTGTCATTTTCAAATTCTCAGAATAGAATGCGTTTGTGTCTAGTTGGGTAGAGAATTGTGCAGACTTTTATGATTTTTTTTATTTGAAAATCTGTGTTAACCAACTTTTACGTGATTTAGTAAAGAAAGCATAGCCCAGCTTCAAGCTTAGATTTATTATGAGTCTCCTGTGAGGTAGTTCCCATTTCTATCTATTCTCTCTAAGGTAGGCACTATACTATCCCATTTAATCCTTCTGACAACCCTTCCAAATAAATATTGTTGTCCTCATTTTCTACATGAGAGTTAGAAGCTTAGAAAGAGGTGAAACGCATAGTTGATGGCCAAATAGTGGCGTGAGCTAACCTCTGCCTGATAACAAAATCTGCGTATTTCACCACACCCCAAACTGTCTCAATTCTTCTGCTATAAATTGTGGGTAAAATCATCTGCCTTCCCCAGGGTAGATCAAATGAAATGAAAAAAATCCTGGTGTTTTGCAAATGTCAAGTAGTGTTTATAATTATGATAGTCTCTCAAGAAAAGAAAACAGTCACCGAGGAGCTTGTCTTGGAGAGATGGAAATGTGTTCAGCCCTCAGTTTTGGCCAGTGCTTCCAATCTGCCCTGACTTATCACCCCCACACTCCCCAGCAAGGGCTCCATCGGGCTCACCAAGTTGTCCTGCATTTTACTGCTGCTTATCAGTGGCTCAGAGAATCATCAGATTAATTTCCCACAGAACTTCCTCTCATAATAAGGAGGAACTAGAGGTTGTGCAAAGTCCAGGTTCTCTTTTTACAACAGGAGCCAGTGACCAGCTCTCAGCAAGGATGGTTGTTCCTGATGAAAGGAAATGATAAAAATGAACGCTGCAGAGAGTTATTGTACTGTCTGTTAGGTAAGAGGTAGGAAGACTATTTTTTAAAACATTTTATTTATTTATTTGACAGAAAGATCACAAGTAGGCAGAGAGAGAGAGAGAAAGAGAGAGAGAGAGAAGGAAGCAGGCTCCCCGCTGAGCAGAGAGCCCAGTGTGGGGCTCAATCCCAGGACCCTGGGACCATGACCTGAGCCAAAGGCAGAGGCTTTAACACACTGAGTCACCCAGGTGCCGCAGTAGGAAGACTATTTTGAAAATACATTTAAACACATGGCTGGTTTCATTAAAGCGTGATGTCAATGATACCTGTGTAATATTCCTAAAAATAAAAACAGAACAACCCACCCCAAATTTACTTAGGAAACAAACAAACAAAAAACAAAAAAAAAAAGAAAAGAAAAATCTTGAGTAAGAGATAACAAAAATTGAGTGTTTTTTCCAATAGAGTTTAACAAATCAGTTTTGTAAAATTTGTCACTGAACCAAATGGTTTTTGATTATACCCTCAACAACAACAGTAACAATATTCCGGGGATTACACGTTAAAATGGATAGCCAGATAGAAGTGGCTTGGGAGTAATTACAATTGACATTTTACTGAACAGGACTGAAGACATGACTGAGTTTTAGGGCAAACAGTGTGAACAATAATAGTGTTTAAGTGATAGTATTTGTCAGGAGCTTGTCCTTCTAGAAACTCCCTAATATAGTAAACCTTTATAATTATTTTTTCTGAACATATTGTGTTAGCTTTGACTTGATACCTCAGGGAGCAAGAAGCTAAAAGAAGGTGAAGAGAGGGTTAAGATACATATTAAATAAATAATAAGAAACCAAAAGGGAACTCTTCGAATTCCCATCCTTGGGAGCCTGATGTCCCAGTGTCAACAGATGGTGTTTCTTCTAGTTTCCCACAGTGTCCTAAATGAGAAAGTTTTCCAAAATACTTAGCTGAAAAAATCAGTTTTCCATCCAAAAATCAAGTCAAATCACCCAAGAAAATAGAAGCAATATTTAGAGGTGAATTTTATTATGTGCCTAACTCATGAGAGGACTGTGAGAGAATCATTAAAGAAAATGCTCTACTCATCAAATTCTCAAATGGCAACATTCCACCAGATTTTAGTGGGAGTGCATGCTAGTGATCAGAAAAGTTTAGGAATTCATATTTTTGTTTTCTTTTGGATATTCACAATGCAAAAGAAGTTGCGCTCTAAAGAAATCAGTCCAGCTCTGTTAGTACCAGTATTTCCTATTTTATTTTCCAAAAGTACACTTTTTTTTTAAAATTCCTAATGACACACTAATAGCTTCCTGAATATGTATGGATGTGGTTGTCATACACCAGGACTGATTCCTTGTATCTCTCCCTATGTTCTTGTCTACAGGAGGTTCATGGGCAGAAACTACTGTCTCCTCATTTATGTTGGATGCCTAGCACAGTGCCTGGCATGTAAAGGATGCTCAATGAATGTCTGTTGCGCTGAATTGATCAAGGCCAGTTATCCTTGGATTGCTGTTTAGTCAGCGGTGTGGTCCTAATAATGGAATATTCACACTTACTACACTCACGTGCATACTCACACGTGGAGCTGGTATTTTAATTACAGCTTAGAGTTTGTAAAACAGTTTTAGGTGTATTATCAGATTTTATCTCCATAAGCACCTGTGAAATAGCATGGAGAAGATAGCTAGCTGTCCACCAAAATTTGTATTTCTTCATTTGTAACAGAACATAGTAGCTGAAAAGTAGTTGTTTAGATAGAAACCGTATTTCTCAGTCCCCCTTCAGTCCTTATATTTGGTTGTGACTATTTTTCACCAATGCAATGAGTGGAAGTGAGATTTATCACGTATGGGTCAAGACTTTTAAGTAGTACGTGCACCGTTCTCTGGGCTCTCATTTGCCTTGTGTAGCTGCATAAATTCAGCAATGTCACAGTGTAGGCAAAGCGCAGGTCTGTACATAGCCTAGGAGAGAGCGTCGAGTTCCAGGTTCCACCAACCTGAAACAACCACATCGGACTGTTAGACGTAGAAGAAAAAAATTTAACTGCTGACAATGGGTCTGTTACAGCGGATAGTGTTACCCCAGTTAAATAAAAATAACTATTGCTAGCCTAGCATCTGAAAGAAGGTGAGAGGTGGAAGAGTTAAATGTCTTAAGTAATGATAATTTGTGAAAAACCCAAGTTTCCAAGCCAGGTCTTCTCAGTACCAAGGCTGTGCTCCTTTGGACACACTATGCTGCCTCCCAGCCAAACACTCATCAGCTCTGGTGAGGAGAGTTATTGGTGGAAGAGCTCTTTCTTTCTGAAGGCTCAAATTTAGTATCTTGCATTCGTGAAGTCAATTTTGACAAATCAACATAAGAATGGTAATTTTAATAATGAAAATAATAATATCACCATGCATTTTTAGGGTTTTATAGCTGATAAAGTATTTTCTTCTATGGCTCATTTAATCTTCATAATAACCATCCATGTTATACAGAAGATTTTTCCTCTCTCAATGTTATATGTGATCAGATGAGTCTTAAATAAGTATTTTGTCTCAAATCTTATTATTCAGTTTAGACCAGGAGAATGAGGAATCCAGCAGGGAGGTCTTTAGGAGGGAAAGAAAAGAAGTAGAGAGAGACAGTCCCAGTAGAATTACTGATATCATGAGTGTTTGAAAACAACATTTGAGGATATAGGTAAGAAAGTGTGAGACAATGAAAACTTTAGGGAAAAAGAAAATAATGTAAAAGAAAAAAAAATGGAGTAAGAATTACCCTGCTTGGCTCTCTAGAGCGAAATATTTACCTAGCCATAATCGTGTATGTACTATTTATTCATTCAACTAGAAATAGTGATAAAACCAAATAGGGCCTATGAGATAGAGGGATGGGGTTGAGTAGTAAGAGACCTAAATCCTCTATAGCAGAAACTATGTGGACAATATTTGGAATCAGATAATCAGAAAAATATCAGTTTGTGCATGTTGTTTGTACATAGAGGAAAAACCACTAGAGGAAACAGTGGGAGAGGTTAAATGTTGTCTCCAAAGTGATGAACCTCTAGGAGTGGGATGCAGGGTTTAGATTTTCAGTCTACATCTCTGTAGTATTGAGGGTTTTAATCACATGTATATGTTATTTTAATTAGAAGTCACATTTATTTTAAATGACTTTAGGGGCACCTGGGTGCCTCAGCTGTTAAGCGTCTGCCTTCGGCTCAGGTCATCATCTCAGCGTCCTCGGATCGAGCCCTGCATAGGGCTCCCTGCTCTGTGGGGGGTCTGCTTCTCCCTCTCCCTCTTCTCCTGCTTGTGTTTCCTCTCTCACTGTCTCTCTCTGTTAAATAAATAAACAAAATCTTTAAAAAACCTTGACTTTAAAATGAGAAATGCTTAATACTAGTCAGTACGATCTATTTATAGATCTGGTGCCCACTTATTACCCTCTGAGGACATCACCTGAGGGCAGGTTGTCCAGTTAACATAGATCCCACAAGGCTACGGTTAGAAGTGGAAGCATCTCTTGGACAGAGATGTGGATGTGTAGGGAAGAGGCTGTAGGGAGGCAAGAACAGATGCAGAGAGAACATTCAGCAGCAACTCTCATAGTTTAAGCAGTAGAGTAGTCTGGACTAAAGAGTAGAGTCAGTGGGAAGGATTCTAGAAATTTTGAAAGCAGAAACAATGGATTTGCAGATGGATCGGATATTAACCATCAGAAGAAGGGGAGAATCAACAAGGACTTTATAGCTGGATCTGAACAATATAAGAAAGAAATCGCCATTTATGGAGTAGACTGTGGGAGGAACACGTTTTCAGGATTAAAACCAGGAGTTCAGTGTTGGCCGTGATAAACTTGCTGTGCCTATTAACCAGCCCCCAGGCAGAAATGTCGGGTAAGTATTTAGATCTTTGACTCTGGAATTCAGGAATAGTCCTAAGATAGAGATATAGAATTGCCAGTCAGTGGATACATGGTATTTAAAGCCACAAATGAATGAGGTCACCTAAGGAGTGAGCAGAGAGAGTGAAGAAATACAGTCTGAGGGTAGAGTTTAGAGGTAGGGATAAGGAAGATCCAGCATAGGAGACAACGTAATGGCCAGGAAAGTAGGAGGATAAGTAGACAAGGTGGTAACCAAGTAGTCAAAAGATAGCATTTCAAGGAGATGGGAACTAGCAACTGTTCCAGATGCTGTTGAGGAATTAAGTGAATACTAAGGAGTGAGTGAACCTTGCATATGGTCATGTGCAGACCACAGGAGTCATTAACCCGACCTCTTGCCGTAAATGTGAGTGGAGTCAAAATGAGTCCAAGGGAAAAAAAAATGGGAATATAGGTAGTGGGAACTTTGAGTACGGACATCTTTTTCTGAGTATTACTGAAAGAGAAGCAAGTTTATTAGGCAGTAGCTAGGGACACATGTAAGATTAAGAGGAGGTTTTGGCTCTTGTTTACGCTTAATGAAATATGTTATAATATAGTATGTCTGCTGATGAGAATGAGACTATAGTCCGGGAAAAATTCACCCTGGAAAGCAAATGGGGAAAATGAGTGACTTTAGGCTTTTGAGTAGACAGGGGGGAATGGGGACTCGTGCCCAGGTAGAAAATACGAGTATGTGTGTAGGATTTCAGATTTGGGGGTGAGGGAATATAAAAGTTCTGTCTTAATCTCTTTGTTTCTATTTTCCCTGGGAAATGAGAAATAAAATAATTCGCAGAGGGTGAGTCTAAAGGAATTGTGAAGATCTGATGACAGACAAATGGAATCACCCTGGAGCAGACTGAGAGAGAGAAACCTGCCTAAAGAAATTCAGGAGAGCCTCGAGCTCCAGGGGCTTGCTTGAGGGCTTTGGTCATGACGTTGCATGGGTCTCTCTAACCACACGCAGCTGCTCAGGCGCCTAAACATTAGACCAATGTGTTATGAGTTGAGTTCAACAGACACTGAGTGCTTCCCAGATGAGTTCAACAGAGTGAGAAGGGGTCTGCGCAGAGGAGAAGTGGTGCGGGTGCATCGTGGAACGGGAGTCAGGGGAGAAGAGACGAGACGTATGGTCAGTGACGAGGCAGTCGGGTCAGTGGGTGTCACATATTTATGGAATTATGGAACTGAGGTAGGAGGAAGGAGGAGTGAGAGGTGGGAGGATAAAGGCAACAAGAAGGGGTAAGAGGCTGCGTTATGAAGACATCTGCTTCCAAGAAGCTGGGGGTTTAGGGAAGACAGTGGGCTGGTTGTTGCCGTGAGTAGCACAAAGTGGCTTATTAGCTTTCGAGCTGAGTGCTACATGGGATATAACAGGTAAAAGGGCCCCAGTTTATGGGCACGATAGGCAAGTGAGCCCACTCTGTGATAGACAGATTTCAGACTGCCTGACAAAAGAAAGAATGCCAATTTAGCCTAGTTTCTTTTAGATTTTTAAAGGTGTGATATATACATTTCTACTATTTTTCTAATAACATATTGTAAAGTAGGAAAAGCATAATTTGTGTAATATGTGTATCTATATCTTTGCCTTTGTTCTCATCTATTATTTTATAAGAATGAAAGGAAAACAAAACTCGTTTCAAGAAACATTCACATTATGTACAACCATTACTTAATTGTCAAGCTACTTTCTCTGAATTTTGTTAACTTAAATCTTATACATTAGCACAAGCTTAAAAAATTCCTTTTGTCGCTTAAATATTCGCCACTCAGCGTTTTGCAAATGACTTATTTTGTTAGCAATAACTTCCTTTGGCTCCTTTGCCAAGTAGTTGATATCCAGATGCTCGTAAGCACAATAATGTGTTGGCATAAACTAATTATCTGCCATGTGCAACTATTTATACATCCTCACTACATTAGTAAGATATGAAAGCGATTTACAATTCCCTTTAAATAGCCACATGCACCTGCAGGCAGTTTTGGTTCAATAATACAGAAATGAATGATAAAGATAGGTTAGGCATCTTTGTTCTTTATGGCTTTAAGGGTTCAAATGATTATGAACAAAGCATTTCCTTTCACTTTGCAGCATTGCAAACACTGTGCAACATTCTTGGTAAATTCCTGAATTAATTCAGAAGCCTTATATTGTGGAAACAAAGAAATCAGAGTTCTACTAACTCATATAATTCAGACAGATGATGTTGTTACATTATTATTATTATTATTTTAATTTGGGAGAAGTGAGAAAAAAATTTGAGACTGGTGATGTGATGGTCAGAATGAGAGAAGTAAGTGAAGGAACAGCGTGTCCGAATTCACTTCATAGGCATCAAGGTTGACTCTTGCGTCTGTATGGCCAGTGTAACTCTTAGACATGGCAGGCATGGTACATGGTCCGATGGTTTTGTTTAGCTTTGTTTTGTTTAGAGACTCACAAAATATTTTTTTTAAAGATTTATGTACTAATTTGAGAGAGAGGATGACAGAGAGTGCAAGAGGGTGTGGCAGAAGAGGAAGAGTCTTTTTTCTTTTTTTTTTTTTTAAGATTTTATTTATTTGACAGAGATCACAAGTAGGCAGAGAGGCAGGCAGAGAGAGGGGGAGGCAGGCTCCCCACTGAGCAGAGAGCTTAACGCAGGGCTGGATCCGAGGACCCTGGGGTCATGACCCCAGACAAAGGCAGAGGTTTTAACCCACTGAGCCACCCAGATGCCCCAGGAAGAAAGAGTCAGACTCCACACTGAGGGTAGAGCTTCATGCAGGGCTTGAGCTCAGGATCCAGCCCTGAGCCAAGACCAAGAGCTGGTCACTTAACCTATTGTGCCACCCTGGTGCCCCAAAGACTCACAAAATATTTTACTTTTAATTTCTCTTAAAATCAGAAAGAAACAATTGAATATCATAACAATGAATCTATAATAGTGAACCCAGCCTGGAAAATAATTGTCTTTATACTTAGGTTATTAAGAAAATACTGCTTTAATTTTATTGTTTACTACTACTACTACTACTACTACTATTATTATTATTATCATTATTTTATTGAGGAAGGGGTCCACAAAGGCAAAACAGCCTGGGTTCTGTGATTACTGTATGAAGCAATCATACAGAGCTGAGTGGCTCTATCACTTTGGTTGAATAACTTAGAATAATTAAACCAGGCTGTACCTTATTCTCCTAATCTTTAAAGCAGAGCTAATAGCTGGCAGGGCTGTTCGGAGAAACTGGTGAGATCCTATACATAAGGTTCTTCGTACAGTGTCATGTACAGTCCATAAATGTGAATCAGTATTGTTTAACCAAAAATGGAGAAGTTTGTCTCCACAGGAAAATGGCTAAGGAGCTCCATTTCTCTATATTTATTTCTGTTTCTCTCTTTAGCATTACTTACTACATTGCTACTGGGATGAAGCTGATGGACAGGTTTGGCAAATTCAATTAGAAAAGTTCTTTATAAAGATAACCAACAGCGAGGGTGCCTGCAGCTCAGTCAGTTAAGTGTCTGCCTTGGGCTCAGGTCATGATCCCATGGTCCTGGGATGGAGACCGCCCCTCCCCCATCCTTGCATGGGCTCCCCGTTCAGTCGGAGGCCTGCTTCTCCCTCTCCCACTCTCTCTGCTTGTGCTCCGCTCCCTCTGTCTCTCTCTCTCTATCAAATAAATAAAATCTTTAAAAAATGACTAGAGATAATTTGTTTTAATTTTAAAAAGGATTGTGTATAATCCCTACTTCTACCATAGGAAGTATGGTAGAAGTTTTATGAAAAGTAATTGATGAAAATAAATCATAGTATCTTTCTTTCCTAAGCAGCCAGTGATGGAAGCCAGAGTTTCAGTCAAATAGAAAAACAAAAACAAAAACAAAAACAGACATTCCTAATTTTATTTGCTGCTTTTTGGTAAAAAGATGATGGAGAGTGAAGGGAATGAGGCACTTGAACATCAGTCTTCTCTGAACAGACTCATGTAAATGTCGATCTGCATGTGGGGACAATGTAAACCTTCCCAAGGTCAGATGGTGTAAGACTCTGCTTGGTTTCCTGTTCCTGCACTGTTCTAATCTTCCCAATCCTGGTTATTGACTCATTAATCATGCCCTCCCCCAAATAGAGAATCTAATAGTACCTAATGGTACTATTGGCCAGTAGCTTAGAGCTGCTAACTTTTCATCTTTCTGAAGCTCTGGTCTGCAGCTATATATCTGTCATCTTCCAGCTTCAGTCCTACTCACGCTAGCATGTGCCATGGTGAGCCTTCTTTGGGGAAAGACACTAAAGCTTAAAATATCTTTGGCTCTGGCTTGTGTACCAACAACCATGTTCGAGAATGTCTTTCCATATTATCTGCAAGTGTTCTAGAAATAAAACAACTTTTCTGCCCCCAACTCTCCTATATATGTGCTAAGTTTTTTTTCCTGGGGAGACCCTGTCCAACTTGAAGAGCCTAGACTCAGATGTGAGTAAGCCTTCCCTTTCTGCACCCACTCCAGCCAACTTGTGTCACTATTGCTACCTTTAGCCCTATGCCAACTAAAAAGCCCTGGCAACGTTTTCTTAAACACCAGCTGCTCACTCCTTGTTTTCTCATTTTCAAACTCTACAGTTCCTTTGAACAGTTCCAAATTACTCAAGTGTGCCAAAACCAATTCGGTCCTTTAGTGAGTGTCAGTTTTTCTGGGTAAACATCAGTAACCACCTTTGCTCAGAGGCAGTGCTCACCCTGCCACTTCTCCAGCAGACGTTAAATCACCGTGAAAACATATCTTAAGCCCAAATCTGCCAAACAGAAGACATTTATTAACAAGCAAGCATCATAACTCAACTTTTTAAGCTTAATTAAGACAGGTTTGTTCTTTTGCCCTCAGGTTCACAGATGAGCCTCATCCCTGAAAAACACTCGCTCTGAGGGAGGCTTGGGAGGTGGTAATGGTAGGATCTGCAGGGTGTGTGACTGGGAAGAGTGGAAAATTGTCTCCAGATGAAAGGTCCCGGAGATGGATGTTGCTTTCAGGGCATTGGTTATGTTGTTGCGCGTCGTCTTCTCATACTTCCGTCCTGTAAGGATTTTAAACTCCTCTTTACCTTTCACATATCTCCAACTGCACTACTATCTCCAAGAAAAGGTTATCTTCTATAGGTCCAATGTAAACTAATTAACCCAAAGGGGCTGATTGACAGGGAGACACTTCTTAGGCTAATTAACTCTCTCTGGAGGGTTAGTTTAATTTGTCCATACATATATGTCATAGCACTTACACTGAGTTATTTAAAGTTCATCACATCCGGAAAATACAACAAGCAAACTAGTTGGGGGGATGGTGGTGGTGAGAAGATTCCTCAGTGATGTCTTAGATGACTTAATAAAAATAGCTGATGGAATCCTGAAGTTATTCAGCTCTGTAGAGCAGACATACTCCAGGTAGAACTGGATAGTAGAATAGGGGTGGAAGGCACTTAAGATCGCCTAACACTTGAGCCTATAATTGTCTCAAGTCAATGTTCTTCTTTATCCATTAGGCTTCCTTAGCCTTTTCTAGGATTGTGCTATTTCATGGGCCAGACCCATTTTCACTGTTAGATAAAACCCAAAGAAAAGGCAAAGGAAGGAATTAAAGAGAAGTACAGAGCTAGGGGGACACAGAGCTCAAAATTGTGATATAAGGTCCCCAGAGGACTAGGAAAGACAAAATAGTAACTGACTCTTTAAAGAGAGGAGATATTAAAGAGGGAGCCAAGCAGGAGTCAGGTGTGAAATAATAGTGGGATCCAATTTATTAGAACCAAGGATTGGTTGGGAATTAGTCTCAACCAAAGAACTCTATTACTTACTACAATTGTAAGGACAAATGAGGAGGGCACATGACGTGATGAACACTGGGTGTTATATGCAACTAATCAATCCTTGGACATTACATCAAAAACTGATGATGTACTCTATGTGCCTAATTGAATTTAAATAAAAAAATATAAAAGGACAGATCAGAAGACTTGAGAGGTCTTGTTATCAAATTATGGCTCCAAGACATTCTATATTATTTAACTCTAGGTCTTTTCAGAGCCTGGGGTGGGATCCACCTTTGGGAGCAGTTAAAGGACCTACAAAAATTATCTAGGAACAAAATAGCATCTCCTTGCTTCTCCCCCCAAATGTTTTCCTAATGTTAAGAATAGTTAAGTCAGGGCACCTGGATGGCTCGGTGGGTTAAAACTTCTGCCTTCTGCTCATGGTCATGAAGGCCTTCTGCTCAGGGTCCTGGGATCAAGCCCCACGTTGGGCTCTCTGCTCTAGTGGGGAGCCTGCTTCTGCCTCTCTCTCTGCCTGCTTCTCTGCCTACTTGTGATCTCTGTCTGTCAAATAAATTTTTTAAAAAAGAAGAATAGTTAAGTCATTACACTAATATTTACATGTAGCCATTCAGTGTTCCTACTGTATATTTGAAGGAAATCTATCACTCTTTCCATAGCCACTTCCCTGTTTTATTTAGATATTCATCACTTCTACCAGATGAGAGTAGAAAAGTCAAAGCCCAAGAGTTCACATTCATCCGTAGAGAGACCAACATGTTAGAATTCGATTTTGAAAAGAATCAATTGCTTGACAATTGGCAGGAAATGATACCAGAATAAAGAATTCAATCTGCTCTTGTTTAATTTAATTTTGTTTTATCTCTGCTTTAATATACTTTGATAAAACTTCAATCATTGTGAATTGTTATTGCTTAGTTTATTGCACTTTGTAAGTAAAATAAGTAGAAATGTTTTAGGATAATCCTGTGACAAAAGACAAACTGCACTAAAACACTAAGGAATTCCTACACTGAGTATAGGTTAACAATGGACAGGTGCCATCAAAGTGAGTATTTATAGAATTATCAAGTAGAAAGAGTTTATCCGCACAGAACATATTTTTTCACCCGTCAGGCTAACTTGTTTTAGCATCTTATGACAGATGGCTTGTACAGTCATGCAGAATATCAATGTTTATTTGACCTAGCCATCTATCGATATATCCATTTATCCATTCTTTCAACAACTTTTTCTTGAGAAGTCATTACTGTGCTATACAGAAGGGGACACAGAAATAAATCATTAGCTTCTGTCCTTAAAGAGTTCACATTCCACCTGAGGAGATGGGTGAACATATTTTGGCAATATAGTGTGATGATTTGACCAGAAGATGATATGTATCAGAGGACAAGGGAAGGGCATACATACAGATGATATACCTTTTACTTTAGTTTTTGGTACAAATCACACGTTCTTTCACAAAACTATTTTTTGAAGAGGTGGTGAACCTGTTTTATATTGTTTTGTTTTTTAATTTAAAATAAGGCCGACCCTAGTTGGCTTTACATTTTATAAATTA
Organism: Neogale vison; assembly: GCF_020171115.1. Lineage (NCBI taxonomy): Eukaryota > Metazoa > Chordata > Mammalia > Carnivora > Mustelidae > Neogale > Neogale vison. The sequence goes on from NC_058101.1 coordinate 29,687,667, forward strand.
TATATACAAATATTTTTAATTTTTCTTTTGGAAAAACAAGGGTAATTATTTAATTCCCTGTCATTTTTTGGATACTAATTGAGCAGTATTTCCACAGGAGCTAGAAAGGAGCCTTCCAAATAGTAATTGTTGAAGGAAGGTATAAAAGAACCATCTTGTTATGGAATTTAATGTGAAACTCTCGTACTCTCTTACTTAGTTCAGAGATTGTTAAGCTTTTTGTCTTCAAAGATCAGGAAGGAATGCTTTGGGCTTTGTGGGCTACACGGACTGTGTCGCAACTACTCG